>NC_088711.1:64578504-64896879 GCF_963576615.1 Watersipora subatra
TGAGTAGAGTAACTGAATAACATAGCCTATACTAGAATTTCCCCTGTCATACAGCCTACGACCTGATAATGGAATAAGTGATAATGGAAAAAAGAAATGGCAGGGCTGGTTGTTGAAAAAGTAGTTGTCAAAAAGTATGTTTTACAACAATAAATCACACCTAATCACATAAAAAATCACACCTAATCTACTACTATCTCAAACCTATGTTTTACAAAAATAAAAGAAATATTAATTAAAGCTGTAGGCCTAACCTACTGTAATGTATGTAATTTAACAGCAACAATAAGGAAATATGTTTATTATAGCTCTGAAATGCAAAATTAGAAGTAAAATGGCAAGCTACTGTGAATTATACACAGTTTGAAAGTTGGTTGTGTTTATAACATCGTCGCAATTATATAAGTGTCAGATGTATTCACACAATAATCAGATTATAAATACACATCTGTACAGCTCAGCAGCGGCAACTCAAAAGAAAGCGCACATAATAAGACAGCCTCATGTGCTGACTTTCACTTCAAAACGAGGCTTGTATCCTGCCATATCTATGACGACTAATTTGTTTACAAAACCCAGCAATAGGGAAGACAATTCCAATCTCTAGGGTATTACACCTCATGTTTACGTATAGGATTTAACTACAGTCAGTAATAGGAAATATTATCACATATATATATAGTTATTATGAGATTATTACATTTTAGCCGTTTACAATAGTCTAAACGCCTGTTGCGGACACTGTAAATTAAACCCTGGCAGCATAATAAACCCAGCCGCAGCTGGGAAATCTCTGTTCCAGGCATGCCCCATAGTAAGGAGGGTGTGCTTTCCCTTACAAGCACTCGGGATGTCTGTACCGTTATCTCGAGTGACTCAGGCTAGGGTTTGCTCCCTTTATAGCTAATGTGTGCATTGACGGCTTAGTTCATGTGATGTATTCGTTTAGATATGCTGGTGGTCTTCTGTCTCTTATCGGCCTTGTTGAGGGTTCACTCTCAAGCGCACTGTCTCGTCTACTCATCGGGGTGATTAGACTAGCGGGTAGTTCTCTTCTTACGGGTGTATCCGGTCGCACTGGTGTGTCTGGCTCCATTCGTACTGACTCCAACCAAGGAGTGTCAGTCTGTGGTCTTGTTGGTCGGCGGTCATAGTCGTAATTCCGGGCTGGTGGTAGGCTGGTTCCTCCACTATTTCCAGCTTCATCTACAACAGATAAATTAGTTTCCGGGGAGTAAAAATGTCTTACCTGCGTTACATTTCGCTTCACTATTCTGCGATCTACAAATTCTAACGTCAACATGGGATACTTCTCGAACTTTATATGAATCATGATGGAACGATGTCTGGCGTTTTGACTGTGTATCCCTTTTCAACAGCACTAAATAGCCCACCTCAAAGTCATGCCCCGACTTGTTCTGATTATGTTTGGCAACCATCTGATGTTTTACTTCCGCATCACGATCCCGTTCCTCCGACTCCCCAAAAATATTTTGCACCTGAGGGACCTTTACCCGTAATTTTTTGCCCAAAAAGCATTTCTGACGGAGATTTACCCGTGATCGAATGTGGAGTGTTTTTGTAAGCTAACAGGTATTTTCTTAACTCCCCTGCTACACTCCTACTTTCAGCTATGGCAATCCTAACTCTCTTCATCAAAGAACGATTCTGACGCTCTACCTCTCCATTAGACTCGGGCCATCGGGGTGTCACTAAATCATGCCTAATGCCCATACTTTCCATGTACCCAGCAAACTCCTGAGAAATAAACTGAAGGCCATTATCTGATTTTAAACTCAAAGACAATCCATGCTTGTCAAAAATCTCAACCAAAGCTTCTATGATTTTGGCGCTAATAATGGACTGCATGAATACACACTCATAAAACCTACTATAGTAATCTACCAATGACAAATATATATCTACCATTTTCTAGTGAACCCAATAAGTCGCATGCTAAGTCTTCCCAGGGCCCAATTGGCAACTCAGTGACTCAAACTGGGTCTCTTTCCTGCGCCTGACCTACCAATTGACACCTCTTACACCGCTTCACATAGCATTCTATTTCTGCATCCATACCCGGCTACCAGACCCTCGTTTTCAAATTTCGCTTAGTGCCCACAATACCGAGATGTCCTTCGTGCCCAAGCTCCATCATTTTATGTCTCAACTCCATTGGTACAGCTATCTTGTTTCTCCTCAACACTATCCGGCCAATAACACACAGCTCATCAATAACGGATCCAAATTGTTTTGCTATGTCTTTTGGTGCATTGTCAAATGAACCTTCAGCTATTGCACGCCTTACATAACCCAATTTTTCATCTCTGTCAGATAGTCTCTCAACCTGTTTAGCCGTTATTGCCTCTAAACCTAACAAATCATTCACAACTACCTGCCTAACAAAAAGCTCAGTGTCTTCTACAGACTCTACTGAAGATCCATATTGACCCCTCACCATTCTAGATAAGCAGTCTGCAATGTTCAATGACCCTTTTATGTATTTTGCGCAAAAATCATAACTCTGGAGACGCAAGACCCACCTCTCAACTTGAGCAGAGAGAGAGAGAACTCTTTTTGTGATTGGCATAGATCACCTCCAATGGCTGGTGATCTGTCATGAGAGTGAATTTAACCCCAAACAAATAATGGTGGAGCCTTGCGCATGCCCAGACTATGGCCAAAGCTTCTTTTTCTGTCTGACAGTATCGTTTCTCAACTTGATTCAACGCCCTCGAAGCATAGCAGATGACCCTATTGTCATAGACAGAGAGATAAGGTTTATATCTATGGTCTTAGATTACTGATGGTTCATCATAACCATGCCTGTGTCATTGGCTTGTCAAGTCTGGGGAAAATATTAATCCCCTAATGCTAATTGGTCAGTCTTGTATTTCATCATCCTTACTAATTAGTGTCTCACTACTGTAATAGTTAGATCACTTGTTACTCAAATAAACTTCGAGATACATGTAAAATTCGGACATGGCGCTGCGAGTAGGGTATTGAGTAATAAGTAAAGAGTGTACCCGGTTAATTTGGAAAATGAATTCTCTGAAACTTCCAGCTAATTTAGACTTTGTGAATAGCTCCACTGCATGGCCTGAATGGCTGAGGAGATTTAATAGATATAGAAGTGCGTCTGGCCTGGATACGCAACCACCAGAGAGACAGATTAATACACTCATTTATATAATGGGTGAGGAAGCTGAGAAAATAGAAACTCAGATAACAGTTAGACCACCTAGGGCAGCTGCTGGAGAGATAGCAGAAGAGGATGAGGCTGCCACTAGATATGATAGAACAGTAGAGGGTTTTAGCAATTATTTCAACCCCAGAAGCAACCATCTGCATTATGCCGTTTTATTCGGATCTCAGGTACAACAATCGGGAGAAACTAGCGAACTATTTATTTGTACTTTACATGATATGGCTAGCAAATGTGAATGGGAAGACCGTCACAGAAACTAGATGCTCAAAATGAGGTTACTCGTCGGCATGCAAGACAAATCTTTGTGGAGAGAATTACAACTGGACCCTGATGTAACTTTGGTTACTATCAAACAAAAAATGCGAGCCAAGGAAATGATCGTGAACAATCAGAAAGCTGAGATAGATGGTGCGGTAGCTAGCAGCAGCAACCACGTAACTGTTGCCGCAATAAACAAAGATGGTCGGAGACCGAGATACAGTGCTAGAAATCAAAGTTCTGTTACAACCTCAAATTTCGCAGCTAAGTCAAACCCTAGTAATAACTTTATTAGTGAGTGTAAGTTTTGTGGTGGTTCTCACGCAAAGGGCCGTTGTTGGGCATATGGCAAATCATGTAGAAAATGCCAAAGGGTCAGGCATTTTGCGGGAAAATGTCCTTCAGCCATACATGCTGTTTCATAGGATGCGCAGGCATCGCAGGAATACGAGGAAGATGATGAGCTTTTCTCAGTAGCAAATATAGAGAATAATATAGATAGTATAGGGCATAGTAAAATGTCTAATTTGAATAAGTGGATTATTGACATTAGTATCTGTGGTCATTCCCTGCAAGCAAAAGTAGATACGGGGCGGAAGTTAGCGTGATGACAAAGAGGGTGTTCTTGTCACTAGGTTTCGATAAGGTTGGGAAATCACAGGCTTCACTGTCTGGGTTTGCGGGTCACCGGATGAATGTTGTTGGGAGGAGGTGCCTCACCATTGTGCTCCATGATGGCAGGAAAGTGTCCACCATGTTTTATATAATTGATGGTGAAAGTGATATGGTAACTCTGATCGGAATGCCTGCTATACGAGAGCTAGGGCTAATCTCAGAAATCAGTGAGGTCAAGATGCCAAATAGTAAGTCTAGCCTAGAAGTAGTAGCTGAATTTTCTAAGGTCTTTCAAGGGTTAAGAAAACTCCAACAGGAAGTCAATCTAGAGCTGAAAGGTTCAGCAGTAGCCAGAGCAGCATCTCCTCGTAAGGTTCCCCATGGTGTTAGAGATAAGCTCAAAAAAGAGCTGACAAAGTTAGAAACTCAAAGGGTCATAGCAAGAGACACGGAACCGAGCCAATGGTTAAATCCCATTGTGATAGTTAACAAACCTTCCGGAGATATTCGTATTTGTCTCGACCCACAATATTTGAATACCCAGTTAGTCAGGAGTCATTGTATGTTAGACTCTACCACTGAGATTTTTGCCAGAGTTTCACAGTCTAAGTATTTTACCAGTTTAGATGCAAATCAGGGTTTTCATCAGGTGTGTTTAGACCATGAATCGTCCCGCCTGACATGTTTTCTAACGCCTTTCGGTAAGTATCGATACCGCCGAACGCCAATGGGCATATGTAATGCTCCAGAAGTTTTTCACCAGCGAATGGGTGAAATTCTGGGTAACATCGTTGGTGTAGAGCTATATATTGATGACGTACTAATTCACGCACCCACTCTCGAGAAGCATGACTCCTTACTCAAGTTAGTTTTAGAGCGTTATGCACAGGCAGGTATTACACTCAACAAAGACAAATGTGTTGTGGGCGTTCAGCATATCACATTTTTAGGCCATGAGTTGTCTGCAGAGGGTGTCCACATATCCAAGTCTAAGGTAGAAGCTGTCATACAAATGGTCACGCCGGAAGATAAAAAGGCTGTTTAACGATTTCTTGGTTTCATAAATTACCTCGCAAAGTTTGTACCACAGATTTCGGAGCACACCCATTCGCTGAGGCAGGTTTGCCGGAAAGGTTCGGAATTTTTCAGGGAAGAACCCAAGGCTGCAGCGTTTGCTAAAATCAAACAGTTGATCCAACAGGCTCCAGTTTTAGCATACTTTGAGGAAAGCAGGCCTGTTGTGTTATCTGCTGATAGTTCGTCCCACAGCATCGGGGCTGTTCTGACGCAAGACGGACGCCCTGTGGAGTTTGCAGCAAAGAGTCTCACCGAGTGTCAGCAGCGGTACTCACAGATTGAGAAGGAGTTTCTGGCGTTGATGTTTACCTGTAAAAGATTCAAATACTATTGTTGGGGTAGGGGTAAAGTAACTGTCGAGACGGATCACCAACCGCTTCTTGGTTTATTTCGTAAGGACATCAGTGAATTGACGCCTAGGTTGGCAGCAATGAGATTAGAGGTATTGTCTTATCCGATTGAGATCGATTTACAATACAGGCCTGGTAAGGAACTTGTGTTGGCAGACACGCTCTCTCGGTCTTGTCCCCCCCCAAGTCCGATTGTTTTGAAGACCTGGGCAAGGATCCTCTTTCGTATGTGTGTTCGCTGGTCATCACATCAGAGCAAACAATGAAAAAGTATGTCAAGGCTACAGAGCAAGATGAGGAGCTGGCAGTTGTTAGCAGGTATATAGTCTGTAGATGGCTGGCCTAACTGTAGGAAGATTTGTGCAAACCGAGCCACGGCATACTGGAATTTCGGGAATAAGTTATCTCTGGTTGATGGTGTGGTGTTTTATGGTGACAGATTGGTCATTCCTGTTGCATTGAGAGTGCAAGTGTTAGGCGCATTGCACCAGGCTCACCAAGGGGTGATCAAAACACTGCAGCATGCGTGTCAAACAGTTTTCGGGCCCGGAATAAAGAGAAGGATTGAAAAGATGGGCTTAGCTTGTGAGTCATGTCGAGAGAAGGAAAGCAATGAGAGACGGGAGCCTTTGATCTCCGTATCTGTGCCAAATTATCCCTATCCAATGGTAGGTATAGATCTTTTTTTTTGCCAAGGAAGAAACTTTCTTATGTTAGTGGATTATCTAACAAAGTGGCCAGTGGTTAAAGAGATGCCGAATGGGACTTCTGGCTGTGTCGTGATTGATTTGTTGAGTGAAGCTTTCAGTGATTTTAGGACCCCAGAGAAGATAGTTTCGGACAATGGTCCTCAGTTGGTTAGCTATGAGTTTCAGCAGTTCTGTAGAAATAGTAAAATTGAGCATACCACTAGTTCCCCATTGCATCTTTCTGCCAATGGGCAAGTTGAGCGAACCATTGGGACAGTCAAGGCAATGATGAAACGTTGTGGGCAGGACTGGCGAACTGGGTTAACTGCAATTCGAAATACTCCGGTAAATGAACATGTGCCGAGTCCAGCTATCTTGCTACAGGGTCGCACCCTCAGGGATAAGGTGCCTGTATCACAGGAGAAGTATCAGGTGAAAGAGTATAACCTAGAGTTAGTCAGGGAGAACTTGACTCAGACACAGATAAAAACCAAATACTTTCACGGCAGTCATAGTGGCCCAGAAAAAAGTACGCTAGATGCAGGGCAAAGTATCCACTTTAAGACAGCAAAAGGTCCGTGGAAAGCAGGTAAGGTAGTGGAACTTTGTAGTGACCGGTCTTACATCGTAAAAACAAACGAGGGTTTAACATTTCATAAAAACCGAAAAGACATGAGAAAGTCTCGTGTAAAACAATTTGAATCAGTTCCATTGACCCAGCATGTGCCAAGTGTATTCATTCCTATAGTAGATGCTCCACCCAGTGGTGAGCCTAAGAAAAAAACACCAGAGTTAGTTAGGGACAGTGTGATGCACATGGAGGTCAGTGGTGGGTTGCCGACTCCTAACCTTGATCCGGTGACTGGCGTTCGTAAATCGGGGAGGGTTACACGCAAACCATTGTGGATGTCCGATTATGCTATGTAGGGAGGCCACAGACGAGAGCATACCTGCCAACTCTCACGCATTGGGCGTGAGACTCACGCAATCACCCCAAAAAAAAATGAAAATGCGTGAGATTTTTGTCCCAATTTCCACAATTTTATATATACTATCATTGATACATCAATTGCCCCAAAACCAAATCTCACGCATTGCCCCACTCTTGGGTTGGCAGGTCTGGATGAGAATGTTCATAATCTTGGTTAACTACTATTTTACAACCAATACACCGAGGGTGTACACTTACGTTTCTTTATTTTGTTATGTTAAAAACTAATACTTTTTGATTCAGTTTGTTTATTAGTTGTAAAGGAAAGAAGATGTCATAGACAGAGAGATAAGGTTTATATCTATGGTCTTAGATTACTGATGTTTCATCATAACCATGCCTGTGTCATTGGCTTGTCAAGTCTGGGGAAAATATTAATCCCCTAATGCTAATTAGTCAATCTTGTATATCATCATCCTTACTAATTAGTGTCTCACTACTGTAATGGTTAGATCACTTGTTACTCAAATAAACTACGAGATACATGTTAAACCCGGACACCTATCAACCCCTCCCTGTACTTGAACTAGCACACACCCACACCCACGGGACTTGCATCTGTGTATAGCAAAGTATCGGAATTCACGTCAAAAATGCCAGTGTCTTTGTATGAGCTAGCACATATTTCAAATCCTGAAAAGCCTTTAATTCCTGCTCCCCAAACTCCAGTTGCATTGCAGACTGCTTGCAGATGGTCATGCTTCGCAACAACTCCATTCTAGATGAGAAATCAGGAATAAACCTTGAACAGTAGCTCACTAACCCTAGAAAACTTTGCAATTCCCCTAGTTTTTGGTACTGATGCTCCTGACATGGCCTCAACATTGTCTGAGCCTGGATCAACCCCACGGCTAGAGATTGTATGTCCTACAAAAGTGATCCGCTCGGCCCCAAAAACACACTTGCCTTCATTTACAGTTGGCCTTGAATTTTCTAGTCGCACAAATGTCAATTCTAAGCGTTCATTATGCTCGGCCATGCTACCCGCATGTACTACTATATCGTCAGCTAAGTTCCCTACCCCTGGAATTCCTGCAATTATGTCAGCAACTTTCCTTTGGTATATTTCAGAGGCAGCACAAATACCAAAGCTAAGACGTTTGTAACGGTGTTGACCAGCATGGGTGGTGAATGTTGTAATATCCCTAGACCTTTTGTTTAAAACGAATTGATGAAACCCATTTTCATGTAAATTTTCAAGAAAACCTTGGACCCGTTCATGTCTAGCAATAGCTCATCCACCGTGGGCACAGGGTAGTGATGTCTGATTATGGCTCTGTTGGCTTGTCTCATATCTACACACAACCTAATGCTGCCATCAGCCTTTGGCACAATGACCACCCCTCTACTCCATGTTGTAGGTTCCTCTACTGGTTCAATGATGTCTAAAGAGCATAACTCATCCAAGTGCTTTTCTAATTTTTCGTGAACAGAAAACGGCACCCTACGATATGGTTGAGCCACAGTCACAACTGTATGATCAATTGAAAGTGTTATCTCACCACCCACTTTTCCTATACCTCCTGAAAACAATTTTAGAAACTTACTTTTCCAGGCCGCCCCCTCCTCAACGACAAGATTTGTAGAAATACTGATCAGCCCCAACTCTGTACATGTTTCTATCCCCAATAATGCCTCAGCCACGCTGTTAATCACTAAAAACTTGGTATTTTTGGCTATCCTACTATTACCAGAACAATGTACCTTTGCCCAAAACTACCCTATCACTGACAACGGTTTTTGTGATGTATATGAATCAATCTTTGGAACCAGAGCGCTCTGACTTTTCAACTACAATACCACTCTTTTTAAGCGTTACCCACGTAGGTCTATCTATGACATTGCAATCCGCCCCTGAATCCAAAATAAATTTCACATCTACACCTTCCACTTGCACCTCGGCTCGGTGAAGTCCTACTTTGTTGACAGAATTTAATGTGACAGCAAATCTATCAGGGTTTTTCCCTAACATTACCAGCGTAAGGCCTGTGGCTAGAATCCTCATCAGTCTGTTCTACATAATTTATCTGTTTACCCTTACACACAGCTTTAAAATGATTGTATTCTTTGCACTTGAAACATTGTCTGCCCTTGGCCGGGCACACAGCATGTGAATTTTCCCTACCACATCCATTGCACCGGGCTTTACCTCGAAATTTGTTAGCAACTCTACTACCTCTATCTAGGCCGGTCCTACTGCCATAAAACCCATTACTACTCCTATTGATGCCTGGCCTATTATCACTAACCCTGTTCAACAGCGGTCTGCTACTTATCTCCCGGATTCTACTTTCTACTGACTCATGTGTACTGTGCCTGTGACTGTGCCTGTGCCAAAACCAGCAAGCATTCAAGGGTTAAATCGTTTCCTTCTTCCATCAAGCGCTTTCTTAGCACATCCGATACACAATATTCCACGATTTGGCCCCTAATTTGATTATTCACGTTGTAGTAATTGGGGCCATTACCACCCATCTTCCAAAGTCTTCCAGTTCCGTCTTGTGCAAAGTATTGGCTAACTGTCTCATTTTCCATTTGCACAATCTTACGAAACACATGACGCTGAAAAGTTTCGTTAGGCGCCACCGTAAAATATTATTCTAAATGCCGCCTAAACCCATTGTAATCGTCTCTATTAGTAGCTGCCAACGTGCGATGATTTTCCCTAACCCTGGCCCCAGCATGGTACAACAAGAGCGCCTTTCTCTGAGCCCTCATGTTGACCTTCTCTTCCCCTTTCAGATTAAAAATTCCCTTCGAGTCAGAAAAGGCCTCAAATTATTCAACCCACGATCTCCAATTTGTGGAAACTATTGAAGCATCGCCGTCTGGAGAGAAGTTGCCTGGCCCCTTGCTATCCATCCTGAACCAAATTTAATTAGCAATGAAGGAAGAAAAGAAAATACCCTAAAGATAAAAAACCAATCTACTTAGCTTTTAGAGTGAGATGATTGTCACAAACAGTCTGGATCACATCCTCGTCGCCATTATAGCATCGTCGCAATTATATAAGTGTCAGATGTATTCACACAATAATCAGATTATAAATACACAACTGTACAGCTCAGCAGCAGCAATTCAAAAGAAAGCTCACATAATAAGACAGCCTAATGTGCTGACTTTCACTTCAAAACGAGGCTTGTATCCTGTCATATCTATGACGACTAATTTGTTAACAAAACCCAGCAATAGGGAAGACACTTCCAATGTCTAGGATATTACAGTGTTGAATGTAGAATGGTTTTAATAGCGATCTTTAACAGAAAGCAAGTATGAGTGTTCACACGTCTGGAAGTTTTCTGCAAACTGGAGCAAAATAAAAAACTGTTCTCGTCATAAAGGGGCACTGTAGATTGGCCCTAGCTTGTAGATAAATTGTAAAGAATTTCGGCTAACGTTTTAAATAAATTAATGAAACCTTCGGTAATTGGACAAAAAACATCGGCTGATAAACTGTGTACCACAATTTCGTACCTGTGAATCGGTCTACGCCTCAAATGGTCTAAGTTCATTTCAGAAACCTTTGGATAAATTTGATTACAAGTAAACAATGCCATAGACTGGTAAAATGAACACGGTTTTTTCGTGAAGTGCGCACTGCTAAATAGTTCTACTATCTGTCGCACGGCGTTATTGGCGTATTGTAGGCCGGTCTTAACTTTTATTAAACTAAACTTTTCAAGCGTTTTGTGGCGATTTTTGGTCGAATTAATCTGTCTATTTATGTATAGTCCGATCAGATGAGTAAGTTTTAAGATACTGTCGACACTTTTCAAAGACTTGGTAATATATTTAAATAGGTTTTATATGTGTTTTGTATCGTTATTATACTTGAATGATTCTGCAAAAAAATGGTTAAATTTGTTGATGAGATTTTGATACAAGGGTTTGCGACGTTGTTGATGAATAATTTTCGTAAGTTGTGTATTTATTATAAAAACTCTCAAACTTCGCTCCGCTCATTTGGTCGTGGGATTATAGGAGTGGAGTTCACACACTGTTCTAATTAAGCACTAATACTGTAATGACGTACATGCAGTGTTACTACAAGTATGACAGTAGAAAATACTGTAGTTCCCCAACTATATGCACAGGAAGCTGGCATCACACACTCATACAACACTATGAGGATTGTTTCTAAATATTATTATGAACAGATTGTGTGTAGGGTAACTGGATAACATAACATAGATTATAGGAGTGGAGTTAAGTCTGTTTCAGTTTTCATATCAAGATTTACAAATGGAGATAAATCACACTCAGCTATAATTGGATTCGTATTCTTCATCACCTGATGTATCCTTGTTCACACAATCGGGGCACAGATCCATACATGGTAGACCATTTTGAGCGGTAGGAACACCTTCCATTTAGACAATTCTGACCTCATATATTTGTAGTATACAGCCTAAAACAGAAATAAATCTTTGAAAGTTTTAATAGAACTAACATGAGTTGAGACCATGAGAGTTGTCGTAAATTTATTCAGCATATCTGAAAACCTCTTCTCAAACTTTAGCAGTGTGTTTTGTACCTTGCCCAATAACTAAGGTCAGTTTTATAGGGATTTTACGTAATACAAACAGTAAAATACATGTAATTGCCTAATCCATTGTAAAATCTTTTCAAACTCACAGTTGTGATCTTTCCAAAAGAAAACAACTGCACTTACTTATTTAATTTGAAGATACAGTAAATGTAGTATTAATGTTTTGTATCGACAAGTTTTTTACTTTTTCTTATCAATTTCACTCGGTTTATGGTTCATGACAAAATTAACAAAATTAAATTAAAAAAATGACAAAATTCACATTACAGTTATTTGGTATTAAAAGGTTCACCATATCTTACTCTGCTGTGTTGTACATGTAGGTGCAAAATACGTAGAAATGTGATTACAAACTCTTAAAAGCTCAAAAACGAACAGTTAATCGCGGCCATCACCAAAAACGTTGTAATTTGAAATCTCTTTATTTCGATAACGTACTGAAGCAGTGGTTAGCTTTTTGACACGTGATGTTATCACAGGGAATGAAAGGCTCAATATAAAACGTTCCGTATCAGTAGTTTATGACAAACACTTTTGGTTCTACCGGAAAGCCCATATCAAACATAGATGCTCGCCACTTTACAGTTTCATTTCAGCCTGGTCTAATCATTTAGTCATAACCTGATCATGCGACCCATATTTCCTGCCAAATATCATGGACAGCTTCTGCATCATTTTTCGACTATCACAGGTGACCAACAGGCTCGTCATGTTTATCAGAGGATGATATGCTCTCCTTCGAGCTAAGGTTAAAAAATTAAACGAGTTTTCACGGTAGGTTTTGAAATAACAGTGCTCAAAGTAACAGCATTACAATGATGATGAAATAGCCTCGTAAGAACAATAGACATGGTTTCATTAAATGCGTGAAGTATAATATTTGTGAAAATATTTCGACGAATGAGGTTGCATGAAACTGTAAATAGAAGCCATCGTGTTCAGTTACATCCCATTTGAGCCGTTTTGGAAAGAGAATCCAAACTACGGCAGTTTCGTGATGACTGCAAATTAACTGTTCGTTTTTGAGCTTTTAAGAGCTTGTAATCACATTCCCACATATTTTGCACCTACAACACAACAGAGTAAGACATGGTAAATCTTTTGATGCTAAATAACTGTAATGTGAACTTTGTTGCAAGTCAACCTTTGAAGAGAGTCACCTTAAATGTCAATTTACATCAGTTCTTTTCATCGTAGACATCATTGTCGGGTAAAATATTGTAAAATATTTTATGTATTTAATAGTAAAACAAGAATATGGCTTTACTATTCGTATTAGGAGTATCTGTCCAACTGCCAGTCGCCAGGGATTAAGGTTAGGATAAAGGATAGCTCTCGAAGAAACACCAGTGACATCAAGTTTGGTATATCGACACTCAGACACCTGCACCAATTAATCGCCTCCAAGTTGTTTACGAATAATTGTGCGGCTACATACTTTCTGTGCATTGTCGAAACGCCTGATGATCTCTAACGACAAACTAGATTGTCAGGTACTAGTATATATAAAAGAGAAAGCCCTATATGTTCGCCGTTTTTTCTTTTAAGTGCAACAAGAAATGTCGATATTTTAGTGTTAACTACGAGATTCTCGCTTAGTTATTATTATCAATTATTAAACATCATGTGGAATTTGCACTATAGGAGGTACATGTTATAGGAACGTCTAATGAACAGTGATATCATTTCTATAAAGGAAGATAGTAAAACAATCCTAGTGTTTAGGTGATACTATAACTACTCCTTTATCCTTTATGATCCGTTAAATCTATAAAACAACCAGACTCATAGGGTAATGTTAGTTTCAGTAATTTGTACTAAAAGTGGGTAATGCTGGCCTTGCTTGATTGAGTTAGTATGCAAAACTATGGTCTACCTTGCGACATTGTGACAAAAACATGACCTTGATATGCTATGTCAGGAAATTTTCAATCTTACGATACCATGTCAAGACATGACCTAGTTTGAAAGACTAAGCATGACCTATTTTGAAGTAAGCGTGACAAACCTTAGGCACACAGCTCACGCATAAGATATTTTCCTCCTCATCAACAGAAAAAACCTTCGCAGGTGTAGAAGGGGAGAAGGTCTTGAATTGTTTCATTGCATTATCTAGAGCCTTATCATTAGAACCCACTTTGAATCTATGCATGAGGTACGGGGTATCAGGCCGTGACCTTACTAGCTCCTTAACCTCCTTACCAACCTACAACCAGTGTAGATATAGAATTATATAGCCTTATCTACACTACTTCTGGTAAAATGATGGTTCTACAACTAATAGCCTCGCTTTCTCAAGTTACCTCCCCTTCCTCTAACGGTTTCTCTCTGTAACTTAAACAAAGGATTTGGTAGTGTTATCCACCAATATAGACCATGTGTAGAGTGCACGAGTAGACAAAACAATAACAGTAAAAGTGGCTGCTTGCCAAAGTAGAAGAAGATAAAGCTGAAGGTTCCAAATTTTTATTGTAATGAGTCAGCAAACAGAACTGACACTTATGCAGCAGGTGCTCTTAAACACCTGTTAATTCAAGACTTCTAAAGAATCAGTCTTCCATACACATTCAGCTTAATGAGCAGTTGTTATTTAGTGGACTGTTACTACCAAACATTGCTTGAACTCCCATCACAACATACCTTTGTAACAATAGCTCCCTTTTGGCTCCTTTTTATGTCACCCATTTTTTTCTTGAGAGATAGCGGCCAGTTGCACTAATTGTCACTAATATACTGTGAAGTATGGGCAGAGCCAACTTCCATTGTAGCCTTTGAATCTGAAATCAAGTAAATTAGATATATTGAACTGATCAACCTATGCATAGCATCCCACCTGACACAAGGAAAGAGGTAGTTTGAAATGACAACTATAAACTGATTAACCTATGCATGGTGTCACACCTGACACAAGGAAGAAGGTAGTCTGAAATGACAACTATGAACTGATCAACCTGTGCATGGTATCACACTTGACACAATGAAGCAGGTAGTTTGAAGTGGCAACTATGAATTGATCAACCTATGCATGGCATAACAGCTGACTTGAAGATAAAGGAATCGTAGATGCTTCTGCCTAGATTTGCAGCCCAGACATAAAATAAAATGGCTCATGACATGGCAGAGGAAACACAAATTCATTTTGTACATACCCTCCACCATGACTAAATAAATATGCTGCCGCAATATGAGAGAATATAGCAGCAGCAATACAGTTGTAGCTAATTGGCGATATTTGAATCAGACCATAAGAAGGCAAATCATATTTAGAGTAAAGTATTTTGCCTTCATCTTCACTAAATTGTATGATACATACCACAACTCAAACTGCATGTGGTATTTATTATATAAAACAGGGTCATCGAGTGAGTGAAACAAGGAAGTGTTGACAGCATTTCATAACTCAGACGCTGTGGTGTACCTTCTCTGCCATGTGACCTGTACTTCCAATTATGTGACATGTGCCTTTGGCTATTGCTTCCTCGGAAACGATCACGACAGTTCCAATATGGCTGCTGTTCTGCACGTGAGTTCCGCTACAAAACTCGACTGATGTCGTGACAGCAGCTGGTCAGTTTATTCCAAGCAATAGAACACTTACAGGGTCACAGTATGCCTGTAAGGGCAAAAAATATGAATAACAATTAATGTACATGTACAATGATCTTGAACAAAACTGTTTGACTCTAGAAATATATGTAATTCAAGGAGAGATTTATCTGTGAACAACTCATTAGCCCTAGTACCCCGTTTCTAACCTATTCACAAAGAGTTTTAAAATACCTAAACCCGCTTAATCAGCACAACACCAAAATACTCAGTCTATAACCTGCGCATCTCACTACAGATCAATACGACCAACTAATTTTTACCCAGGAGGCATGCAAATACACAGATACAACTTGTCAATGAGGCTATGAGATGGAATGGCTGACTTGGTCAACTAACCAGGATTGAAAAAACCACGGTTTTTATGGAAAAACCGAATAAACCAGGTTTTTTTGGTTTAAACCGGTTTTTATGGTTTAAACAGGTTTTTATGGTTTAAACAGGTTTTTATAATTTTACCAAGGTTTTTGCAATTTTAAGTCTAATTAACATCACTTACTATAGCTGCATGATTGAGTATTGAACATACATATGTGAAATCATCTGTTAAGGATGGTACTGTGGGAGTTGTTATGGGAAAAAGAAGAGAAAACATAATTATAGAAATTTCAGAATGAACCTTTAGTCAAACATGATTTAAGAAATACAGAGCAGAAATCTTATCCCATAAAGTGAATATTTTACATACAGCTCGACGTATAAGTAGGAATTTTAATCCCAGTGATTAGTCGTGTGGTAGTGAAGAGAAGAGCATAATGTAGAAGCATTGCTAGTGTTTGGAGCTGTGGCAGATGACTCGACTTCTATCACCTGAATATTAGCATCACTGTCTAAATTGGTGTTTTCAGCTTGACATTTCGCTACGTGAGCTTTAAGCCTATCTGTGTGAACTTGCGTTACGACAACACACTCATTACAATTTGCCTCGAAATCTTTGCCTTTTGCAGTTCGAGTGAAAAAGTGCCAAATGGGATCATGTTTGAGAGGCATGTCGGAAATTCAAGGCACAACTTTAACTTTTCAAAACACAAAAAAAACTTGATAAGCTGAATTCTAACAATCAATGGTTTCAACTGGATTTAAACTGAGTGGTTTAAACCTTTGGTTTAAACCAGTTTGGTTGAACCGGTTGGCTCGATTTAAACCGAGCCAACCCTTATTATGTCATTAACAAACCATATTTTATTATAATTGTAGCAAAAGTAACTTGATTTAGCTATTACTTGCTAATTATTCCACATTTACATTTAAACACTTTTATAGTTGTTTTATTTTGTTTCTTAATTTGTTTGACCGGCACAAAAATTGTTCCTCGTGATATGAAGTTTGAAAGTTACAGTTGTTTGACAAAGTTTGAAAACCTTTACATTGTTTTATTTTTTCTCCTAATTTATTTAAACTGCACAAAACATTTTTCTCATGATATGAACTTTAAAATTTAGAAGGGTAACTGCTGTTATGTTAAAAAAAAAGTTTTCTGTGCAAAGACTTTTATTACCCGGGCAACGCCGGGCATCCACCTAATTATATGTCACGGTCAGTTTCACTGTTAATCACATAATTTGTAAAATTTGAAATTTCTGTATAAAATTCGATAAAGATTGTCATATTACCCTTCTTATAGTAACAATACATTATTGTTATTGCAATACATAATTGTTATTATTTTTATTATCGTAACAAAATATATTACATGTTTGTTTTCTAAGCCATTCTAAAAAGAATCTGCTCCAAGTTTTAATATAGTTCATCTATATCTTGTAATGTGGTTAGAAGCGGAATAATGTCAAACATAAAAACAAATGCAAAAACACTGATCAAGGTTATGTACACTTACTCGCTGTTTACAGATCAGTAAAGGTAAATTAGTCATCTAAGGTTAGTGACTTATTAATATGAAACTGGCAGGTGAAAATTTTTGGTGAACTCGCACCTAGTTCATGCCTGCATTGGCAAAGAGTAGAGTTGGATCCTCATGTGGTATAACTGTTGAAGAGTGAACATAAAGATGATCCTGCGGTTTCACAAAGTAATCTATGAAAATCCTCCTAACTTCATCACTTGACCATTTTATATCTGACATCTGCAAGGATCAAAGGAAGAAGCTAATAGATGCCTGTGTTAAGAATAGTGCATCTTATTCACATTAAATACACTAGGAGTTGTGTCGCTACGCAGTCTATTCAAAACTTCTCAAACATATCATTGGTCGATTTGTAACAGATATGACTTTAAAACTTGTGTGTGAGGGAGTTTTTATCAACACACACTATTGGCAGGACAGTTGTGCCCTGAAAGATCTGTCTGGAAGATCAAAGGAACTTGCTAGAAGAAGCTACTGAAACTCACTGAAACTGACTGGATGATCGAAGGAACTTGTTGACTGTGGAGACTGCAACAGGTCTTATGCTAGTTTCAGCGAGTATATGTGGTTTCAGTGAGTATATGTGGTTTCAGTGAGTATATATGGTTTCAGTAAGTATATGTGGTTTCAGTGAGTAGATGTGGTTTCAATGAGTATATGTGGTTTCAGTGAGTATATGGGGTTTCAGTGAGTATACGTGGTTTCAGTGAGTATATGCGGTTTCAGTGAGTATATGCGGTTTCAGTGAGTATACGTGGTTTCAGTGAGTAGATGTAGTTTCAGTGAGTAGATGTGGTTTCAGTGAGTAGATGAGGTTTCAGTGAGTATATGTGGTTTCAGTGAGTATATGTGGTTTCAGTGAGTATATGTGGTTTCAGTGAGTATATGTGGTTTCAGCGAGTATATGTGGTTTCAGTGAGTATATGTGGTTTCAGTGAGTATATGCTAGTTTTATTGAGTCTTTGTGGTTTTAGAAATATGGACCATAAAGGTACAGCAACAATGTCTAATCTAAGGTAAACAGCTGTCTTTGGTATAGTTTATTACCTGCACTTAAGATATGGAATAAGATGTAGGAGAATTAGTCATTATAATTGTCCTACATCACCCACTCATTGATCCAATTGACTACAGTACACACCATCAAACAATACTCAAATAATCAGCAGCATTGTTTTGGTGGATGAGAGATTGGGTGCAAAAAACACAACATTTTTCAATGAAGCAAAGAATTTACTCCTTTATTGATTAATCATTTGAGTATGGATCGATGGATCAAGTAAATGAGTTTGCTATTTTTGTACTTTTTTTTCTTCAGGTTTGAGATTTTTTGTAGCTTCAGAAGTTCTTTGATATTTTGACTCACTAGCAGACCCTATACAGCATTCAGTGTCTTATTTACGTGAGTCAATTTGCAAGATGTTAAGATGACTTATCAACTTGTACCAAAAGGCCTTGGATACAAAAGGCCTGTATTCCTTACATGTATTACATACCAATTGCAAGAACATATCATTGCGAAGCATATTCACTTACATTTTGACTCTAAAAACATACTGGTTGACTCTCAGCGTGGCTTTCGAAGTGATCGATCATGCAAAACTCAGTTAATACATACATTTAATGATTTGGTTTTAAGTCGGGAACAAAACCTAGTGACAGATGTCATTATTTAAGATTTTTTCTAAAGCGTTTGCCTCTGCCAATCATAGGAAGATGATATTTAAATTATATAAACTAGGCATAAATTCACAGATTGTCCACTGGGAAGGGCCGTATTGTTCTATGAGGCAAAATTTCAGCACCCAGAACGGCCAAACGGTGATTTTCTCGTTGTTTAGTGTCGACAATGTTCGGACGAAAGGTGCGAATGTATTGTGCAGAGCCCGTTTTCAGGATATTACTAGTGGTTTCAAACCTAGCGAATCCATTTCGACACCATTTTTTACTGCTGAGAAGGGAACGGAAAACAGATGTTTCGGTTTTGTCTGTTTTGGGTTCACATATTTAATGATAACGATTAAGTTTGAATGTGCTAGACGCTGTTGAACTGACGAAGAGTTTTGATTTTGACGACTACCATAAATTCTGGACTTTCAAAACATTTACTTCCACTTAAGATGAATATTTTGGTAGTTATGGGAAGCCAATTACTTACGGGATCATGTAGAATAATTCTTGGTTTGCTTTACTAGCCTTATTGCAGTTTTACGAAATATGCTGACGATAGTCACTTGACTGATTACAATTTGCAAATGATATTTGAAACGTTTTCTTTATTATTATTATTGTTATATTGCCGCTACGCAAAGCAGACGTGTTTAGAACTATCTTGAAACTTTGAAAAAAAAATTAATTTGCCGCGAGCTTTCTTCTTATTGCTCATATATCAAGTACGCTTGCTAATTTTTTTCACACTATCTTTACGTGAAAACATCTGCTTCATTGCAAGGAAATCAACTCAGGATTTTCTGAGGCTGCATACATGTAACAGCTGATTTAAACTTTTCGTAATTTTGTGTTTTTCTTTTTTTATTATCTGCTTGACAAGCTCTAGTCACGTATTATATGTCTATAATTTGTTTGTTTAGTGAGCTATGTTATTATCTATATTTGCATAGAAATATTTTTTGTATAGTTTTTATTTTATGCTCACTCATTGAACCTGTTTTATCCATGGGTAAGGGTAGTACCATCAGCACCACACCTGATCACCCCAGGCGTGAGAAGAATCTCTAACTTTATTAAATTCAAAATCTATCATCTTCAAATTTAAATAATCTTTAGAAAATAACTCTGATATCACATTGAACTTTGAGTCACTCAGTGATTGGTGCTCTTATTATAGATATAAATAGCTCAAGTTAGTTTCATTGTTCTACCAATAGTTCTTCTCAGCAGAATCACAAACGTTCTAATATTCAATTTTAAATAATCTTTAGTCTTTTAGTTATAGATTTGCTGTTTAGAGTTTATTATCAAATCTTAATCAATAATCATAATATTTTTCTTTCTTACCCCTGGCACAAGTTTACATACCACATGACATGTATTCAATAATTCGTTCGGAAGGTAATACACAGCAATCTTCATGATTTTTGAGAAATTTTTTTAGTACTGTGCTTGCTTGTATAATGTGTAATAATGCCATTAAAACTGCTTTCAGATAGGGTTTCTTGTGTGTGTTCTGTAAAATTTGTTCGATATTTGGGAGGGCGTTGCACCCCTTCCGAACTCGCCGGCCTCTCCGCCGTACAGCCCTCACAAGTTGTCTAAGGGGGCTACTCAAGATATTGGCAGAGGCATCCTAAATATGAACAATACAGCCCTGCCACTGGGTTGAGAACTTTCTCACAAATCGCATGCAGGTAGTCGTGATCGATCGAGAAGAGTCTTCTTGGTGTGATATTTTGTCTGGTGTGCCTCAAAGTTCAGTGCTGGGTCTACTTCTCTTTTTGTTATATATCAATGACCTGCCTTCGCAAATACCTCCGAATGTCGATTGTTCGCAGATGATGCTTTGCTCTACAATACTAGAGCAAATTCGTTAGTTTTACAAAATGACCTCAATAAACTACAATCTTGGACCTGTGATTGGCAGTTGTCTTTCAATTTCTCAAAATGTTCAGTGCTTTATGTGGGAGAAATAAATTCTCAACAGGAATTTCACTTACATAATGGTAAGGCTTAAAAATGTAAATTCACATCCATATCTGAACTTAGTTGTAACCTTAAATGGGATGGACACATAAACAACATAATGGCCGAAGCCTCTAGACTATTAGGCATGTTACGCAGAGTGTTAAAAACTGCAGACACATAAAAAAGAAAGGTTGCCTATAAGACTTTGATAAGACCTGGACTAGAATATTGATGCCAAGTTTGAGATCCATACCTAAAGGGAGATATAAATAAATTAGAAAAAATTCAAAACAAAGCACTGCGCTTCATATTTAGATTGAGAGGTCAGGTTAGTTTTTTCAAAGCTACGGGAAGACACAGACATTGTTTCATAAGCAGGGAAAAGAGTGTCTTTGTTTTTTAGAGTAAAACCTAGTGAGGTTATACGAGATACATACAATAACACACCAAAACACTCATATGATACACGTCAACCTTTGGGTATTTTTGTACCAACAATTAAAACAAATGCGCTTTTGAATTCTTTTTGGCCTCATACTATACGGGATATCCGCCCAGGGTTGATACTCTAAAAGAAACACCCACCTGGATAGGCCAGACTTGAATACTGTACCCCTAATCACCTGGTTGATCAATTTAAATTTGGATATTGTACAGCAATCACCTGGTTGGTCAATTTGAAATACACCCCCTAAACACTGGGAGTTCCTTAGAAGGCACCCAGGTTCCACGCTCCACTAAATATCCGATATGATTCATGCATTAATAAAGCAGAAACAAGCTACAAACAAAATTTAGTTTTATTTAAATACGTTTTTAATTCAGATTTTTTGTTTGTTTAGTATATCAAAACGATCGTTTTTTTTTCTGAAAACGGCTGATTCTTTGTTGCTAACAGAGACCAAAATATTGTAGTTTACTATTGGTAAAAAAATTGAACAAAAAAAGGCTAACCAAAAATCATTTTATAAAAACCATTCGTGTGGCGACATAGTAGTCGCTCTGCCCACTAGCATCAGTATCGCAAAACGACAAAAATATCGCTATGCCTGCAAAAGGGTTAATAAAACTGATTCCAAACATCAACCATCAGATCATCGTTTTAATTTACAAAGGAAAACAATGAATATCAATGAAAGAAATATATCATTAATTCTGAGTATATTGCTAAAGGGTTGCTAAGATGATGCAGTGTCGACTGTCTTTTTTCCCTTCCTTTCCTGTCAGCAAGCATGCAGATTTTATTGCAATCTGGATTAAAATGAAGACTGGACTTTCGGTGCAATTTCTTGGTATTACTTTGGCTGAATAAAACCTCAATGAACATGGGCCCTTTTAGTGGCTTGGTTGTGGAAACCCCCCTAAAGTAGCAAATTCACTGGCAAGTCTGAAACCCCCCCCCTCCCCAAAACGTGATTTTGGGCTGAACCTAATAGGCCTTTTGGGGGAGTATCAACCCTGGGGATATCCGAGAAAAAATTGTAGATTGCACTGAATAAATGTATATATGGCGCCTTACAGTGCCTGGCGTTGCGCATTCACAACTCGAGTTGTACAACTCGAGTTGTACAACTCGAGTTGCACAACTTGAGTTGTGAACACGCAACGCGATTTTTCAAAAATAAGGTGCAATATATTGGTATTACGGTAGCATAACCATAGATCTGGTTATATTAACAATGGTACATCAATAGGCACCCGTTAGCTAATAGAAATTAAACTATGTATGTACTGTAAAACTAGAACTAAATAGCGAATTATAGTGTGTCGAGTTTGCAACTCGAGTTGTACAACTCGAGCTACACAACTCGAGTTGTACAACTCGAGTTGCAAACTCGAGTTGTGTAAATATAACCCGAGTTGTACACTCGAGTTGCACAACTCGAGTTCATCAAAACCCAAGCCGAGTTCTTTCAACAACAACTGGAGTTAAACAACTCGGCTTGAGAACATCTCATCATTTCATTTTCTCTAGCTACGGTATATTTTTATATGGAATTTTTTGGTGCATTATTAAACGTCGTCGACCTAATTTCTATGTTGGTTTACTTTCGGTGTTCATTCAGTTTCTTGTCAGGTTCTAGAGAGATAACTCTTTTTTCATTTGAAAAAAAGTGGCCCAGCTCCCACATAGATTGTTTTTTAGTTTGCTTTTGACATTCTACAATTGTTTTTGTCTCGTTATATTTATAGAAACAAACACGCGCAAATGTCGCCAATATATATAATTTAAATGTGTATATATATTTAAATTATTATTATTACATTTCTGTAAATGAGACACCCCAATTACTCACTTTGCTTTTTTTACGAACCCGTGTTAGTTTTGCGTAACACAACTCGAGTTGATCAAAAACCCAGGCCGAGTTGTACAACACGGCAACTCGAGTTGCGAACATGCAACGCGAGGCACTTTAAGGCGCCATATGTATATACTTGTGGCTTTTGTATTTTGGTCATAGAATAATAGGTAAATATGGATGCATATGTATAAAAATGACATATTTATAAATGAGTTCTCAGGTTTTTTGCCTCATATTGAGGATCTTAGTGAGAAAACTCCATTCTATTTCTGACTGAAACTGGTTTGCAATCGGTCTTTCAGGCTATTTGTAGATGGCGCTCCACGAATCTCAAAAATGTTTGATTATGGGCTCTTTCCATTAATAAGGCTTATTATAATGTAGTACTTTATTGCAATAAATTATGTAATCCATAATAGCTAGCTGTGTCAATCAATTTAATTAAATATCTTAAATTTTCACTGCTACTACCTACGTGAGCGATGCTTTACAGAGCTTAGCAGAGCGGTACTTGAAATAGACTAAGAACTAGGTTAGGTTTATTCATGAGGGTGTTATATCCAGTCCCAAATAATGTGAGATACATGGTCTACATCACCCTGTGTATAGTTTCCATTAATAAAGTTTTGTTTCTGATTATAACGATTCGTTAGTTGACTCGCTGCTCATCCTAGTTGTTATAGATACGAAAGATACATGTAAACGCTGTCACCGCAAAACACGAGCCGAATTGAAATTCACTGTTGCTAATCTTTTCTTCTGATTGTTGTTTTTTTATAGGGAACCTTATTCTTGTTACGATGATTTGTGATTTCAGAAAAAAATGTTTTAAATTTAAACCAAAATTGTGTGTCTGACTCCATGTACTGGGCTAACGTTTAACAGGTTTCTGAAGTAAAGGAGCTTCCTTTATTTTGTAACACAAAACTACTATGTATGTTGTACGTAGTTAATAACTTGGTTTAGTGTGTTTATCAAACACTTGGTAAGCAACAAGTCGCTAATACTTTTATTCAACGCTAAAACACAACTGAACTCTTAGCACATGTATGCAGTCAAAGCTGTTT
The DNA here is from genome assembly GCF_963576615.1 of Watersipora subatra. Classification (NCBI taxonomy): domain Eukaryota; kingdom Metazoa; phylum Bryozoa; class Gymnolaemata; order Cheilostomatida; family Watersiporidae; genus Watersipora; species Watersipora subatra. Next base: position 64,602,727 of record NC_088711.1, read on the forward strand.
ACAACAAGGGAACAAACTGTACAATCCCAAATCAATGCCATAATTAAAATGCATCAAATACATTGTACACTTAGTACTAAACAGTAGTAGGTATAAAACAATACAAAGTATGTGATAAATATTCACAATTTTGTTTCAACACACAAAGGCAACATTTTGTAACGCAAAAATACTTTGTGATAATCATTAATAACATTGGGCGTGCAACCAATGATATACAGCCCCTGGGGGCTGTATATCATTGGTGCAACAAAACAGAGTATGTGATATGTGTTCACAGTATGTGTACAATACAAAGCAGATGATACTTGTACATACTTGACAGTAGATCTACAACACAGACTATGTGATATCTGTTTACTATAGGTGTTCGTGTACAACACAGAGGGTGTCATCACCATTTACAGCAGACATAAAACACAACAGATACTTATTGACACGGGATATATAAGACAGAGTGTATGTAATCTGTTTTAACAAGAGAACCGGCATAGGAGTATAGATTAGAGGTAACATGAGAAATCGGTCAAATGAAATATTCTACTTCAAGCACCTGTCGAGCACCTGTCCTTGTCAATATGGGATCATGGTAATAATCATCAGTTAGTTTGTTAGCCAAAGTGTGATGATATCTGTTGCTTTGAGAGTTGTTCATCTTCGGTGGTACTACTTGTCGCAAGTACTGCACTGAACCGAAGATACACTATTCTACGATATTCATTTTTAAGCTGGTGTTTGCTGTATGGCCAGTGACACACACCAGATCTTAAATACTTAGTTAAAGATCTGGAGAAAATTAACTACAAGGCTGTTAGATGAACATATCTATGGCTTTAGTAAACTTAATAGTATTTCCTTTAAATTGATAAGTAGCAACTAGCAATCCCTTGAGCACAAGTGAGAGCTGAAAGATATGCACATCTTCAGTAAAATCCAATCTCGAGATTTTAAAGTTAATATTCATCGGTTCACACAACCAACTTTCAATATTTTACTAGACATAACAAATAGGCCTATGGCATACTGTAAATACTAACAAATGAAAATTAATCTTTAATCGAGTATTAGTTTTACAATTTATTTAACTTTTTTACTTCATTTTCCTAGAATTGAACCATTTTATATGCACAAGCTAACCATCCCACAGGAGATACCCGACAGAGATAGACAAACTTCTAGTATCTACAACACTATTCTTTACCATAATTTCTTATTGCTTTCTCCTTTGCCTGCCAGACTCTCTCCATCATCACTTATTCTGATTATGTTGATTATACAAGGCTCCTACTGTATAGTTTTAAAATACTTAAACGGTAATTTACGTTCACCACTCAAGCAAATATCTTATACTTCCCAGCAAACCGCGAGTCAACTATAGCAACCGTTGTAACGAGAGCAAAGCTTTTTGCAATAAGAACTAAACTATTAGGTCTTTGTTAAAGTATGAAGGGAAGTTTGTCATCATTATTTTATCATGATCATCATTATGGTCATCATCACACATTAACAAAGTAGAAATTGTTGAGAGAAAAGCTGTACATTTTATCTTGATATTGAAGAGTAGGGAGACTACCAAGGCCAGGGATTCTTTGGGTCTAGTACCTTTAAAGAATAGAAGGAATTGGTGACCTGCATTAATCTCTTTTTAAACTTTTAAGATGCTCATTCAACCCTTACTGAGAACTCTTGATAATATTCTCATTAGTTGGTCGAATCTAAATAGCCATAATACAAGAACGTCTGACTCAGCAGTTCCTCAAGCTGTTAATACAAACCATCAGGTTTACTTCAACAATTTTATGCCCAGAACTTCCAGAGACATAAGAAAGACTGCTCCATAACCATTTTAGTACAAGAAATACTTTAGTTTTTTTTCGACCTTTGATGACACCCTTCCTTGTTTGGGGTGAGGTCATGGGTTTCTCTTGTACTTTGACTGAGACTAGACTTAATTGCTATCAATGCACCCAAATAGCCATGTATTGAAGATTACTTACAGGGCTACGAATTTAATTACGTAATTATACTAATAACTCATGGCGCAATGAAAATTCTAATTGTGTATTTTTACCCATTTTTCAATGGTTAATTAACATGAAATATATTTGTCTTTACAGAAAAGGGAGTAACTAAAAGACAATCTTAATTAGACAAATACCAGCATGACAGATCTAGAGTATGTTGACCAGTTGGCAAGGTCCTACAAGGAGAAAGCTGAAGTCTCTGGTAAATGGAGAGATTATCTTCAGGTAAAAATGTAAAAAAATTGTTTTTGTTAGTAGTCTAGAGATGTGATATGAAAATTATGTTGCCTTTCAGCTCCGCGTGGATACACATACTGCACATGCCGCTTCAAACGTGAAGCTCTGTTTATACCTCAACAATATGTAAATGTTTATGGCCAAGCTGGGTGGACATAGACATCAATGATATATCAGACAGTTACCATAAATATAAGAATGGTCTGTTGTATGAACATAACCTGAGGGCAGGTCAGACTAAATGGGTACACTTATAATCTAGGTGAAGGTTTGTAGGACGTCTTTTAGATAATCAGCTTGTCTATAGATTCAGAGTTCCCTCAATACCTCCTCAACCAGAGTCTCTGTTATCACCACCAGTTATAATTATTGGCCACATGACCATCGTGTGACATTAGGAAATCGATATTAGGCGTGAAATGTTTAGTGCTTGAGAATAGAAAATATGTTCCGCATGTCACTGCCAATAAATCGATACATCTATTGATTTTTACTTGTTCATAGTTCTACTAAAATAATAAGTATGCTACAGTGGTGCTGGCAGCATACAGTTAAGTTGAGAACCATGATCAGGTTTGTTAGAAAGTATTGAACAAACAGACCTGATATTTACCAGCAGCTCCCCATAATTTGTCATGAAAAGAGGTACACTCAAAAGAACTGTGAGAGACACATAGCGCTTACACTGACTCACAAACATATAATAACAAAGTGAAATTTATTAATATATATTTAATATGATTTGTTAATATGCTTCCAGACAGTTAACATGTGTCATTAATAACAGACAGAAAACGATTAGTTTTTTTTGTACATTTTCTCAGTTGTGTTGTTGGAAGTTTATATAATACTTCTTTAAATATTTTACAAAGACACTTTTTGTAACTCTCTCATTTAATTTTATATTCTCATCTTGTCACCAATTTCACACAGAATTATTAGGCTCATCTGTATCCTCATGTAGATTCTTTTTTACACTAATAAAAATCTATAGTTTACTAATTTATCTGGTAGACATTTTAACTAGTGAATGATAAGAGCTAATATAGTTTTCTACAACATATAAGGTTTAATCTGGCGAATATTTTTAAATTGACAGTATTTTAACCTAAACATGTCTTCAAATGTAGTTATGACCATTTAAGTAGTTTTGCATATTGGAAGTCTAAACTAATGTAGCCTTTTGTGTCTTTGTAGAGTAGATGAGACTTTTAGTTGAACACAAGTTTGAGAAACCCCTTAGCAATGTCATATTGTTTGTTTTGGTCTTTTACTGCTTCCTTTCTTTAGCCTTCTTTTTAAAAGAGTTGTGTGTTAATGTAGCCAGAGTAGACTGAGAACAATTATAGGAATGGTCTTCAGTTGTCATAATTTGATTGGTTTAAGGGCCAGTAGAGACTCTCTTAGCAAAATTACTCCCAGTTCTCATGTCAGAAGTTGATAATTTATGAACTGCTTAGGACCTCCCCCTCCCAGACTCATGCAGGAATTGGGCTAGTGTTGTGCCTATTCTTCTGTTTTCAGTAAATTATTGAACATACATCATGAGTTACCAGTAAGCATGCTTTTATTGTTAAACTCTGATTCTAAGGCAGTTCATCATCAGTCGATGCCGAGTACTCGAGTTACGCACATGATGCACACACACTATTTCCATGATGAGCATGCTTCATAAATTTGAGTCAATCTGCCAGTTAATAGCGTCATGAAAACGGCATAAATCTGCTAGCTAAGCGAGTTTTGCGATTCGCAAAACTTCATCAAAACCATCATGCTTGCGAATAAGAGAAACAGCACTCGTGAATAATGCACATTAAAACATCGGGCTAGCTTTTAAATTTAAATTGTAAATTTTTTCTTTCTTCATTGAGTTTCACGTGTTGGCGCCTCTAACACGTGTGTCACTAACTGCATCGCTAATTATTAACTTATAGTGTGCAATTTCTTACCATTTTTCAAAAAGATGCCAGAGTTAATCCGCATCATGCGAATGTCTATAGAAACACTTAGTTCATACGGTAACGCCATGTGCGCACAACTCCGAATCAACATGATGCACTTCAAATGTGTCATAGAAATATAGGGATACCAAACGTACATTTATGCACCTAAGTATAATTAAATAAACACTGAAGCATAACCCATAATCTAGGATAATAATAACTCAACTTTTGTATACAAAAAACTAGTCATGTTTGACATACCCAAGTCTAGCACTCAGTCGCATTGATGAGAATGTCTCTGACAACGATGATAATGATAACTTGATAATTAAATATTTGACGTCAAAACTGTGTGTATAAGTCGAACACTAAAGATGAAGTTTGAAGGATATGTGGCCAAGGAATGAACTGTAAAAATGGCATCACCAAAGTTGGCAGGCTCATTAACTTCATTACTTGCAAAGGATGACCCTGAGTATGATTACAAAATTCATTGATTCCATGCTTACTGGGTGGTGTATGTTACGTGTTGTTCAGTAGAGTTTGCCATGATGTCACAATTTGACAATTTAGCCGTAGCTTTTCTGTGTAAATTAGTCAAGTTAGATAGATAGACTGAGAATATGGTTTGAATTGTATACTAGATTAGAGAACTAGTCAGACTCTCCATAAGAAGCACGCATACATATGTTATTAGTATATAATAAGTTTAGCTAGAATATATAAGATACCAAATACACCTTCAGTAGTACTGAAATCAGAATAGTCACATGACTCTCATTGTACCAGAAATATGAGTAACTCTATTGTAAAATGTGATACTGAAATATGAGTAACTCTATTGTAAAATATGATACTGAAATCATACCTGGAAAGTGTGAGCTCAATTTCTTGTGTTATAATTACTATAACACATTCTTATGATTAGACTATTATAGTCTAATCACAAGAATAACAATTGAAAGAAACACTAGAATAGAGGCTATTGCATCACTATAATTGTCTTTACTCAAAATAGATACTGTACATTATCTATTTGAGCACCATTGTACTGTATTTTTTCACCCTACTCCATGGTGGTGTTTTAATAGAGGTGAATTTAAATAGAGGGTGACGCTGTGTTTTTGCAAGCAGCTCATCTGACTTTTGAGAAGATAAATTAAATCCATCCAAGGGTGAAACAATAGTAATGTTGCACTTGTGTAACATTAATACACTCGTGTAACATGAATAGCAGTTGAAGAAAACATGAGAATAGAGGATATTGCATCATTATAATCGTCTACACTCAAAGATTAGTACCGTAAATTCTCTATTTGAACACCATGAATTTGTATTTTTCATTTTACCCCATAGCATTGCTTTATTAGAGGTGAAGTTTAAATAGAGGGTGGCGCTGTATTTTTCCGAGTAGCTCGTTAGAATTTGGAGAAAATAAATTTAACCTGTTTAAAGTACGAATCGATGCTAACGGTACCTTTATTTTTCACTCTCCTTTGAGCTGAGTGACATTCATGCTATTGGCCTCAGCATTTTTATTTAATCGTTTTTCACATACGTACGTCAAGGCATCAGACCGAGTTAAACAAGTAACTACTACGGTAATAGCCCGAAACAGTTATTAATTATTTCGATGGCGAAATAACTGTAAACTTTGAAAGTTAGAAAAGAGGCTTTAATACAATATAAGAATGGCTACTATTACTTCGTACGGTGTTCCTGAAAAGCATTCTCTTCATTCAACAAAACGCTTTTGAGTTTTTATGACAGATTGTAAACTACACTATGAAGGTATCTGATGACAATGGACATGAGTTAGACTTTAGTGACTTCGAATCAGAGTGTAGTTCTGACGATTGCACCGAATGATCTTCTCAGGTACACCGTCACTTAAAATATGACAACCACTACAGCAACATCAAAATAATCAATTGTTATTGATGTAAAATTATTAGCATTTTTATAATTATTGTAAGTGTTGTTATAATTTTTATAAAGTTATTAATCATTATTAGTACTGTTTTGTGGACACTTTTGTGAACACTGATCACTTTCTATTATGGGTTCTTAAAGATCAAGGAGTTTCAATGTAGCGTTCCTATAGAGGTGGTGTCTAGGTACATGGTAGAGCGGTATTTTTCAACCCCTCTCCTATAGGAGCGTTCTATTAAATGAGGCGTTGAAATAGAGATTTCACAGTAATGATAATGTGAGGTGCTGGATCATCAGATGAAAGAATCTGTAATGTTGAATGATGACCTGATCATAAAAGGTTTCGGGTTGCTGTCACAGATGTTCAACATGTGTTGAGATGTTCATAGAATGTGTCCACATTTGAAAAGTTTCAGAAAAAGCTTGCAATTACTGATCAGATATGATTAAGATAAAATAGTTGGCTCTGTGCTGGAACTGTGTGCCAAGCACATGGCTCCCATGTCTGACAAGATAATTACAGAGTTAGATATTATGATCCTAATATATTATCTTAGGATATAATATTGTGCCATAAAACTACAATAACAAGGACATCAAAACCTTGCCAGCGAATAAAATTCAACTATACAAGATAATGCTTGATAACTTTGCAATTGCTTGTTAGACAAATTTATACTACACACAATTATCAAGTTTTGAGAAACTAAATCACATGCATATTTTGTTGTAAGTCTAAATATTTATAGCAACAAAATGTGCTGCTAACAACAAAGTTGCTGAAAAAATAACATGTCAAGCTCAAAATTGTTAAAATGCCTTTTTTGAAAATTCAAATTATATTTTGTGTTAAGAAGAAATAAAATATTATGAAAATATTATGAAAATATAAAAAAATTCAGCATCTTTTCACTTAATAAATAACCTGCATGTCGCATGTCTCCTTATACAGTTTACGATTCCTTCTATCTGTAAAAATCTGATTATGCAATTGTGTTATTTCATTAGATTGTAATATAAAATAGTAATTATTTTATATTTCAGGCCCATGGGATAGCAAACTTCTGCGTAACTTTAGCACCAACTGATGAAAGGCGTAGACTAGTTTATGACATAGAAAAAAGTTGGTACAAAGGAAATCATCCTCTCAACTATGATGAACATCAGCAGATGATCAGTAACCATAAGGCTCTTCTAGAGAAGTACAGAGATGATACCAGGAAAGACTTTAGTGCTTTTGATGCTTTAGGAAATTCTGTGAGTGATGATGACATATTCAGTGGGGAAAATCTTAGAAATGCCGAGTTTGCTAGTCAGAAAGTATTTTCAGCTAGCAAAACCTGCAGCAAGAAACTCGTGGAAGTGTCTAAAAAGATTATCCAATCAAGTATTGATGTGCTGAAGAAGAAGGAAGAAGAAGCTCCGTGTAAGTTTGCTATCATTGGATTAGGTTCTATAGCAAAGGGAGATGCAACTCCTTACTCTGATCTAGAATATGCTATCATCGTGGAGAAGGCATCAGATTACTTTGAAAACCTAGCAGTAGACAGCTACTTCAGAATAGGAAATATAGGTGAGAGCCCTCTGAAGTCCTTTGATATTGATGAGTTGAAGACAAACAGTGAGTTAAGTAAGCTAGCTAAGAAGGCTATCACTGGCTACAGAATAGATGGAATCACTACAAACTCTGGTAACATCCCAACAGGTAATGGTAAGGAGGGTGGTCTGAGTCTGACACTAACAGTTGAACAGTTCATGGAACTCTACAAAAATGAGGCTGAGAAACCAGTTGGTCGCCTTGCAGATAAATCTGACATGCTCTCCTCTACTGTCATCATATTCTCAAATGAGGACTCCACTGATCAGAGCCAGCTGTATGCGCAGGACTCACCTGATCAGAACCAGCTGTATGCCAAGGACTCACCTGATCAGAACCAGCTGTATGCACAGGACTCACCAGATCAGAGCCAGCTGTATGCACAGTTTGCTTCTAAAAGAAAAGCATATGAAGACTTTTCTGCAGGAGCAAAGGTGAAGAAAAAGCGTTTCGATTTATTCACAAGTGACATTGATAAATATACCTTCTTACCAGAATTTGTATCATTTCGACCTCCTCAGAATCTGAATGTCACAGTGAAAGAGAAGATATTCAGATATCCAACTCTCCTTGCTAACAATTTGAAGATGTGTCTTGGACTCACTTTTATCCAGTCATCTGAAATTTACAAAGAGATGTATAAGCAGGGTCTGTTGTCATCAGAAAACCTACAGTATTTCAACATACTCCTCGCTCTTTCTATATACATTCGTACTTCCTCTTATCTGAAAATGAAATGTCAAGCAGAGTTTGTACAAGTCGAAAAATACTACCAAGGTGGTCAGATATTGTCCTATGCGGTTCCTTCACATCTAGTTGTTATTATGGGTTGTTTTCTCATCCCGATCAAACGGTTCATCAAATCCAGGATGATGGAACTCAAGTTTTCTGCCGAGACTAATAAACAGTCAAGCATCGATGTGGCATCATTATTTAAAGGTCTTCAAGTTCCTCAAAAAGATTTTTGGCTCAAGTCAGAAGTACTCTACTTTACAGGCCAATACCATGATGCTACAGAGGAAGTCAGCAAAGCGATTGGACAACCCATTACCTCAACAACCTTTGCTGAGCTACAAAAAATCAGTCAGTTGTCTGTAGATGAAGTTGCACTTGATAAGCATTTGCAGTTGTGCACATACCTTTTGTATTACTCACACAACTACAAGTTAGCTTTGGAATGCTTTCAATATTTTTGTAAAAAGCAGCCTCAAAGCAGCCTTTGGAAGCTGCTGGCAGCACACTGCAGCAAAGAGATTGGTGACTACAGAGCTGCTCAACGACTGCTTAAAGAGGTGAGTCAGTTGTAGCATATCACAAGCTGTGTAGTTGAGTGTTAATAGAAAGGTGGGTAGGCTAGCTTAGGTGACAAGGGATGACAGGAGAGAAAAAAAAAGAATGAGAAAGTTAGTTTTTAAAAGTAGAGAAGTTATCTACACTTACAGCAGTATTATAATAACTCCTATAATCAGATGGTAGCAATAAACACAGACCATCGGGGTAGATGTACTGATGTTGTAAGATTACATACCTGAATAATCTATACTGATCAGTATCTAAAAGTATCTAACACATGACTTCTTGAAGCTTAGTGTGTTGTGGGACTGAGCTTGTATGTCAATTTACTCTTGTCTCAAAGCACTATTTCCTATATAAAATAACTATGTACAAATAAATTCATTACCACGCGATTAAAAAGCAACCTAAAACAAAATATTACGGTAGAAAAGAGTGTTTTTGATTGTTATAACTGAGTCCCTATGCTAACAAAGTAACAAATACCTGTTTAGTTGTTATTAGGTGCAATAAAATGTAACATCACTAATTACACTACTGTATAAAGTTTTACCTTCTAGACAGACATCGTGGATAACAATGGTCCGAGAGAAAGACTTAGCAGCTATGTGTTTGGTACACTAAACTTTTGTGACCCTACGTAAGAGATAGTTGGAATTTAACTTAAATGAATTTAGCTTACTGAATGCACACTTGAAGCTAAGTTTTAGTCTTTTAATAAACTTACTTTAATTTTGTTGTTTTATTTTGTATTATTTGTTTCCGCCGTGGTGCTTTTTGCCTCGGGTTCACTATTATTTTCATCAAACCTCTTAAAAACCTTTTTACAACTTATTTGAGAAGAAAGACTTAGCGATGCTGCTCTCAAATGTGTCCTTTCACACTTTTGGTCATGTAGTGGCCTTGGCGGACTGACTCATGCGCTCAAATCTGAATGATTACTTGTATCTCAAGAAAAAAGATTGTTAGAAAGTCTACTCGTATCTCGAGTTTATTGCATGTTGGGGCATTCATATGCAGAGATACAGCTGTATATTATATATAACTTTAGTGATTGTTTAATAGCAATCTTTGGAGAAGTCAGATGTTAATACTTCTGAGGATGTAGAGGAGAGCCACAGAGACACATTCATGACTTACACCAATATCGGTTTAGTGTACCGGGATTTGAGTGAGTATAAGAAGGCATTGCAATACCTTACCAAAGCTCTGAGCATCACCAAGGCTTTATACCCTGATACCAAGCATGCCATTGCAGACAGAAGTTTTAATAACATTGGATTGGCTAATAACTGGCAGGATAATTATGAGCAAGGCAATTGCTGTGAGTCATCAGACATGCTAGAAGCAAATATGGAATATGAAATAGATGCCATACATCCTGATATTGCTACTAGCTACAATAACATAGGTTCAGTGTATTACTCTTGGGGTGACTACAGACAAGCATTAGAATATCACATGAAAGCATTAGACATGCAAAAGGCTGTGTATGGAGAAGACACCAACCGAACTCATATTGCTACCTCCTACAATAACATTGGTTCAGTAAACCACTCATTGGGTGACTACAGACAATCATTAGAATATCACATGAAAGCATTAGAAATGCAAAAGGCACTCTATGGAGAGAATACCAACCATACTGATATTGCCAGCTCCTACAATAACATAGGTTCAGTGTATTACTCTTGGGGTGACTACGGACAAGCATTAGAATATTACATCAAAGCATTAGACATGAAAAAGGCTATGTATGGAGAGGGTATCAACAATACTCATATTGCTACCACCTACAATAACATTGGTTCAGTATACCACTCATTGGGTGACTACGGACAAGCATTAGAAAATTACAAAAAAGCATTTGACATGCGAAAGGCTGTGTATGGAGAGGATACCAACCATACTGATATTGCTGCCTCCTACTATAACATTGGTTCAGTATACAACTCATTGGGTGACTACGGACAAGCATTAGAAAATCACAAAAAAGCATTTGACATGCGAAAGGCTGTGTATGGAAAGGATACCAACCACGCTGATATTGCTTCCTCCTACAATAATATTGGTTCAGTAAACCACTCATTGGGTGACTACAGACAAGCATTAGAATATCACATCAAAGCATTAGACATGAAAAAGGCTGTGTATGGAGAGGATATCAACAATACTCATATTGCTATCACCTACTATAATATTGGTTCAGATTACCACTCATTGGGTGACTACGGACAAGCATTAGAATATCACACGAAAGCATTAGACATGCTAAAGGCTGTGTATGGAGAGGATACCAACCATACTCATATTGCTACCTCCTACATAAACATTGGTTTAACATACAACTCATTGGGTGACTACAGTCAAGCATTAGAATATTACATGAAAGCATTAGACATGCTAAAGGCTGTGTATGGAGAGGATACCAACCATACTCATATTGCTACCTTCTACATAAACATTGGTTTAACATACTACTCCTTGGGTGACTACGGACAAGCATTAGAATATCACATGAAAGCATTAGACATGCTAAAGGCTGTGTATGGAGAGGATACCAACCATACTCATATTGCTACCTCCTACATAAACATTGGTTTAACATACTACTTCTTGGGTGACTACGGACAAGCATTAGAATATCACATGAAAGCATTAGACATGCTAAAGGCTGTGTATGGAGAGGATACCAACCATACTCATATTGCTATCTCCTACCTTAGCATTTGTTTAACATACTACTCCTTGGGTGACTACGGACAAGCATTAGAATATTACACCAAAGCATTAAACATGTTTTAGTCAGTGTATGGAGAGAATACCATCAATACTGATATTGCTAGTAGCTACATAGCAACTACGTAGCTCAACATGTTTCTTATTGGGTGATTAGGAACAAATGTCAGAATGTGAGTCCAAGACATCAGGCATGAAGTCCAAGATGAATGACAAGAGTTCAGCTCATCCTCATGTTAATGGTAACACACAAACAGAAAGACATTGTGAATAAATTAATAAAACCAAACATAACAGAGATGGTCACATCAGAGATGTTGCACATACACAGAAAACAACCATGATGATTCATATACTTGTTAGTTAAAGATGCCTATTCATGTAACCAGGTGTCCTCCCATTTAACTTTAAACCATAACTGTGCCGAACAACTTTTATCGTATTTACTAGGTAAATCAGACACACTGAATCCGATTTTGTACTCAAAATAAAGATTAGTCTACTAACTTTCAGAGTAATAAAGGATTTTACAGCGTTTTAATATCGGTCTCGAAAACAACACGATCGGCATAACAAGCTCCGCCCATAAATACGTGACGTAACCTAGCTTTTTAGGAACGGAAGTTACGTAGGGATGTTTAGACCGATTTAGAATAATAGAGATAGGTGTTTTAAAATCCATTAATATCTAGATTCAATCTTAAAAATAATATCGGTCTTTTCTGAAAGGTCTGATATTATCTGAAAGTCTTTTCTTTTCTATTTAGCATTGCATATTTGAAAAAGCGCAATAACATCGCTAGCTTGTAATAAAACCGCGCTTTTTGAGCTCATTTTTCTTGGCGTTCAGCCCATTTAAACGTCATGTAACAAGCTACGAGCAATTTTAAATAGTTTATATACCTTTCATAAAAAACTGAAATTATTTTACAGGCTGGATTTAGATAATAATGGGTTATAAGACACCCATCTCTATTATTCTAAATCGGACTAAACATTCCTAACTTCCGTTCCTGAAAAAGCTAGGTTTCGTCACATATTTATGGGCGGAGCTTGTAATGCCGATTGTGTTGTTTTCGAAACGGATATTGAAACGCTTTAAAAAAGCCTAAATGACTTTGAAGGTTAGTGGACTAATCTTTATTTTGAGTACAAAATCGGAATCAGCGTGTCTGATTTACCCAGTAAATACGATAAAAGTTGTTTGTGACAGTTATGGTTTAATACCCCAGGGTCGGATACAACCCGTCCCTTAATAATCTGACTTTTGCCATATAACTACATGTAGCAGCAAACATTAGGCAGAGTGAGTTGACTTTCCGCTGGCTCACTTTGTACTCGGTGCCTACTATTCTCATATTTTATACTGAATATTATGGTTTCATTTGATCTGCTAGCCTACTATATACTAACTTGCAAGTTTCATGTTTATGGAAATATGATTATGAATAAAGTCATATTGGCTTGTGAGATGTTCCACTACCTTAATATTCTGTGCAGCCATCTTGGGATATATTTCGATGGCACACAATGATCTTGACCTCTATAAAAATATTGTAAATTACACCTTACCATATAAAATAAAGGAATAACGCTAAACAGTTCAGGAAAATATTTGATACAATGCACAGAAAAAGATAAATAAACTTGGCAAGGCAGTTTTATAACATTTTCCAATAGAAGCAGCAACTAATTCACTCTTCTATACAAAATTATGATATCAATATTGAACATTTTAATGCCTCTTATTATTTCATAAGCATTCATGATGAGTACACCTCACTCTCTCACTCGCCATCGCTCTCTGGCTTGCCATCACTCTCTCGCTCGCCATCACTCTCTCGCTCATCATCGCTCTCGCTCGCCAACACTCTCTCTCTTGCTCGCCATCACTCTCTCGCTCGCCATCGCTTTCTCGCTCATCATCGCTCTCTCGCTCGCCATCACTCTCTCTCTTGCTCGCCATCACTCTCTCTCGTTTGCCATCGCTCTCTCACTCGCCATCACTCTCTCCCTCGCCATCGCTCTCTCGCTCATCATCGCTCTCGCTCGCCATCACTCTCTCTCTTGCTCGCCATCACTCTCTCTCGTTTGCCATCGCTCTCTCACTCGCCATCACTCTCTCGCTCGCCATCGCTCTCTCGCTCATCATTGCTCTCTCTCGCTCGCCATCACTCTCTTTCTTGCTCGCCATCACTCTCTCTCGTTTGCCATCGCTCTCTCACTCGCCACCACTTTCTCGCTTGCCATCGCTCTCTCGCTCGCCATCGCTCTCTCGCTCGCCATCACTCTCTCGCTCATCATCGCTCTCTCGCTCGCCATCACTCTCTTTCTTGCTCGCCATCACTCTCTCTCGTTTGCCATCGCTCTCTCACTCGCCACCACTTTCTCGCTTGCCATCGCTCTCTCTCTCATCATTGCTCTCTCTCGCTCGTCATCACTCTCTCGTTCGCCATCACTCTTTCTCATTTGCCATCACTCTTTCTCGTTTGCCATCACTCCCTCATTTGCCATTGCTCTCTCTCTCGCTCGCCATCGCTCTCTCGCTCGCCATCTCTCGCTCGCTTGCCATTGCTCTCTCGTGATCTTTCTCTCGCCATCGCTCTTTCGCCATCGCTCTCTCGCCATCGCTCTGTCGCCATCACTTTTTTTGCCATTGCTCTCTCACTCGCAATTGTTCTCTCACTCACCATCTCTATCTCACTCACCTTCGCTCTTTTGCTCGCCATTGCTTTTTTGCTTGTCATTGTTCTCAGAGCTTGCCGTCCGCTCACTGTCGTTTGCTATCGCTTGTTGTCAATTGCTGTTGCTCACCATCCCTTGCCCATTGATCGCCGTCGCTTGCTGATCGAAAAGCTACAATCAATAGATCAACAACATCGTTGACTTATGCTGGTAGACCAAAAAAGGGCTCAAATGGTTATCTTTATGAAGGTGATAATCCCACGACCAAACAGAGTGAAGCGATTGGTTGGGAGACTTATGATAAATGCACATGTGCACACAACTCCCGAAAATTATTCATCAACAATGAGACGAACCAAAATGTATCAAAATTTAGTCAACAAATTTAACCATCGTTTTGTAGAGTCATTAAAGTATAATAACGATGCAAAACACATACAAACCTATTTAAATATGTTACCAAGTCTTTGTAAACCGTCGTTATTATCTTAAAACTTACCCATCTGATCGGATTATACACAAATAGACTGATTTATTTGGACGAAAATTGCCACAAAACGCTTGAAAAGCTCGGTTTAATAAAAGTTAAGACCGAAAATTGAAACACCAATAAAGCCGTGCGACAGATAGTAGAACTATTTAGCAGTGCGCATTTCACGAGAAAACCTTTGTAATTTCACCAGTCTATGGCCTTGTTTACTTGTAATCAAATTTATTCAAAGGTTTCTGTAATAAACGTAGACCGTTTGAGGCGTAGACCGATTTACAGGTACGAAATTGTGGTGCACAGTTTATCAGCCCATGTTTTTTTTGTCCAATCACCGAAAGTTTCATTGAGGTATTTAAGACGTTAGTCGAAATTCTTTACAACTTATGTACAAGCTAGGGCCGAACTACAATGCCCCTTTATGACGAGGCATTCCTCTCGATCTAGCATGGGGTTTGACAATACACAAGAGTCAAGGTCCTAACACGGCTAAAGCTGTCATTGATATAGGCCACCACGGAATGACCGCTGGAATATCGTTTGTTGCTCTATCTCTCTCGAATTCGAAACATCAATGACTTACTTGTTAACAACTTCGCTAGGGAGCGCATCACTCGATTAGCTATCAATGACCAATTCTTACAACGCAAAAGAGAGGAAACTAGACTGGGTGACATTTAACAGATACTGTATAGCCTACTTATAACAGATATTGTAATATCAACAATTACCAATTACTTGTATACCTGGTTTCAACCCAACATTACCTCCAAAATAAATTGTTAGTTGCACCTTTTTAGAGTCGTGCTCCCTCAAATTTATTTTATATCATCTCAAACAAGTCTCATTTACGCTATACTCTGTCAATTCCTGCTGAGAACTACTTTTTTAACAATCAACAGTACGCTTTCTTTTTTCCATTATCACTTTGGTCGTGGGCTGTATGGCAGTGGAATTTCTAGTTTGCACAAAATGGTACTCTTGTTAAAGAAGATCCCCTTGATAAGTTAGATAAATAAAATTTGTAGTGATGAGTACAAAGTAGATACTGCATTTAAGTTATACCTTCAGCTTAGCAAGACTTACATCACTAGATCTGTAAGTTATAGCAACCTAACAAGCATTTTTAGTAGACTCCCTTGCTAAGCAATTGTTATATCACACAGGATGCTATACAATGTATTATTCTATATATATAATTCTCAGAGTTTGTCATTTATCTGTTTAAATATCTGTCTGTACAGTTATAGTTATCGAATGATGGATTTGAACTCAAGGAGAATGCGACCGTTAGGAGAATGCTCTAACAAAGCATTAAAACACTGAGTTATACAGTCCTTAGAATTCTATTGCTCTTATTATATACTGTATATCCTTTTCTCAATTACACATACTAAATGGCGTATTAATTGATATGTCAATTAATTGATAATTAATTGCGCCCACGTGTTGTGCAAAATATTTTGTGTACAAATTGACGCTTTTCGTCTTCGCCATACTAGGGCGAATTTGTTTCCAGTCATATGATATCAACAATAACTTCTCTCAAAATTAAAATTTGGTGATTATTTCACTGATTAAAACAAAATAAAAAAAATTTTGATATGCTATTTTCTCGCTATCAGCGTTATGCACTATAAATAAAATGAATCCGCAAACAGATAAATGGTAAAATATTAGTTCAAAGTTTGAAGTTTACTAAAATACATACAAAAACTTCTTTCAAGTATGTGTTTAATAAGCCAAATTAATTTAAATTAGATTCAGCGTTTATGTTACGCCTCTACAGTATCTCAAAGGTAAGAACTCTGCACATAGTACATTGTAATGTTATATTATCTTGCCGATCATAACCGCAAAATGCACTAAAGTTATTGTAGGTAGCTATAGTTACTAAGGTTAATATATTGTTTTGTTGCTATTTTTAATAATGGTGGTTTTTGATGATTTTTACCAGGAGGTGATTGCACTAGATAATTAATATGGGTTTCTAGACCACTCTATACGTCTATACGATATTTTCCTTTTATGACGCCAACACTGAAAAGAACTGAAATCATGTAAATGCATACCAAATAAATTTTCATTGTAATCGTATAGTCCAGTGCATGTGATGCTGAATTGTAAAATAACAGAAAATGGCCAGCAGAAGTTTTTTTGATCATTTAAAATGGTTAATGTAGCATAAATTAACTAAAATAAAGTTCTTGGAATCTGAAAACTTGCCATTTCTAGTAAAAATGTTACAAAATATAGTTGCACTATTTCACAACGCGCAGTCATGATTTTATAATTACTACGCCATGTTAAACAAAGCGCTTTACTATGAGTAATCCGGTTTGTTATTATTAAAGAAAGTAGTGCGTAAAAGGCATGTGTGTTTGCAAGTTGAAATGGGTGAAAAGGCTGCTACCTCATGTGTTTTCACTGTCTGAAATCAGAAAATGACAACTGTAACGTGATTGTTTTATCATCAAAGCGGCTCGGCACTGCTGAGTCATATGCTCAGCAATAAATTAACTGTTATCTTGAGCCACAAAGGAGTTTATCCAGACTCTATTTGCAACGATCTTCTAGGACTAGGAGCGTCATCATCTTTTACCACTACCAACACCTCTCAAGATATTACTATCAGCTGCTGTGAGAAATGCTACAGCCATTTCACTCACAAGAAAACATTACAATCAGCTCAAAGAACTGAAGTGAGTTGAGTAATACTATCTCAAACAACAATCTCCTTTGCTTATAGCCTTTGGAAAACGTCATGAGAGTAAAATAAAGTTGTGTCACTCTGGGAAAACATTCAGAAAGCAGAAACAAAAGCAGAAACAACCACAAACAAAATTCCCAATTTTATTTAAATACATTTTTATTTCAGATTTTTCGTTCATTCAGTATTACAAAAACGATCGTTTTTGTTTCTCAAAACGGCTTTTTTGTTGTTGTTAGCAGAGACCAATCTATTGTAGTTTACTATTGGTAAAAAAAATTAAATAAAAAAAGACAATAAGCTAACCCGAAATCAGGTTATAAAAACGTTTGCGTGGTGACATAATAGTCGCTCTGCCCACCAGCGTCAGTATTGCAAAAGGGTTAAGGCTTATGTATATATGAGATGCAACTGTTTTACGCAGAGTACACAAAAGTCTAGTGCGTATGTGTAAAATGGTCTGACTCGGTGTTATCAAGTTATCTGGTTGAGAACTCGCCGCCCCAGCTTGGCCTTTCATTCCATCATAATATAAACCTATTCTTTGCAAAAATGAAAGTAAGTTTGCACATTTTGCGTAATATCACCACAGCCAGAGACAGACCCAGCTGTTAATATTAATGAATCTCAATTGGAAAATGAGGGTATAGGGGAGACACCTAGGCCTGCTAAGAGAAAACGAGTGGCAAACCAGCGACATACCTTATCTCCAATATGTATTCTGTGTCAGAAGGAACGCAAGTACATGCCTGGATGTGTAACCACTACTATTGATAAGCTCCAAAAAATCCAGCCCAAAACTGTAGGTATGTCAGTGAAGAATGTTTAAATAACCTGTGATGGCTGATTTGATCTCGTTGGTTTGATGGCATAGTATTATTATGGCGATATCATCCGATTTTGACCTACTAAAGGTAACTTGTGATTTATTGTATATGTTTGAGTTGTGCTATTGGTTGTGCTATTTTTTAAAGTTAAATTCCAGGACTGTGCAGAGATCTTTGGAGATGAACGTATTTTGCGGGAGTTTAGCTGGAGTGATGCTGTCGCTCGAGAGCTGAAATACCATAAATCCTGCTATGATAAATATGTATATGACGCCGAGAGGTAAGTTTCCTATTCTATTTCTTTTTAAGATTATTATTGTTGTTAGTGCATTATAGTCTCTGTGTGAACAGGTATTCTATCTCTGATATTTGTTTGTCACGTGAAACGCTCAACACTGCAAAGCATGATTTTGTTTAACAGATTACGCAGGAAAGATGATGTGGTATGTATAGAGTGTGTAGAATAGTAGGTATAAAAGGTGTATGGTATATGTTGGGATTTGTGTGGCCTTTTGCTATATAGTCCAGTGCATGTGATGCTGAATTGTTAAATTTTTTTTAGTTTAGGAAACCAAAAGCAGAGCAGGATTTGATTGTTCCAAAAGATAACTGTAACGTATGTCTTTAGAAATCCACTTTGTCGGAATGGCCAACCTTGCCAATACTCAATCAGCATCAAATTTATTGGCGGCGACATTTGCCATTTACACATGTACTGTGTGCGTGGCAGTCTAAGGTGACCTAAAAGCTTTTAAACAACTATTTAACTCTGTGAAATGGCTGTAGCATTTCTCATGGCAGCCGATAGTGATATATTGAGAGGTGTTGGTAGTGGTAGAAGATGATGATGCTCCTAGTCCTTTAGAAGATCGTTGCAAATAGAGTCTGGATAACTTCTTTGTGGGTCAAGATAATAGTTAATATATTGCTGAGCATATGAATCAGCAGTGCCGAGCCGCTTTGATGATAAAACAATCACATTACAGTTGTCATTTTCTGATTTCAGACAGTGAAAAGCACATGAGGTAGCAGCCTTTTTTTCCATTTCAACTTGCAAACATGCATGCGGCTTACGCACTACTTTCTTTAATAATAACAAACCGAATTACTCATAGTAAAGCGCATTGTTTAACATGGCGTAGTAATTATAAAATCATGACTGCCCGTTGTAAAATAGTGCAACTATATTTTATACATCTTTACTAGAAATGGCAAGTTTTCAGATTCCAAGAACTTTATTTTAGTTAATTTATGCCACATTAACCATTTTAAAATGATCAAAAAAACTTCTGCTGGCCATTTTCTGATATTTTACAATTCAGCATCACATGCACTGGACTAATAGTGATTGACAACCTATTTCAGTTGTAGTTTGAGGCAAAACAACAACCCCAAACATAGTGGCGCTGAACTAGATTATTAATAAATCTCAACTTGAGACTCTTTAATATGGTTAAGGATCAAAATTATTTGGCAGGGGCAAATAACTCACCTCAAACATAAACCCATCAGTGCAATGTAATTTTAGTACAAAAAAACCATTGATTTGTGTTATATAATTCTGGTAATATTATCCTGCTAACATCTACACACCCTATGACTGCTAATAAAGAGCTTTTACATGTAAGATGGCCAACTTACCACACTGCGATCTTTGTGGCTGCACCAATACAGAATGCACTAACAGGGGTTTGGAAGAGGATGAGGATGATGATGAGGAAGATGAGAGCTAAATCCTATAATCAAGTTATCAATATGTATGTATTGTTATTTATCAAATCTCAATAAAAACCACAATTATTTGTTGAAGTTTTCTCCCTTGTGTCTGTAGAAAATACATTTAATAGCATAATGCATCTATTCACTTGTGTAATAGTTCAGTGACTAGGTATGAAATACATAGATATAAATCACCTTATATATAAAACAAAGTTGATTAGTTGTTTAAAAGCCTTTAGGTCACCTTAGACTGCCATGCACACAATACAGGTGTAAATGGCAAATGTCGCCGCCAATAAATTTGATGCCAAAAAAAAAAGGTTGGCCATTCCGACTAAATGAATTTCTAAAGACATACAATACAGTTATCTTTTGGAACAGTCAAATCCTGCTCTGCTTTTGGTTTTCTAAACTAAAAAAAATTCAACAATTCAGCATCACAGGGACTAGACTAGTAGCAAAACAGACTATATTAAGCCATTACTTGCTAATGATTTCACATTTTCATTCAAAAACCTTTGCAGTTTTATTTTTCCACCTAATCTATTTCAACAAAACACCTCTAACATGATATGAAATTTAAAAGTTACAGTTGTTTGAACAAGTTTAAAAAACCTTTACAGTGGTTTTATTTTTTCTCTCAAGTCATTTGAACCACACAAAAGCCACTTTTCTCATGATTTGAAGTTTAAAAGTAGAATGGTAAAGTTTTTATATCTAAAGTCGTGTTCATAAAACAATATTAACACCCTTGGAATAATGAATAGTTCAAATGAGAGGAATATTATTAAAGGGAAAGTAAACACAATTGACTGATAAAGGGCAATTTTTACCCTATTTGTTTTGTGTAATGTACTACGTTTAGTTTAGTTTTAATTTACTATGCTTAGCAAAATATAAATTATTTCTTACAACAGATAAATACTCAGAATAATACTTCAAAAACAAAAAATGCCCGTGCATTCACATATAACTGTGTACAGTCTTTTTCCAACTGCATATTTTGCAAAAATCGGATAGATAACGTCATTTTGAAAATGAGTGTGAAACGGACTTGCCACTGGGAACACTGATTCTCAATCAATCATCCAATCAAAAGACACGTAGCGTTGGACTTGAACCGTGATCTAATGGGAGGGACATCGCACGTCTTCCGCAATTGTGACAATCCGGAAACAAGTGCACATTTAGAACACGTCTTTGATCGTCATTGCTAATACACATACCGCTAAAATATTTCAACTTAAATTTATTTCTGTCATTGTTCTATTATGTTCACAATACGATGGCTAAAAGACTCACAGCTAAAACAACCACTCCTTATAGAAGCTATCAAATTGATGACGAAGTTGAAGATGGGCAAAGATATAAATATATCAGTGGTGAACTATTCAATGAGCGCAAGCGAAACAAACAATTAGATTCATCATTGACATGTTCAACAACGATTAGTATAGCAACGACCACGAGCACTACTATTACTACCACTGCTTCAACTACAATTGCTTTGCCTACAACTACCTCCACTGACGTCTTACCAACTCCAGATAAATTTCGCAAGTGTGGCAATCGTTCTGACTTGCCGACAGCTATTGAAAAAGTATGTTGCTTCACTGAAAACTTGGCTAATACAAACTTTCAAAAGGATCAGTATATTCCCAGAATAAATAGCTGCATCCTGCAGTCTAGTTTACTAATACATCGGATATTGGAGAAAGTTGCGATACAACTCTCATGGTTCAAGCATCAAAGGTATCTTGGCTTCAGAGGGGATGCTCTTCTGTTTACTAACATGACTAATTTAAACTACAGACACCATGCTTATAGAAACTATATAGATTTTGTCTATGAGTACCTTGGAAGAAGAAACTGGAAAGTTATTCCTTCATGCGTTGTTGCCTACATACGCACAATGTGGCCTGATCCAAATGGGAGTTATGTAGGCTTCAAAAATGTGGAATCAGAAGATGAAGATCAGAATGACGCGGATAAAGTGGAGCTTTTTTATTATGGATGAAGGAAATTAATGTAAGTTCAGTTGTGAGTTGAGCAAAATATAGTTTTTATAAATATTTTAACTGAATCTGACAGCGATGTTACTTAGCTGATCTTCATGACTTGTACAGTGAATAAGTGAATAATGTATAATAAGTGAATAATGTATGGTTTGAGAAACAATTATATTTCAATCATTTGACTTGCTCCATGAAAAAAACCACATTTAACAGCTTACGTTGCATAAATCTAAATCATGTTATACAAAGAACTGCATAATATTTATAATTTGAGTAGCTTGTTATATTAATTTTATCAAAAAATATCTCATATGAAACTAGAAATTGAGTTTAACTTTTATGTAAATCTTGACCTATGCATTTCTTTCGCTGTGTTACCATCTGGATTTTTTGAAAGTAGAGCTGCTCTGTCCTGCAATTCAAATATTTGTATATTACACCATCATAGTAATTTCAGAATGTTGCACAGTACAGTGTTAGGATAATTTAAGACTGCATGTTGACTGTATGTTCATGCATTATTCAGCAGACTGTGTGATAGTGATTAATTCAACCAACATCTTGAAGCAAAAATGTGCTTTTATTACATTACAGTTTAGGTATGACTTACTGCATGTACTTTTGGAGTTGATCCAATAGATTTCTTACAGATAATCTTCAAAAGCTCTCTTCGAAGTTCAAATCTTTTTTCAGCATATACAGTACATTTCTTGTGCAAAAGCCTTTAACTTCTTTAGAGTAATAGACTGTCATCTTCAGTTCCCCATCGCTATTTTTAATAAATAATTTTATGATAATTGAAATTTAAAACCAGTTATCAATTGTGTTATTACAATTTCTGCATTAATGTATCTTTAATGTTGTACAAGCTGTAAAAGTTGTATCCTTGCTGAAGAGTAGTATAATCTGTGTATAATGATATTGTAGATACAGCTTACCAGTCAGAACTTCTCTTCCCACATTCGCGTTGTGATCTATCACTGCTAGTTTAATTCTTGTAAAATATCCTGGGGTATCAAAGTCTATTCGCTTTGGTGCATAACTTAATATGAGGCTGTGGAGGTTTTCTAAAGCACCCGTGTGTTGACCATGGTTCAAAAGACGTAATGTGTTTAGCAGTCTCGCTTGCCCTAACGCATCACAAAGGACTTTGTGTCCTGCACTTCCCGGAATTAACTATTTCACCTTTCTTTCTATTTCTTTGTAAACATCAAATTATTCGCTGTTGTTTTTCAAAATATTATAAATCTGCAGTTTCTGTTTATTCAAATGTCAACCAGCTGCAGAATATTTACCATTTGTACAATTTCTGTTTTATATTATGCAACAAATGACTAACTATTCTTATCTCACAAACAAAAGGCATTTTAAGTGATATATAAAATATTATATTACACATCTCCATGCGCTTTGATATTTCTGAATATATTATTAGATTCAACATACAGCTTTCATGTCAACATTGGGTATAAATGATATATTTTTTCATTACTCACAGATCAATTGGTTCATGAGAGCACTGGATGAACTTGTTGTGTTCTGGAAAGCTCCTGTGAATATTAGAGACATGGTTTGTATACTTGCATGGGATGATTGCTAAAATTATAGAGAAAAAAATAAATGCCAACACAATCAATAACAAACTGAGGCCTAATTTAAATCTGCAATTTATTATTATATAGTTAGATTGTAAAAGTTAAGTTTTCTTTTGATGAAACAATGTTACAAAAAAGCGCAAATACTACAAATATAATCATGTGGGCTACTCGCTTCAAGTGATCTGTAAAGCCTATATTAGTAATGGTAGCATGAATATAGCAATAATAATACAATCCAAATTTTATGATAATATTAGTCATATATTTTATGAACAATTAGAGCATTTCTGACAATTCAAACCGGACAGAAAATTTAAATTCCCTTACTAACTTTTACTCAGTTAACCAAGTTAATTCAAGTGAATCAGGTTAACATCAAACGTAGCCTATGCAACTCAGCCTGAGTCTCATTGTCATCCAGTCATATCAAATCATTTCTTTGTACTAATGTACAGTACTACATATTTTGACTTATTATATTTATTAATTTATATTATAAAATAACTATATTTGTTATTAACATTTATTTAAAATTCTTCATAAATTACTTACGGTTGAGGTTTTCCTGTTTGACGATGCTCTCTTGCTGCATAGTACAACACCATTAGGGAATGGAACCTCTCTCTCTTTCACTCTTAATCTTGTAGTTGTCCCAAATTGCTCCAAATAAAGCTAGCTCTTATGGAAGTGCCTAATGCACACGACCGCACTAGCAGGTAGTCTGCAAAAAGTTAAGTCGGCACGCTTTGCCTTAGACAGCCATAGTTTTGCTAAATTTGGCGACTGAGAGACAGGAACTCTAAAAAAGGTTATGCTACGACTTTTAGTGTCAGATGTCAAAGAGACATCTACCCATCGTAATTAACTGACTGTAATTAAAAGAAAATAAAATGCGTTGAATTACAAACGAATAAGTAAAGAAATCGTTACTGGAAACAGCCGTATTAAGAATCAGTGATGGTCCGACGTAAATGCACCAAAATATATTTCCAACTTTGAACTTGCTAAACTAGTAGGAATATCTGCTAAAATTTTGTTTTCTCGTTCAATTAACATAGTAT
Source organism: Watersipora subatra (assembly GCF_963576615.1). Lineage (NCBI taxonomy): Eukaryota > Metazoa > Bryozoa > Gymnolaemata > Cheilostomatida > Watersiporidae > Watersipora > Watersipora subatra. The sequence goes on from NC_088711.1 coordinate 64,627,594, forward strand.
CATGCATTACCAATCATATAAAACAATGTTAAAATTATTTGTTTACTTTCACTTTAAACCACTTTAGGTCTAACCATTGTGATAAACCCAACAATTTATACATCAAAACGAAGCTGAGACTCCACTCTTTCTAATAGAACTAGAAATTCTCTTGTCATACAGCCCACGACCAAAGTGATAATGGAAAAATATAAGGGTACTGCTGGTTGAGAAATGCAATATTAGCAGTCAAATGGTACTGCAGTGCAATAGAAGAACTGCAATGGTAGCTGCAATGGTAGCTGTAATGTACTGGGTGTTATTATGTACAACAAACAGCAATAATGAAAGGAAAAGATTATATGTTTATATATTTCCCTTGCAATAGAAGAAATGCAATATTAGAAGTAAAATGGCAAGCTGCTGTGTAATATACACAGTTTGAAAGTTTGTTGTGTTGAATGTAGAATGGTTTCGACAGCGATCTGTAATCAAAGTGAAAAAATGGGTCATGATCACAGAAACCATGGTTAAGTCGGGTGTGTGAGATTTAGAGTTATCTACATTAACAGAACAAAAAATTCTCAGTTATTTTGCAACAAAAAATTTGATTCCATCTTAATTACAGGAGATTTTATGATCAATAAACTGAATGCATGTTTACCATTAGTGCGAAACATAGTTCTGAGAAAACTGGTGTTAAAGTTTGAGAAACAAATGCCAATGCACAAATTTGCTTACATTTCAAAACGTCATAGCGACCAATATCAAGAAGTTGTGATATTTATCTAGATTTTTGTATTTATATGCAAAGAATTTTGCTGGATTTAAAAATCTAAACAGATTTTAGTTGGTTGTCATAAAAATAGCTGTATATCTATAAGAAAGTGTAGGCCTATAGCTTAATTTTGCAGATATTAAAATGGCTTGGCTGTACCGCAATATTGGGCACAGCCGTAGTATCATCAACAAAACCTTTAGAAAAATAATAACAGTAACTTATTGCACACCATGCGCCGCTGTATACTTTGATCTTATAAATTTGAATGATTATTCTCATAATTAAATCTTATGATAATTTTATAAAATCAAATAATTATTCTTATAATTAAATATTTTTGCAAGATATTAAAATCGGTTTGGCATTACCGCGATATTGGGCACAGCCGTAGTAGCATAAAAAAATCTTAAGAAAAATAATAACAGTAACATATTTCCCACTATCGGTCACTGTATACTTCAAACTTGTAAATTTGAATGGTTACTTTTATAATTAAATCTTATAATAATCTTATAAAATCGAATAATTAGTTCTATAATTAAATATTGATATAATCTTATAACAATCGTTAAAAAAATATCATCGTCATTTCCTTTACTTGCACTGCTTTGGACATCAGTTGGAATACTAAAGTACTCATTATACATGTAAGTGTCCAAAATGTCATTAACTTTAAAATCGGCAAAAAAGAAATGATTGCTTTTCAGTACTTCTCCGTTAATTACAGAAACCTTTGGCAGTTGGACAATGCCATAGACTGGTGAAATGTACACGTTTTTTTCGTGAAATGCGCACCACTTAATGGTTCTACTCACTGTTGCACGGCTTTATCGGCGTTTTGTTAGCCGGTCTTAATTTTGATTAAAAAAGGCTTGTCAGGCTTTAATGTCGATTTTAGGCCAAACTCATCTGTCTAGTTATGTATTATCCGATCAGATGGGTAATTTTTAGGATACTGTCTACACTTTTCAAACACTTGGAAACATATTCAAATAGATTTTTATGTGTTTTGTATTGTTATTATACTTAAACGACTCCATAGAAAAATGGTTAAATGTGTTGATGAGATTTCGGTACAAGGGTTTGGGATGGCCGTTGATAAATAATTTTCGTGAGTTGTGTGCACATATGCACTTATCATAAAGCTCTTAAACACTCGCTTCACTCATGTTTGGTTGTGGGATTAATTTTATAAAGATTGTAAGAATTTCTCTCACTACCATGGTTGAGTTAATTTTTAGCAAATTTCACCGATTTTTTACTTTTTGATCGTTTACCCACAAGTTTAATCAAAATTACCTGAGAGTCAAATTTTGATTTTCAAACACACTTTCAACATTGTTCAAGACAATGGAAAAAAACTTGAGCGTTTAATCAACTTTAAGTAGTCATGAACTGTTACAAAGGAAAAGGACATTTTGTACACTTTTCATTGACAAAACAATGAGGTTGTTAATATTTATGAATACAACTGTATATATAAATATTTCTTAAAGTATGTCGTATGTGTGTGGATATGTTAGTACGCAATCCGGCTATAGATATGGCTTTAGCGCATGCTGATTATTTTACAGATGCGACCACCCGTTATGACGCCCCTGTTAAGAAATATTTTTTGTAAGGTCCAATTACTATATTCTTTCGGCGCGGACAAGTTAACTGTATTCGTGAGAAGAGCCTCGACATTCTCTCACTTTTTGGTCAAACAAAGTACGATATCTCATTTTTACATTTTTAGCAGTCTCGAGAGATAATAGTATCGTTGTTTTTAAAGTTTTGATAGATATCTTCTAGTAGAACAGTAACCTTTTGTAAACACACACACACTTCTATGCAAAAATTTCAATTACAAAAAAACCAACATTTTCTGTGTAAGTCTTATGTAAGTACCTCCCAAGTTAGAAAAAACAGATGATTACTTATGTTGATGGCATTATATATATATACATATATGTACATATATATATACATATATATGTATATATATATATATATATATATATATATATATATATATATATATATATATAACCACAACACTGGTGGGAAGCTCCTGGTAAGGTCAATGAAAATGACCGCGCTAAGATCCTCTGGGACTTCTACACCGAACTGACAAGCATGTCCTAGCAAACCAACCAGATATAGTGGTGGTAGACAAGGAAAACAAGAGGGCTACTATAATAGATATAGCAGTACCCAATGACTACAATATAGCCAGCAAAGAAAAAGAAAAGGTAGAGAAATAGCTCCCTCTTGGAGAAGAGATTGAAAAATGCTGGAATGTAAGAACAACTGTAATCCCAGTAGTCATTGGGGCACTGGGCGCAATAACACCAGCGCATAAAATGTGGCTTGCCCAAATACCAACAACAATCAACTCAGGTGAGTTGCAGAAAAGTGCGCTATTGGGAACAGCTAAGATCTTGAGGCGAGTGCTCAAACTCCCAGGTCTCTGGTAGGAGACCCGAGTTAGAGCAGAATTTACCACCCATACGGGGTATCCGGGGTGAGGAAACAATTTTATATATATATATATATATATATTTATATATATTTATACTCAGCGCTAACCCACTCAACCAATAGAAGAACACAACAGCAGTCCTAAGATGGTTCAAAAATATCAAGCACAAACCACAATGCTCATTCATTGAGTTTGACGTGGTTGAGTTTTATCCATCAATAAATATAAAATTGCTAAAAGCCGCACTAGAGTTTGCCACCAAATTTAATAACATCACCAAGGAAGAGAGAAACATCATCACACACTCCAAAAGATCAATTCTATGTAGTGAAGGAGAATACTGGGGAGAAACATCCGCTGATGAACTATTTGATGTAACAATGGGAAGTTTCGACGGTGCCGAAACTTGTGAGCTGGTCGGTACATTCCTACTTCATCAGATCACAACAAAATATGGTAACAACTTGGGAATGTACAGAGATGATGGGCTAGGCATAGTAGAAGGTTCAGCACGTAATGCAGAATCTATGAAAAAAGATCTCTGTGCTATACTCAGCTTGTATGGACTAAAGATTACCATCAATGTTAATAAAAGAGTTGTAAACTTCCTTGATGTTACCCTCAACTTAGACAATGGTAAACACATGCCATACATCAAACCCAATGAGAGACCAGTGTATGTCAACAAAGAATCCAACCACCCACCTGGCATAATCAGAAACATCCCAGCAAGTATAAATAAGAGGCTCTCTACAATTTCGTCTGATGCTGAATGCTTCAATAAAACAGCAAATATCTACCAAGAAGCACTAACCAAGAGTGGATATAGCCACCAACTAACATACCAAAAACATCTATCTACATCTAAAAACAGACAATGCAAACGGAGCAGGACGATTACATGGTACAACCCACCTTACAGCAGTAATGTCTATACTAACATCGGCAAACTCTTCATCCAACTAGTCAAGAAGGAACTTACGACAAGGCACCCACTACATAAAATATTTAACAGCAACAATATCAAAATTAGCTACAGTTGTATGAACAATATAAGAGAGTCCATCAATGCTCACAACAAATTTATACTGACTGCCAACACCGCAAATGAAGACCGAACATGCAACTGTAGAAAAAGAGAAGAGTGCCCGATGAATGGAGAATGCCTAAAAACATCATTAATTTACCAGGCTACTGTAAAAACCAACACCGATTCACCAGACCAAACATACATCGGACTAACAGAGAACACTTTCAAGACGCGATTCACTAACCATAAAGCTTCTTTCAACCACCCATCTAAGAAAAACTCTACTGAATTAAGTAAATATATATGGTCACTAAAGGACAATAATACCGACTACACAATATCATGGAAGACTCTACGACATGCTAAAGCATACAACACTATCTCCAACAAGTGTAACTTATGCTTATGGAAGAAATTCTTTATTATTTACAGACCATCACTAGGCACTCTTAATAAACGTAACGAGCTACTATTATCATGCAGACATTCATCTAAGTTCTAGCTACGTAATTGTATCACTTAACTATTTGGCTTTTGGCTTCTGTACACTCATCCAATTATCAGCTTATTTAAATCTGCATAACAGCGTATTACTGGTGTATGAAATTCATTTTAGACATTTTATCTGAAGAGTGTGATACTTATTGTACCACATGAAACTATTAGTAATAAAATGTTTAACTTATAGAGTGAAGTTCCACTTATACATATTTTATATATATATATTAATATATATAGCCGATTCAGATTTCATAATTACACAAATAAGTAGAATAGCAGCGCTCCCTCTGATGGTGGTGAAAGTCCATGTAATAGTTTTGTAACGTTTTGTAATAGAAATGTTGTAGAGGATAGTTTGAGCTTTGGAGTGATCGTAGTTTCACATCGCTTATCAACACACAAAGTATAGGTATATTGAATTTATTGCATGACAGTGTTTTTTAACATATTGGAGATATAAAATATGTAACAAAACTGTTTTAGATAGAGATTGAAATTAAAAGAATATTGATTACATATCATGAAGCAATATCGGCATTTTTGGTAAAAGTGCTGGCCGCAAGCTGGTAGCTAAATTTGTACATGAATGTTATGCAAGAATTTTTATTAGTTCAACATATTCAGGAATTTTATTTTGTTTTCCCAGTTTGTAATAATTGTATCATTACCGAATCATCCTTTATTGTAATCGTAGTAAAACCAATTTAATTTAGCTATTACTTGCTAATTATTTCCCATTTATATTTAAACTCTTTTATAGTTGTTTTATTTTTTGTAATTTATTTGACCTGCACAAAACCTTTTCCTCATGATATAAAGTTTGAAAGTTAGAATGGCACATGTTGTTATATGTTAAATACAAATAAATTTTCTGACCAAAGACTTTTTTATTACTCGGGCAACGCCGGGTAGCACAGCTAGTTTATATATATTTCTCAAGGTTTGTGTGTGTGTTTGTTCAGATATAGCTATTAAAATCTTGGAATAAAGAATGCATAAAGCAGAAGATTTGATCTCAATTAAGCCACACAAACTTGATGAATTCATTAGGCAATATATGTCGTTATATGAGTGTAAATACCTATCGCTCTCCGTTAGGACGCGATATGAAGGCGCAACGCCATTGAACACGGTAGCATAATTTTATGCATGCTCAATCGTGAGAGCAAGTAGTTAGCTCTTATTAGTAAGCTTACTCAAATTATCCATTGACAATGTGCCAGGATAATAACAACTCTCAAGCAGCTACATTACCTCTCATTGTTTATAAGCTGATTTTAATACCTGGGCAACGCCGGGTATTTCACTAGTGTTAAATACAAATAAATTTGTTGTCCAAAAACGTTTTTATGACTCGAAAAATGCCGGGCATTCATCTGGAACTAGTATGTTTTTTGGTACCCTGAACTGCGCGAGATTGTCATGAATAATCAGTAACGGCGTAAGTGCAACGGCAAACGAGTATAACTTTTAAATCTCACACCCTGGGTTCAACTCCCATTCTGTGCAATCTTTTTTTAACACTTTTAGCATTGCTTACGAAAGATGGATCAACACTATTATTATCATACTAAAGGCTGAGCACCTCTAAATTCATATGCTTGATTTCTTTCTCTAATACCATTCTCTAATAATCATTCTAGTAATAAATATGATCACCCGCTTATCTCTATAGAAAGAGTCAAACAATAATTGATTCGGCTGTAAAATTCTTACATTTTATTGAAAACCAACAAGATCTGGTAACAGTTACTAAGCTATTTAGAGTGAATAAACCCGTGATGTCTAAAGGAAGGGCAAAGGAGAGTTACCATTATTCAATATCTCCAAACCATGACAACTGGGATTGGAATTATTAGGAGATAAAACCATCGAAAGACTATATATCAAAGAGAGTGAAAGCAAATGTAAATAGAAAGGGGTGGACAACAGAATGATGAAACAAGACTAGATACAGAAGTGATGATAAAAGAGTGAACAGTGAAGTGTAGAGACCAGGGTGGAAAAAGTAGGAGGGAGACAGGAATAGCCAAAAGCGTCCGAGTCAGCATGGACAGAGAAGTTAAGTAAACAGATCATTTATTAAAAATTAAGATAAAGTAATCAATGATATATGTAGCCTGACCAGCAATACTTATCCTACTATATTGATTTCCCTTTTAATTCAATTTTGGATCAAAAACTAATTCTATAAATAATGATTGTGAGTGATAATAGTCTTTAATTGATCTGCGTACATCTGTAGATATCATCACTTACATTACTCTCTGTGTATGAGAGTAATACATCCAGTTGATTCTACTCGTGAGTTTAAGGGCAGCAGACCTTCCATAACTCTTATATAATCTTTCTCACAGATTTATACTGTATGTATATGAAACATGTATATGATATATGTATATGATATATGTATATGATATATGTATATGATATATGTATATGATATATGTATATGAAATATGTATAGAATATATGTACATGTTATATGTACATGATATATGTACAAGATATATGTATAGAATAGATGTATATGATATATGTATAGAATAGATGTATATGAAATATGTACATGATATATGTATAGAATATATGTACATGATATACGTACATGATATATGTACAAGATATATGTATATGATATATGTATATGAAATATGTATAGAATATATGTACATGTTATATGTACATGATATATGTACACGATATATGTATGTGATATATGTATAGAATAGATGTATATGATATATGTATAGAATAGATGTATATGAAATATGTACATGATATATGTATATGATATATTTATATGAAATATGTATAGAATATATGTGCATGATATATGTACATGATATATGTACAAGATATATGTATATGATATATGTATAGAATAGATGTATATGATATATGTATATGATATATGTATATGATATATGTATAGAATAGATGTATATGATATATGTATATGATATATGTATATGATATATGTATATGATATATGTATATGATATATGTATAGAATAGATGTATATGATATATGTATATGATAGATGTATATGATATATGTATAGAATAGATGTATATGATATATGTATATGATATATGTATATGATAGATATATATGATATATGTATAGAATAGATGTATATGACATATGTATATGATATATGTATATTATATATGTATATGATATATGTATATGATAGATGTATATGATATATTTATAGAATAGATGTATATGATAGATGTATATGATATATGTATATGATATATGTATAGAATAGATGTATATGATAGATGTATATGATAAATGTATATGATATATGTGTGGAATAGATGTATATGATATATGTATGTGTTTACTCCTGAGTGGTTTTTAAGGAGCTAGTAGTTAGCAAAGACTAGCAAATACCAGAAGAATCTATTAATTTGCACACTTTCCACTTACTAACATTGACTAGTACACTTTCGTGATGTCGAGGTAAAAGCTGTACATGATATGAAAAATAACTGCTAAGCTACAAACTACTCCCTGTGTACATTTACACACTTACCTACTAACGGTTAGCCTGCAGTCCAGTTGATTGTAGAAATATATGACACATAGAAGATGTTTATATGACAGCTTGATGTTTACTCCTTGTTAAAAGTTGAATAAAATTATTATTGTTTTTATAGTTTTGTGTGTCAATAACCAAAAATCTAATATTTGATCTTTTGTCAATGTTTGTTTTCGCGTGTTTGCAGATGGACAGGTTGTAGCGAGTCCTACATTTCTCTGTTGTATTTGAGTATACATGAGTTCATTGTTTGGTTTGAAATGTTCATTTTACATGTATATATCAGACTCAATAGTCTTTATAGTTCTTTACATTATGTTATAGTTTTTATATTTGAATCCAAATGTATTGTAACAACAACTTATGCCTTTTTTAGTTTTTTGACACATTTTTAAGTAAAAATATCCATCAATACTGATTTACAATATTAATTTATTTCTCACATTTAATATTGTTTTGATACAGACTTAATTAATTGAAACCTAAACTACACTTAAGTTTTGGTGGTTTATAATAGTTATTGGTTATCCAGCTGGTACTATGAATGTCTTTATTGTATCATGTATCCTTTTAATTTAAACCCCATAACTATTCCATTGAGTCAAACACAAAATTTACAGGCACCATTATCATCCTGATAGTTTCATTAATCAAAGAGTAAATTGTAATGTCAAGCAATACCGAGTGGCAGTTGCTAACAAGTTAAACGTGGTAAAAAGGTAGGCTTCTGAGACAGAAGCTAAGCACATCATTGGCATCCCTCACAGTTTTATAAGTGAACTAACAGTAAGTCGTGAAATGTTACGGATTTCTTACATTTTCAGTCAGATAGCCTGAAGAATGTGTAGATTATTAATATAGACTGCTAGACTGCCTTCATTGTGTAGATTATTATTATTATAGACTGATAGACTCCCTTCATTGTGAAGATTATTAATCTAGACTGCTAGACTGCTTTCATTGTGTAGATTATTAATATAGACTGTTAGACTGCCTTCATTGTGTAGATTATTAATACAGACTGTTAGACTCCCTTCATTGTGTAGATTATTAATGTAGACTGCTAGACTCCCTTCATTATGTAGATTATTTATACAGACTGCTAGACTCCCTTCATTGTGTAGATTATTAATATAGACTGTTAGACTCCCTTCATTGTGTAGATTATTAATATAGACTGTTAGACTCCCTTCATTGTGTAGACTATTAATATAGACTGCTAGACTGTTTTCATTGTGTAGATTATTAATATAGACTGCTAGACTGCCTTCATTGTGTAGATTATTAATATAGACTGCTAGACTCCCTTCATTATGTAGATTATTAATACAGACTGCTAGACTCCCTTCATTGTGTTGATTATTAATATAGACTGTTAGACTCCCTTCATTGTGTAGATTATTAATATAGACTGTTAGACTGTCTTCATTGTGTAGATTATTAATACAGACTGATAGACTGTCTCCATGACAACAATCCATGAACACATTCAATCAGAGAGCCTGTAGCATGTGTGTAAATTATTAATATAGACTGCTAGACTGTCTCCGTGACAACAATCCATGAACACATTCAATCAGAAAGTCTGCAGCATATGGGTAGATTATTAATATAGACTGCTAGACTGTCTCCATGACAACAATCCATGAACACATTCAATCAGAGAGTCTGCAGCATGTGGGTAGATTATTAATATAGACTGCTAGACTGTCTCCATGACAACAATCCATGAACACATTCAATCAGAGAGCCTGTAGCATGTGTGTAGATTATTGTTAATATTATAGAGCAATTGTTCGTAATGCCTTTGATGGAGTTTCAATTCAAATAAATCCTGCAGCATTTACATGGAAAACATAGGTTGTAAGATTAAGCCCAGTGTTGCCTGTTTTGTCTCATTAAATAAGTTGTAATGCTCTGACATCATGATTGGTTAGCTTTTCTATCATTTATCCCAAAAGCACACCACCGATCAAAATTTGTGAAAAGGTGTATTAATTTTTATCAGTAATGTCATTATTTACTCCCAAACCAGTTCAGTTGGATCACACCTCATGATGAAGCGGGTGCAGCAAGTGGCTGTTTAACAAGATGGTTCTTATGAGTCAGACGGAGTTTCGAAATAAACAAAATGGAGATGTCTAATTTTTGTAAAACTTCTGCAGTTTTTTATCCATTGTAATTTAAATATTGTAGCATCTGAACGCAACATAATGGACTAAACAAGGTTGTAGGTTGATTATAGGCAAATATTATAAAGTTAAATTTATTACAAATAAATTGGGAAAATTAAACCAATTTGAGAGCTCTAAACCAGCGGAGCCACACATGTAACATGCTCAACTCCATAATGCTGTCAACACCAGTAGAAGTATTTGCAACAAAATTCACATTACAGTTGTTTGGTATCAAAATATTCACCATGTCTTACTCTGCTGTGTTGTAGGTGCAAAATATGTGGAAATGTGATTATAAGCTCTTAAAAGCTCAAAAACAAACAGTTAATCGCAGCCATCACGAAAACGTCGTAGATTAGAATCTCTTTCCAAAATGGCTCAAATGGGTCGTAGTTGTACAAAATGGCTTCTGTTTACACTTCTATGCAGCCTCATTCGTCGAAATATTTTCACAAATATACGTACTTCACATATTCAATAAAGCCATGTATATTGTCCTTACGAATCTATTTCATCATCATTGTAATGCGGTCACTTTGAGCACTGATATCTCAAAATATACTGTAAAAATTTGTCTAATTTTTTTAGTTTTAGCTTGAAGGAGTGCATATCATCCTCTGATAAACATGACGAGCCTGTTGGTCACCTGTGATAGTTGAAAAATGCTGTAGAAATTGTTCGCGCCGTTTTGCAAGAAATATGGGTCACATGATCAGATTATGACTAGATGAATAGACCAAGCTGAAACGAAACTGTAAAGTCGCGAGTATCTACATTTGATAAAGGCTTTTCAGTGAAACCCGAAGTGTTTGTTATAAACTAGTGCTACGAGACATTTTATATTGAGCCTTTTATTGGCCTTTCAATTCACGCGATAACATAACGTGCCAAAACGATAACCACAATGGTTGAGTAAGTCATCAAAATAAAGGGTTCCAAACTTACGACGTTTTTGTGATGGTTGCGATTAACTGTTTGTTTTTGAGCTTTTAAGAGCTTGTAATCACATTTCCACATATTTTACACCTACAACACAGCAGAGTAAGACATGGTGAATATTTTGACACCAAATAATTGTAACGTGAATTTTGTTGCAAGTTAACCTTTTAAGAACTTGTGTTCGGCACCCTTCAGGCTGTGAGGAGCTATACAACAGCCAAAGTTCAATACATATTGATTGGCTATTTCTGTTAAGCTTGTTGTGCTCACATTCATCCAATCACGGAGCAGGAATAATCTGTTGAGATGAGAGATAAATTGGTGAGTTCATGATGTTTAAAGATACTGAGTTAAGCTAATCTGGTGTTGCAGGTTAGTGTCTAGTAACAGCTGTATAATAATAACCTGTGACAGGCTGTCAACTGCAACAACAACAAGGTACTGTAAGTACATATAGTCTGTTAATTTGGAGTACATTACGGTATTGTTAAACTAATTAGAGGAGGAAAAAGTTTAGTTTTGTGGTCACAACAGCCCAAAACAACAATTAAGTGTTTAAAATCTCATTAAAAAATAAAGTGATTCATGAAGAAAAGACTTTACCAAGAATGTCACATTGTTACATAATCTTCATATATTGTGTTTGTCAAAATGTACATGAGAATTTATAATCCATGATCTCTAGAACATATTGTACATAACGTAACGTAGTTGTAGGTGCACTAGATGTTACTAAATAGACTGAAGGAAATCCCTTAATATCACTACACTCTGCAACATTTAATTAATTCCTACTTCTATAGTACTTTAAGTTTAATACTTTTTCAAAGACTGGAAACAGTTCACTTTCCAATATAAACTTCACACTAATTCAACTTAGTATTTTGCTAACATAAAAAAATATCAGTTTTTAGAATTAGTGGTCAGCGTACGTCATGAAATTAACATGAGTTATTCACATGCTTTTATCAACTGCATTATGTTGGAATGATGCCAAAACTGTCTAAAGTTGTCTTATTATAGACTTGTTTACTCTTTCTGGCTGGTATAACAGTTTTTAGTTAAATTACTAGTGTCTAGCTACTGTGGAGTGGTGACATGCTTTACCAAACCTACTCTGTATAGTAGCTGTGCTTTATTCAAATGTATTAATTTTAAAATGACAAACAGAGTATAAAGCTGTGTAGTATCAAATCACGACATGTATGCGACAAATATTTGACTACACAAGTGGAGACAACTCTTTATAATATGTTGAAGAGTGTTGAATAGTGTTGGTAAGCCGTGGGGAGTTTTCTGTACACCCTTAATCTGTACTGTATACTTTTAGGTTTTGAACTATCAAAACCTCGGTCTGTAGATTCTTCGTAAGCTACGTTTGTCTTTACAGAAATGGGAGAAACTAAAAGTCCATCTTAACTAGACAAATACCAGCATGGCTGATCTAAAGTATGTTGATAAGTTGGCAAGGTCCTACAAGGAGAAAGCTAAAGTCTCTGGTAAATGGAGAGACTACCTACAGGTAAAAATGTAAAGAAATTGATTTTGTTATTAGCCTAAAGGTGATGAAATTGAAAATTATGTTGCCTTTCAGTTCCGGGTGAATACACATACATGCAGCTTCAAATGTGAAATTCTCTTTATACTCTCAACAATATGTCAATGTCTATGTCAGCCTTGAAGAACAAAAGCATAAATATCAATGATACATCAGATAATTATCATTAATACCAGCTTGGTCTGTTGTATGAACATTACCTAAGAGCAAGTTCGACTAAATGGGTACACTTATAATCTAGATGAAGGTTTGTAGGACATCTTTTAGATAATCAGCTTGTCTCTGGGTTCAGAGTTCTCAACACCTCCTCAACCAGAGTCTCTGTTAACACCTCTAGTTATAATTGTTGGTCACATGACCATCATGTGACATTAGGACATACTCGGTGTAAAATGTTTAATTGCTTGAGAACAGAAAATAGGTTTCGCATGTCATTCAATGCCAATAGAGTGATACATCTATTGATTTTTACTTGTCCATAGTTCTCCTTATATAATAACTAGTTGCATCACCCGCCTACAGGAACAGATTCACGTACAGCTTAAGGCTTATTGAGAGTTGTCTTTCATACAGTAAAACATCTCCAAATATGCAGTCTACTGAAATTGTCGTCCTGACCAGTGTATGCATACACATATACATGTCAATAATGTTGGGGAGAACAATGGAAATCAGAAATGTGTTAATGTTTATGGCCAATCTGGGTGAACATAGACATCAATGATATATTAGACATTGATAAAACTACCAGTATCGTCTGTTGTATGAACATAACCTAAGAGAAAGTTCGACTAAATGGGTACACTTATAATCTAGGTGAAGGTTTGTAGGATATCTTTTAAACAATCAGTTTGTCTCTCGATTCAGAGTTCCCTATTCACCTCCTTAACCAGAGCCCCTGTTATCTCCTCCAGTTATAGTTAGGTTATAAATAATTAGCTTAGGCTATCAATACTCGGTATAAAATGTCTAATTGTTTGGGCATAGAATATACTTTGCACATGTCATACAGCGCCAACAGATCAAAATGTCTATTTATTCTACTGTTATCCTAATATAATAAGTATGCTGCAGTCATGCTAGCAGCTTACAGTTGAGTTGGGAACAATGATCAGGTTTGTTAGGAAGTATTGAACAAACAGACCTGATGTTTACCAGCAGCTCTCCATAAGAAGAGGGTCAATCAAAAGAGCTGATTACTTGTTACATATAGAGTTTAACATCACTAAGTATAAATCACTTTTGTTCAATTTTAATATTGGAAAGTCATTCATTTGTATGTCAACAAAGGATTTTGTAGTACTGCTGTTTCCAGACAATTTACCCCAATAACAACATAAAGGGAGCAATTCTTTCTTCAGCTTAATTACCGCCATTTCAGTTTCATTATATTATGATATTGCTGCCTATATTTAATTGGTCAATAATATGTACTAAGCACTAATGTACTATAGTGCTTGTCACAACAAATTTAGGATAGTTTATCATTTTGCCAAAAACTAGACAGTTAGCTCTATTTTTTCTCAGAAATCACAGCATAAAATCACTGTTTCCATTTTTTTAATTTTTAGTTTAGGATGAATACAAAGAAAAATTGCAAACAGCGACCTTAACATATTTCTACTAGTGAAATCCTTCAACAATGAACTTAAGATAATATTGATGACTACTGTTGTATATTATAAAATGTGCATTTGGGTTCTGGTCAAACTGCAAGAGTGACAGCAAAAAACCTTAAATTAAAGACAGAAACTCTGGTTTTTACGACAAAATACCGAGTACATGCCAGCAAAACCCTTTTTGCATGAGTTAATTCCATTTGAATAACTCATAAAATCAGAAGTGTGTTAGTTGGTATTTTCAATACAAACTGTGAAAGGGCTGACCTAAACTTTGTAGCTAAGTTAGTAATTTTCGTTTATCATTATTTTAATATATAAAGATAATAAAGATTTGATTTTGTTTATTTGAGAGAATTGAATTGAGTCGAGTCCTTAAAGTTAGGATAGCTGAAGAATTGAAAATGGAATTGCACTGTTTTTCAATTCAACTGACTCTTGCACAACTGATGCAAAAGAATATGGAATTGAATTGTTAATTTTGTGATGAGAATTGCATTGAATCGAGTCATTTTTTCAAGCCTTGAAATATGTCTATCATTTTTCACCTCATTTCATTAATGTTGTAGAAAATTTATTTAAAACTTTGCTAATAATAACTGATTACTTATTACTACTTTTCTTTTGTGATTCTTACTTTGTCGGCAATTTCACACACAAGATTATTAGATCCATTTCTAATATCATCCTGTAGATTTTTATTGAGTTAATAAAAATCAATAGTTTAGTCGTTTCATCTGTGGGCATTTTAATTAAAACCCAATATGAGTTATTTTAGGTTTCTACAAGTTATAAGGTTTAAGCTGGCATTTATTTTATGATTTAAAGTGTTGTCGACCTAAAAAAGGACTTCAAATGTAGTAGTTTGAGTAGTTTTGTGTGTTAAAAGGTCCTGCCAGTACTTACTAAATATGTGGAGTTATGAAAGTTGAGTTAAATGTGCAAGTTAAAACATTTTAAATCTTTTTATTAAAAGAAAATCCGGTAAAGTTGACAGAGCTGCAAAACAGCTCCTCGGCCATGTCGGTCCCATAGAGGCCCAGCAGGTCCCCGTATGCCACTCCAACTAGCCTTCCGGCTAGTCGGAGTGGCATATGACATACCATCAGTGGACTAGCCTTTCGTCTAGCCTTACTGGCAGGCATGCTCTTGAAGAAAGGTTGCTATTGTCTGCCTCAGGGTGCTCAGCTTATTGCAAGCCTGCCTGGGCAATAGGCCAAACCGGGTGTGATGTGCATCAAAGATAGTTTCCACCCGGTCGGCTTGTTCACAGTCTTTGGCCTCCTCCGTCATGGACTCTAAGAGGTGTGGTAGATCAGCGTCCTCAGTCGGCACGTTAGCTCTGGCAACCTTCTGGAACTGGCTGATAAAATACTCGAAGTCTCCAGCTCTAGAGTATTGAGGCGCCTTGAACTGATGAACTAGGGCCTGAGCCCTCAGTGCCATTGCTAGTGGTTCAAAGACCTTCGCCAGCTAGTCCATCCCACAGTCTGTACTCTTTGAGCATCAGCAGTTCATATTTTATTTAGAAAAACCTGCCGAGCTCCGGGCGGTGTTGCTCATGCAACGCAGTGTACCGCGTTCAGGGAAATCTTTTTACATCGTCAGAAAAAACTCATCAAACTCCGGGGCAGCGTTGCTCATGGAACACTTCCTATCGAGTTCAGGGAAATCCTTTTCCACCACTCACTTGAGCAGTGCTCGCCAACCACTAGGGAATGGAATGCTATCTTCAGCACACGGCTCGCCAAGGATCAGAGATGCTTCCGCTTCTAGACTCGGCCTTGTGGAGCTGAGATCCTTGATCCAACGGCTGCCAACAGTGTAAAGGAAACTACCTGCTCCCTTTACTCTCCTCAAGACAGTCAAGCAACAACACCGAGTGTTAAACGCCACTAAGATATTATTTAATAAACATATATTTAAATATAGATGCATGACAGGCCAAATGATCGAGTCTTCTTCCTTTTATTTTTAGGTTTCACCACTTTTTATTTGTTCTCTGTTCGCTTTCTCTTTCACGGTCTTCTTGGTTCTTCTCGTTAGCCCGAGCGTTCCTAAAGGTGACCAAGTCTTCCCCGGTGATTAGAAAGCTCGGCCCAGTAACCAGAATGACTGGAAACTCGGTCACCACAGCCCTGGTGTCCGATTGGCTGCCATTACAATCTCAACTTTACATTTTTACCAGCATTGAGAGGCAGAGTAATGACGTATTCAAAGTTTTGAGGGATAGCTACAGCTGCAACAGTAACATTTTTTATACGCACACTTCTATGCACTAATTGTTATAATTAATTCAACATTTTCATGATTTTTATTTTGCTTTCTCAGTTTGTATTAATTGTATCATTACCAAATAATGTTTCATAAAAATCATGACAAAACAGACTTTATTTAGCCATTACTTGCTAATTATTTTACATTTAAATTTAAACACCTTTACAGTTGTTTTATTTTTTCTCTCAAATTGTTTGAACAAGAAGTCCTAACGACTGACTGGATAATTCTCAATAGAGTGATTACTCATGATGATATCTCACAGTGCACCGACTGGTCAGCGTATTAGTTACCGTACTTTTCAGACTATTAGCCGCTACCTTTTTCTGATGATTTGGAGCCATGTGGCTTATATAAGGGTGAGGCTATTCTGTGGTTGTTTCTTTTACTGCTAGGGCGCATTAACCAGAATCTCTGGTTAGTGCACCTCTAGCGGTGAAAGAAAAAACGAAACAATGCCTGGCGGTACTGTTCTGTTAGGCACTAGGTTAAAAAGCGTCAGTGAAAGATGTAGTTGCGTCAAAAAAGTCAATTTAATGAAATTAGGACCCATAAAAGGCTAAAACATCAGCTACAATTTGATGCCATTTTTGTCTTTGTAGACCAACCCTGTCCAGAGATATATGCGTTTGAATGAGGCCCTCTTTTAAAAAGCTCACGTTCCAGCGGGTGCCTATTTCGTGACGTCACAAGCAAGATATCTGAAACGAAACCACGAGCGATAAATATGAGGTCGCTTCGTTAGCCAATCATAAGCGCAAAATCTTTATATAGGCCGTAATTAATGTTATCACTCGTAAAACGCGTTGTCTGTGATCTCGAAGAATCTCATCGTTAGAGAATTCTCAACGTTACTGATTCAACGCGTTTCAACAATTACTAAGTTATACATAGTTTTGTATAGCGACTGCGACTCAGAGTTATTTGAGCAACTTTTAGTAAAAGATTGGAGTAGACAGCCTATGGCTGTTGACAGGCGTCAACAGCGTTTTGCTGCAGAGGAAGACAGAATGGAGGTAAATTAACTTAGAGTCTTCTATACTTGACTAAATATAATATTTTTATAGTCATAAATACATTTACTAATTAATAAAATGATAATTCTTTGCTATCTCCAATCATCGTTTCATAGCTTATCTGCCGTTTTACCTAGCTTTAATATTTTTTTCGAATTTTCTTTGGTAAATTAGAGTCATGATTACCAATTATTTTTACTCGTAGTAAGTGGGTAAAATCGATTGATCATTGCAAATCTTTAATTTCCAGAACCAAAGCTTCGAATCGTTGGCTTGGCTTGCTTGTGCCTTTATTAAATGTTTATTCGTTTTTAAAATTACACTCGCAATCTATTTAACTCCCAATTTGGAAGCTGTCAATAGACACGCTTTAGAATGACATATCTATGAATGACATATATTTATTGCATTTTTTTTACTGATTACATAATGTTTATGTCGACCCACCAGCCGAAGAAGCTTTGTCAGTGTGGAAACTGCCATAAAGTGGAAAGAGAGACTTGAATGCGTGCTGCATAAGCCATGATGTTTGGTTTGAGTTTGTGGCAGTAGATGAATTTGTCTTATTGTATCAGCTAATACTATCTGAGTGGCCACGACTTGATGAATATTTTTAATAAAAGTTTTATGCCGAGATGAAAATATTTTTGCTTGTAAAAATTATATAATAAAATAATATTGTTGAAGATAATGCAAAACATGATTTGCAGAATATTGTAGTGAATTGGATATGGTATATGGATGTCCGCAGAACTGGAGAAGGTGAGTTCAAATCCAGTTTGCAGCAGACTTCTCATCCTTAAAACCACAGGTGTCCTTTAGCAGGGATATTGCCGAAGCCGAGACCGGGCCGTAGTCTACACACACAAAAAAACAACAAAGGTCCACGTAGTTCTGAGCAAAAACAAAAGTATCCATCCAAATATCTCACCAATCCAATGAGCAGCACACACAAAAACTAAACCAATCGACAGCACCACCCATCATGTCAAAATATTCCAAGTTTCAAGTCATGTCTTGCACAACTCACCTTATGGTTTGTCAAAACTTGTCCCAAAGTCCTTATTAATTTGAGACTGTCTAATATCCGTTTTAGAAATGGTCGCCGCTAGCCTAGCCTAACGTTCTGATTCAACATCTTAGTAACTATCGGGGCATTGCTGAGTTCTCCCGATCTTTTTGAGTCCCTCTTAAGTTTTGTTTACAATAGTGTTAATCCGATTTTGATTGGTTCTTGCATGCTTAAGAAAGATTCAAAAAGATCAGGAGCACTCAGCAATGCCCCGATAGTTACTAAGATGTTGAATCAGAACGTTAGGCTAGGCTAGCGGCGACCATTTCTAAAACGGATATTAGACAGTCTCAAATTAATAGGGACTTTGGGACAAGTTTTGACAAACCATAAGGTGAGTTGTGTAAGACATGACTTGAAACTTGGAATATTTTGACATGATGGGTGGCGCTGTCGATTGGTTTAGTTTTTGTGTGTGCTGCTCATCGGATTGGTGAGATATTTGGATGGATAAATTTGTTTTTGCTCAGAACTACGTAGACCTTTGTTCTTTTTTTGTGTGTGTAGACTACGGCCCGGTCTCGGCTTCGGCAATATCCCCGCTAAAGGACACCTGTGCTTAAAACTTTATCCCTGTCTATATTCTTTTCAAAGACGTGGCTTGCTTATTTCACTTCGGTAGTATTCGGTAAGAATACTACTAGTAAGAAACTAGTACAGTCATACTTCAACTTACGAGCTTAATGCGTTCTGAGACTGAGCTCGTATGTCAATTTACTCGCATGTTGGTGCAATTAATTTATATATAGAACAATTAAATATATATTGATTGGTTTCCATACTCTAAAAAAAGGCAAATAAAACACTCAAAACAAGATGTTGCAACAGAAAGAACATGTTGGCTATTGTCCTTACGTACTACATGCTTTCAAAAAGCAACAAATAAAAAATAATGCAAGGAAATGTGATTAATTAAAATGTAAAATTAAATACATACAATAGCAGTTAACACTCGCATTTGCCAGGGAGGGAGATATAAGTTATCCTTCGTTACAACAGTTGACTTTGATAAATTTAGATTTTATCAAAGTGTTAAAAGACAAACTTAGAAGCAAACCTAAAAGCAAACTTTCATTTTCAACTAAACGTAATTAAAATTTCTTCGGCGTTCATAGTTTGAAATTTCTCACTGGTTAGCGAGAAATCTTTCCTTTTTTTCGCTTTCACGACTAGCCGGCCGTTTTAAGATAAACCTATCTAAGGACGTTTGCCTTTGTCGCCCTTGCAACATGTTGCGATTAGGACGAACACAGGTGTCGTCACAAATGGTTAACACACGATCACTAGCCAACTTGTCCGAATGTCTATTAAACAGTTTGGATAGATAGCGCCGGCCTTTTCACATTGCATCGTTTCAGTTACGCTGTCACCGGCCAATTGTTTGTCCAATGCCATCAGCGGTCGTGAAGATCGCTGCACCGTTTAGAAACTATGGCTAGTCCTTTTGCGAACTAAATGCCCTGAATATAATCCTTCTGTTTGATAATTATGAATGTATTTCTGTCATATTGCCGAGCTATCTGAATCACGCATACACATTTCGCATATTTTTCAATACTTTTCCGTTTAATATCGACTGTTATCATTTGCTTTTTCTTTGTATTATCTTTCATTTTACTGGCAAACTTTCGGTCTACGCACAGTACTTTTAATTCACATAATTCTGCACAGAAAATCGTGCACAAAAAAACACGGTACAACAGTATAACCTGAGCAGTTGAAAAATACAGAGTGATGCTGTTCTAATAAAACACCTCCGGCATACTTGGCAACTCACTCAAGTGCTCGTATCTCAAACATGGCTCGTATGTTAGTGCTAAAACTTGCTAGAAAGCTGGCTCGTATCTTAAGTTTCTCGTACGTTGGAGCACTCGTAAGTTGAAGTATTACTGTACGTAGACGGTGTAGGCAATGATATACAGCCCTGCCCCAAAGATAGGCGACAGGCATAATGTAGGCAGGGCTTTTAAGAGGCTGTATATCGTTAGTATAATGGGTAGCGCTGATACAAAGACCGTGTTCTACATAGTGACTTGACAGAATTACCGTAGACCGATAGAATTGGTAGTCGGTACCCAAATGTTTACACAACATTTGGAGAAAGTGAGTAGAACAAATTTTCAATTTTCGTTATTTGAGGCCTTTGAAACATTCATAATAATGCATCTGTAGCAAGATTTAAAATTTTATTCTAGCCAACATGAGCAAATACAAAATAAGATATATGCCAATAGAGCCGCGTAAGACTAGACTTTTATCACAAATAGCCGATGTGAATACGAGAGATAGAGACAGGTTGCCTAACGCGTGACATCATTTTGGGCAAGTCTGGGCACGTTTTTGTGGCCTGAGCGTTTTTACGGCGATCAGATTTTTCGGTTTTAATCTTCAAATATCTTGGCAATGCGATCGCGTAACACAACAAACAACATATCAACTGATAGAGAAAAAAATGCTTTCTTTTAAGATTAACTTAAATTTGATGCAACTACATCTTTAATACGAAACAGTGCCATTAGGCACTGCTCCGTTTTAAACAGGAAAGTTGCTGCCGTGTTCAAAAGCACCATCCTGAGTTCTGCGGCTTATACAAAGGTGCGGCCTATGTATTGTTTCATTATGGTTTTTTAGAAAATAAGGCAGATGCAGCTTATATAGGGGTGCGGTTTATAGTACAAAAAGTATGGTAATAGTGATAAGTATGTCAAGGCCATGACAATGAATAACATTCCACAATAGAATACTTTGTAACTTTACAGCTTCTTGCTGGACAAATTAATACTGTAAAGAAAACTGGAAAAACTCTGGTACGATTTACTACATCGATATCGATTGACTGGACATTTGTAGTCGAGAGTAATACATATGTATTTGCATATAGTTAGGAGTAAAGCAAAGTTCATATACATATAAGGCCCATAGGTGCTCTGCATAGTCTGTGTTTTTGGTCTTTTTACATATATGGGTCATTGGCAAGTTAGCTCCACCTCTTTTGAGTCTGGCTCTTTGTTGGTAGCCTCGCCGAGTCAAGCAGGGCGGGGTCGGAGGAGTTGTGCTAACCTGGATACAAGGCAGCCTCACTCCCATCACAATACGGCAGCACAATTATAAAGTTTTGAAACACTAAATCACATACACACTTTGGTGTATAAAAAAAGTCTAACAAACAATTGAAACAAAACCTGCTACCAATAACAACTTTGATGAAAAAGTTGTAAAAATTTAAACATTTTTACCATTAAACATTAAAATTTCAAAATGTATTGTGTACTAGTGAAAAATAAGATATTATGAAAATATTAAAAAGATTTCGCACCTTTTTAGTGAACAAAGAACATGCATGTCATATGTCACTTATATTTAGTTTCTTCAATCTGTATAAATCTGAACATGCACTAGTGCAATTATATTAGAATATTCACATGTTCAGCGCTCAAACTTGAACACAGCAACAAATAAATTACAAATAGCCATTGAATACCATTGGTTTATCTGAGCACTTTCTAACTTAACACTCAATACTGAAAAGAAAATAATCTACAAGTTGATATACATGTATCTATTATTTTATATTACAGGCCCACGGGATAGCCAATTTCTGTGTGACTTTAGCACCAACTGCTAAAAGGCGTAGACTAGTTTATGACATAGAAAAAAATTGGTACAAAGGAAACCATCCTCTCAGCTATGATGAACATCAGCAGATGATGAGTAACCATAAGGCACTTCTAGAGAAGTACAGAGAAGATACTAGGAAAGACTTTAGTAAGCTTGATGACCCGATGATGGCCTTGAACAATGATGACATATTCAGTGAGGAAAATCTCTTGAATGCGACATCATTCTGTAAAAAAGTGTTTGCGGCCAGCAAGACTTGCAGTGAAGGACTTATCAATGTCTCAAAAACGATTCTCCAATCAAGCATTGATGTGCTGAAGAAGAATGATGAAGAAGCTCCATGTAAGTTTACTATCATTGGATTAGGTTCCATAGCAAAAGGAGATGCAACTCCTTACTCTGATCTAGAATATGCCATCATCGTGGAGAAGGAATCAGATTACTTTGAAAAACTAGCAGTAGACAGCTACTTCAGAATAGGGAATCTAGGTGAGAGTCCTCTGAAGTCCTTTGATATTAATGAGTTGAAGACAAACAGTGAGTTAAGTAAGCTATCTAAGAGGGCTGTCACTGGATACAGAATAGATGGTATCACTACAAACTCTGGTAACATCCCAACAGGTAATGGTAAAGAAGAAGGTCTGAGTCTGACGCTAACGTTAGAACAGTTTATGGAGCTGTACAGAAGTGAGGCTGAAAAACCAGTTGGTCGCCTTGCAGATAAATCTGACATGCTCTCCTCTACGGTCGTCATATTCTCAAACGAGGACTCACCTGATCAGAGCCAGCAGCATGCAGAGTTTGCTTCTGAAAGAAAGTCGTATGAAGACTTTTCTGCAGGAGCAAAGGTGAAGAAAAAGCGTTTCGATTTATTCACAAGTGACATTGATAAATATACCTTCTTACCAGAATTTGTATCATTTCGACCTCCTCAGAATTGGAATATCACGGTAAAAGAGAAGATATTCAGATATCCAACACTTTTTGCTGACAATTTGAAGATGTGTCTTGGACTCACCTTTAGCCAGTTTTGGGAAATTTATTCTGAGATGAAAAAGCAGGGTCTGCTGTCTTCAGAAAACCTTCAGTATCTGACCATACTCCTTGCTCTCTCCATATACATTCGTACTTCCTCTTATCTGAAGATGAGATCTCAGGCAGAGTTTGTACAAGTTGACAAATACTACCAAAGAGGTCAGATATTGTTCTATGCTGTTCCTGCACATCTAGTTGTTATTATGGGTTGTCTTCTCACCCCGATAAAACGGTTAATCAAATCCAGGATGTTGGAACTTAAGTCTTCTGCCAAGACTAAAGAGCAGTCAAGTGTCGAGCTGTCGTCATTATTTCAAGGTTTTCAAGTTCCTCAGGAAGATTTTTGGCTTAAATCAGAAGTACTCTACTTCACAGGCCAATACCATGATGCTACAGAGAAAGTCAGCAAAGCAATTGGACAGCCCATTACCTCAACAACCTTTGCTGAGCCACAAAAAATCAGTCACTTGTTGGTGGATGAAGTTGCACTTGACAAGCGACTAAAGTTGTGCACGTATCTTTTGTATTACTCACAAAATTACAAGTTAGCTTTTGAATGCTTCCGATATTTGTCTGAAAAGCAACCTCAACAAAGTCTTTCGAAACTGCTGGCAGCACACTGCAGCAAAGAGATTGGTGACTACAGGGCTGCTCAACAACTGCTTAAAGAGGTGAGTTGGTTGTAGCATATCACAGGCTGTATAGATGAGTGATGCTAAAAAGGTGGGTAGGCTAGCTTAGGTGTGGTGACAGCAGAGAATAAAAGCGAGAGGGAGCGCGATAAGTAGAGAAGTTATACACACTTACAACAGTAGTAGAATAACTCCCATAATCAGATGGTAGCAATAAACACAGACCATCATGGCTGGCATACTGATGTTGTGGGATTAGATGCCAGGATAACCTATAATGATGAGTATCCCGGGTATCTAACACATGACTTCTTGCTGTACCTTTGTAGGTACACAAGCTACTGCAATATTTTATTCTACATGCACAATGGAAGTGCGGAATTAAAATTTTCAAACAATTTGTTTCAGTGCTTATTTAACCAGATTAGCTTTGTGTATGGTATGCCACTCTCCAAACCATAAATACATGTGTATCATCATGAGCCAATTGAAATCTTTCTATACACATGAAAACAAACAAACCTTAAATGAAATTCAAACAGACCAGCGTATCACGTCACCCCCTCATTATAATTTATAATCCGTCTCTGAATGATTGACTACTTGCATAAACCAAAAAGGTATGCCAACTTTCCAAACCCTCGATACAAATACAATCATACCTCATCATACTTGAGCTTAATGCAATTTGAGACTGAACTCGAATATCAATTTACTCTTGTCTCAAAGCACTATTTCCTATATAAAATAACTATGGACAAATAAATCAGTTACCACGCAATGAAAAGGCAACCTAAAACAAAATATTACGGTTGAAAAGAGTGTTTTGATTGCTATAATTGAGTCCCTATGCTAACAAAGTAACCAATACATATTTAGTTGTTACTAGGTGCAGTAAAATGTAACATCACTATCTACACTACTCTACGGAATGTTACCTTAAAGACAGATGTAGTGGATAACGCTGGTCTGAGAGAGAGACTAAGTAGCTATGTGTTTGGATCACAAAACTTTTGTGACCCTACGTAACAGATAGTTTGAATTTAGCATGGATGAATATAGTTTACTGGATGCACACTTGAAGCTAAGTTTTAGTCTTTTACTGAACTTACTTTAATTTTGTTGTTTTATTTTGTATTGTTTCCGGTTTGGCGCTTTTTGCCTCGGGTTCACTATAATTTTTATCCAACCTTGTAAAAATCTTTTCCCAACTGATTCGAAGATAAAACCGAGCAATGCTGCTCTCAAATGTGCCCTTTCACACTCTTGGCCATGTAGTGGCCACGGCGAACTGATTCATGTGCTCAACTCTCAAAGATTACTCATATCTCAAGAAAGAAACTTGCTAAAAAGTCTACTCATCTTTTGAGTTTATTGTATGTTGGGGCACTCGTAGGCAGAGGTACGGCTGTATATTATACTGAGCAAATATAAATGCATTTGATTTGCAGCAGTACCATCTATTTGAACATCACTGCTAATACAATGGTACATTAGAAGGGTTAAAAAAGAGCACCGTGACGTTCAAATAGGGGTTTTATGGTAACTCTATTGTAAAAGCTTTACTGGATGTTTAATACCCACTAAATATTTATTTCTGCAGGCAGAGCAATCATTGGAGATGTCAGATGATAGGGTGTAGATGAGAACCACAGAGACACATTCATTACTTACACAAATATTGGTTCGGTGTACCGGGCTTTGAGTGAGTATAAGAAGGCATTGCAATACTTTACCAAAGCTCTGAGCATCATCAAGGCTTTATATCCTGATACCAAGCATGCCATTGCAGACAGAAGTTTTGATAACTTTGGATTGGCTAATATCTGGCAGGGTAATTATGAGCAAGGCAATTGCTGTGAGTTATCAGACATGTTAGAAGCAAATACAGAATATGAAGTAATTGTCATACATCCTGATATTGCTGCCAACTACATTAACATTGGTTCAGTTTACTGCTCTTTGGGTGACTACAGCCGAGCATTAGAATATCACACCAAAGCATTAAACATGCTAAAGGCTGTGTATGAAGAGGATACTAACCATACTGCTATTGCTACCTCCTACAGTAAAATTGGTTTAGTATACCACGCTTAGGGTGACTACAGACAAGCATT
The DNA here is from genome assembly GCF_963576615.1 of Watersipora subatra. Taxonomy (NCBI): domain Eukaryota; kingdom Metazoa; phylum Bryozoa; class Gymnolaemata; order Cheilostomatida; family Watersiporidae; genus Watersipora; species Watersipora subatra. The sequence continues at coordinate 64,653,963 of NC_088711.1, forward strand.
AGAATATTACAAGAATGCATTAGACCTTTGAAAGGCTGTGTATGGAGAGAATACTAACCATACTAAAATTGGTACCTCCTACAGTAACATTAATTCAGTATACTGCTCTTTGGGTGACTACAGACAAGCATTAGAATATCACGCTAAAGCATTAGACATGCGAAAGGCTGTGTATGGAAAAGATACCAATCATACTTATATTTCTGCCTCCTGCAATAACATCGGTTCAGTATACAGATCCTTGGGTGACTGCAGACAAGCATTAGAATATTACAAGAAATCATTAGACATGTTAAAGGCTGTGTATGCAGAGGATACCAACTATAATGATATTGCTGCCTCCTACGGTAACATCGGTTCAGTGTACAACTCTTTGGGTGACTACAGACAAGCATTAGAATATTACATGACAATTTTAAACATGCAAAAGGCTGTGTATGGAAAGGATACCAACCATACCTGTATTGCTACCATCTACAATAACATTGGTGCAACATACAACTCTCTGGGTGACTACAAACAAGCATTAAAACATCACAAAAAAGCATTAAACATGTGTAAGGCTGTGTATGGAGAGGATACAAACCATACTGATATTGCTAGGTCCTACAATAGCATTGGATTAGTATACGACTCCTTGGGTGACAATACAGACAAGCATTAGAATATTACATGACAACTTTAAACATGCAAAAGGCTGTGTATGGGAAGGATACCGACCATACCTGTATTGCTACCACCCACAATAACATTGGTGCAACATACAACTCTATGGGTGACTGCAGGCTAGCACTAGAATATCAGAAGAAAGCATTAGACATGCAAAAGGCTGTGTATGGAAAGGATACAAACCATACTGATATTGCTACCTCCTACAATAACATTGGTTCAGTATACAACTCTTTGGGTGACTACAGACAAGCATTAAAAAATCACAAGAAAGCATTAGATGTGCAAAAGGCTGTGTATGGAAAGGATACCAACCATACTGATGTTGCTGCCTCCTGCAATAACATTGGTTCAGTATACAACTCCTTGGGTGACTGCAAACAAGCATTAGATCATCACATGAAATCATTAGACATGTAAAAGGCTGTGTATGGAAAGGATACCAACTATACTAATATTGCTACCACCCACAATAACATTGGTTCTATATACCACTCTATGGGTGACTACAGACGAGCACTAGAGTATCACAAGAAAGCATTAGACATGCTAAAGGCTGCGTCTGGAGAGGATACCAACAATACTGATATTGCTACCACCTACAATAGCATTGGTTCAGGGTACAACTCTTTGGGTGACTACAGACAAGCATTAAAAAATCACAAGAAAGCATTAGACGTGCAAAAGGCTGTGTATGGAAAGGATACCAACCAGACTGGTATTGCTACCACCCACAATAACATTGGTTCTATATACCACTCCATGGGTGACTACAGACGAGCACTAGAATATCACAAGAAAGCATTAGACATGCTAAAGGCTGCGTCTGAAGAGGATACCAACAATACTGATATTGCTACCACCTACAATAGCATTGGTTCAGGGTACAACTCTTTGGGTGACTGCAAACAAGCATTAGGTCATCACATGAAATCATTAGACATGCAAAAGGCTGTGTATGGAGGGGATACCAACCATACTAATATTGCTACCACCCACAATAACATTGGTTCTATATACTACTCTAAGGGTGACTACAGACGAGCACTAGAATATCACAAGAAAGCATTAGACATGCTAAAGGCTGCGTCTGGAGAGGATACCAACAAAACTGATATTGCTACCACCTACAATGGCATTGGTTCAGGGTACAACTCTTTGGGTGACTACAGACAAGCATTAAAAATCACAAGAAAGCATTAGACGTGTAAAAGGCTGTGTATGGAAAGGATACCAACCAGACTGGTATTGCTACCACCCACAATAACATTGGTTCTATATACCACTCTATGGGTGACTACAGACGAGCACTAGAATATCACAAGAAAGCATTAGACATGCTAAAGGCTGCGTCTGGAGAGGATACCAACAATACTGATATTGCTACCACCTACAATAGCATTGGTTCAGGGTACAACTCTTTGGGTGACTACAGACAAGCATTAAAAAATCACAAGAAAGCATTAGACGTGCAAAAGGCTGTGTATGGAAAGGATACCAACCAGACTGGTATTGCTACCACCCACAATAACATTGGTTCTATATACCACTCCATGGGTGACTACAGACGAGCACTAGAATATCACAAGAAAGCATTAGACATGCTAAAGGCTGCGTCTGAAGAGGATACCAACAATACTGATATTGCTACCACCTACAATAGCATTGGTTCAGGGTACAACTCTTTGGGTGACTGCAAACAAGCATTAGATCATCACATGAAATCATTAGACATGCAAAAGGCTGTGTATGGAGGGGATACCAACCATACTAATATTGCTACCACCCACAATAACATTGGTTCTATATACTACTCTAAGGGTGACTACAGACGAGCACTAGAATATCACAAGAAAGCATTAGACATGCTAAAGGCTGCGTCTGGAGAGGATACCAACAAAACTGATATTGCTACCACCTACAATGGCATTGGTTCAGGGTACAACTCTTTGGGTGACTACAGACAAGCATTAAAAAATCACAAGAAAGCATTAGACGTGCAAAAGGCTGTGTATGGAAAGGATACCAACCAGGCTGATATTGCTACCACCCACAATAACATTGGTGCAACATACAACTCTATGGGTGACTACAGACAAGCATTAGAATATCTCATAAAGGCATTACAAATGAAAGAGGCTGCGTATAAAAAGGGTACCAAACATCTTGGTATTGTTCACATCTACCGTAAAAGTGGTTTAGCATACTACCACTCGGGGGACTACAAACACGCATTAGAATATTACACCAGAGGATTAAACATGCTATAGACAATGCATGGACAGGATACCAGCAATGCTGATATTGCTAGCAGCTAAATCGCACCTAGCTCAACATTTTTCTGGTAGGGTAACCACACAAGCATCAGAAGCTGAGTCTAAAACATCAGGCATGAAGCTCAAGATGAATGACAGGAATTCAGTTCATCTTCATGTTAATGGTAATAAAGAGGCAGAGAGACATTGTAAATAAATTAATAAAATCAACCACAACAGAGACGGTCACATCAGACATTTAGCTCTCTCGCAAAAGATAACAATGATCACTCATATACTTGTTAGTTAAAGATGCTTATCCTGTAACCAGGGATCCTAACATTTTACTTTAATACCTCAGGGTGGGATATGACTCATCCCTTATCAGTTTGACTCTTGCTATATACTTGCAGCAACCATTAGGCAGTGCGAGTTGACTTTTTGCTGGCCCACGTTTTACACCTGTTTTCCATTTTGACATTCTATACTGATTAGTGTAGTTTTGTTTGATCTGCTAGCCTACTATATACTAACTTACAAGTTTTATGTTTATGGAAATATGATTATTAATAAACTCATATTTGCATGTAAGATGTTCCACTACCTTAATATAGTGCGCAGCCATCTTGGAATATATTTCGATGGCTCACAATGATCTTGACCTCTATAAAAGCTATTGTAAATTACACCTTACCATATAAAATAAATGAATAAAGCTAAACAGCTCAGGAAGAAATTTGATACGTATAAATTTACGATAAATTTGATTTGTATAGCAAAACTAAAATTGATAAACAAACTTGGAAATGCAGTTTTATAACATTTTTCAAATAAAGCATCAACTAATTCATTTTTTATCACGCAATTATGAGAGCAACAACAAACATTTTCATGCCTTTTATTATTTCAAAAATGTTCACGGTGAGTACACCTAACTCTCGCTCACCATCGTTCTCTCATTCGCCATCACTCTCTCATTTGCCATCACTCTCTCGCTCACCATTGCTCTCTCATTGTCCATCACTCTCTCTTTCGCTCACCATCGACCTCTTTCGCCATTTCTCTCTCGTTCACCATCGCTCCCTCTCGCCATTGCTTTCTCTCTTACTGTTGCTTGTTTAATATAGTGTGCAGCCATCTTGGGATATATTTCGATGGCACACAATGATCTTGACCTCTATAAAAACTATTGTAATTTACACCTTACCATATAAAATAAAGGAATAACACTAAACAGTTCAGGAAAACATTTGATACAATGCACAGAAAAAAAGATAAATAAACTTGGCAAGGCAGTTTTATAACATCCATAAACATTCATGATGAGTACATCTCACTCTCTCTCTTTTGCGATCGTTCGCTTGCTATCACTCTCTCGCTCGCTATCGCTTTCTTTCTTGCCATCACTCTCTCGCTCGCCATCTCTCGCTCGCTTGCCATTGCTCTCTCGCCATTGCTCTCTCATTCACCATCACTTTCTCTCGCTCGCCATCGATCTCTTTCTCTCGCCATTGCTTTCTCGCTCACCCTTGCTCCCTCTTGCCATCGCTTTCTCTCTGGCAGTTGATCTGTCGCTCGCCGTTGCTCTCTCGCCGTCGCTCTCTTCCTCGCCGTCGCCATCTCGCTCGCCATCGTTCTCTCGCTTGTTGTCGCTCTCGCCGTCGCTCTATCATTTCCGCTATCTTTTTTGCCATCACTATCTCTCTTGCCATCGTTTTCTTCTGACGGTGAGCAAAAAACAATGGCGACCATCCCTCACCCATCAATTGCCGTTGCTTGCCGATCGATGAGCAACGATCAATCGTCCAACAACATCTATGACTAATGTTGGTAAACAAAAGTGGTTCAAATGGTTATCTTTATGAAAGTCGATAATTCGTACAAAATGTTACTCTTGTTAAAGAAGATTCCCTTGATGAGTTAGATAAATAAAAATTGTAGTGATGAGTACTAAGTAGATACTGCATTTAAGTTATACATTCAGCTTAGCAAGACTTACATCACTAGATCTGGGAGTTGTAGCAACCTAACAAGCATTCTTAGTAGACTCCCTTGCAAAGCAATTGTTATATCACACAGGATGCTATACAAAGTATTAACCTAGATAAATCTCAAAGTTTGTCATTGTCTGTTCAGTTGTCTGTCCAGTTATAGTTATCAAAATCTCGGAGTGAAAAACTCACTCCCTGCTGGATTTGAACTCACAGAGATTGTCACTGCAAGTGTATAACCACACATTTAACCTTCCTCTCTCCCCCCCCCCCTTTCTTTCTTTCCTTCTCACTCTTCACCTCCCTCTCTCCCCCCCTTTCTCTCCCTTCCCTCTCTCTCCCCCTTTCTTTTTCTCCGCCCTCTCTCTCTTTCTCCGCTTCTCTCACCTCCCCCCCGCTCTCCCCCCCGCTCTCTTCCCTCTTTATTTTCCTCTTCCTCTCTCTCCGCCTCTCTCTTCCCCTCTCTCTCTTCCCCTTTTCTCTTTTCCCATCTCTCTCCTTTCCTCTCTCTCTCCCTTGCACTCTCTCTTCCTCCCCTCTCTTTCCCTTTCCCTCTCTCTCCCCATCTCTATCTCCCTCCCCTTCTCTCTCCTTCTTTTTCCCTTCCCCTTTTTTTTCTTTCACACTTTCCATCTCTCTCCCACTTTCCATCTCTCTCTCCCACTCTATCAATTTTTCTTCAAAAAAAAATTTCATGGTATTAACCTTTCCGCTATTCTATTCTAGAGCTCTGTCAGTGCAGATACTGGTCTGGTAATCTATTCCTAAAATACTTTTGGAAGGAATCAATCATGCTAATTCTTAGATAGTTCTATTATTGATTAAATTTTATTATTATTGTTAATAAAAATCAACACAATTACTCAGGGAGTCAGATATTCCAAATTCAAGATGGTAGACACTTGAGTCACAAGAAACCATTTGCTGTCGCTGATACTTGTTTTAAATTATTGTATTAATTGTACCGACTGACTTACACTGCCATTATTTGACCATTACATTAATCAGTAAAAGCATCCTAGCCCATTACATCAAGTATTGCATTGCATAGCTTTAAACCTTCTGCTTTTACCGATCGCCGACTCATTTTCTAAATAGATACTCGTTATGTTTCCATGCTAACTCACATATGGGCTGTGTAGATTTTGTGCATGTGTTATCCTAAGATGTATTTGAGAGGCACAGAAACATTGCAGTACAATTGCTCTCACTACCTAGTCTCATTAATAACCCACAGGATGAAAATATTCGATGGATTTAATAATTCGCAATTTCGCAAACAGACAATTCCGCGAATTATTAAATTTCACGAATAATTAGTTCTATTTTTAAACACAAGGGAGAATAACTACTGCTTCAAGTTAAAAAATAGTCGCTAAGCAAAAGTAGTAAACGTAGCAAAATTCCAATTTTTTTTTTAAATTATCACTGGGGCTTTGAGTTAACCCCATTTTTAATGCATCACACCTTTTTACAAAATTATTCAAGGCTGTCACAAGGTATTCAGAAATCGGCACAGCATTATCAAAAAAATCTCCTGCAGTTCTTTACGTTGAAAAAACTCACAACTTACCACAAGTTGTTGGTTCATCCAAAGGCCTCCAAATAGATGAAAATTCATGAAAACCTCCATGTGCATCCAAAGATTTATAGCTTAGCGTGATTGACATAAAATTCTTAGCTAAACAGAAACCTGAACACGTGGTATACGCAATACTCTATTGCTAGCAGCTTTCACGGATTTACAGGCACTTCCTGTTACCATCACAGGGGTACCATATGGAACGGGTTCATCAAGGCAGGAATATTGAAAACACGATTATATTATACATGTATATATTCATATGTAAAGATATATATATATATATATATATATATATATACAGTGTATATTTATACCGTACAGGATGAAAATATCCGATGGATATAAAAATTCGCGATTTCGCGAACGGTCAACTCCGCGAATTATTAAATTCCGTGAATAATTAGTTCTATTTTTTATCACAAGGGAGAATAACTACTGCATCAAATTGAAAACTAGTCGCTAGGCTAGTTTTTAATATAACTACTAAACGTAGGTGAGTTCCAAAACATTTTTAAAATCATTGCCTAGGCTTTGAGCTAACACCATTGCCAATGCATCACATTTATTTACAAAATTATTCAAGGTTGTCACAAGATAGGCAGTATGGCGTCATAGCGAAAATAGCCACTAGGCAGAAGTACTAAACGTAGCCGAGTTCCAAAACTTCTTTAAAATCCTCGCCGAGGTTCGAGTTTTATTGCCATTGCAGCAAACTTTACAAAATTATTCAAGGTTTTTACAAGTAGTTCGGCATGGCTTCATCATCGCAAAAAAGCTCTCCTAGTCTTTACACATTGAAATCAACTCCATCAATCTCGAATACCGAAGTTGAGGACGATCATGATTCTGATCTGGACATTATGGTATGTATTTGATGTGCTGTGCAGATACGTTTTTCCATTATTAACTGCATTAATTAATTCTTTTGTTTAAAAACTGATCGCTTTCATTAAATACTTCAGCTATTGTCTTTGTACTTCCTTGACACTTGTTAAGATTTTTTTCTTTTTTCTGTTCACTGCAGATTGAGAACAAAACAACCTACTCCGATTACGAAAACTAGAGACAAGTAGTAATATTCATCGAGGCAGGAATATTGGCAGAGAAGTAACCAGTCAACCTAGACCCCTTCATTGACAACAACTCTTTGATATCGCTGCAGCAAACATGATTAAATTATATATTTTATTTCATGTATAGATATATTATAATTTATTACAAACTTGAGTGTACAAATAAAATTTTACAAACGATGAATGGAGTAAATATAAACAGTTTAGTCTATATTGCGGTTGTCTAGAGCAATGAAATTAAACTGATACTCTTGATAAGTGAATACTAGCGTGTAATGGCGCTCTCTGACTAGTTATTTTGGTAATAGCAGCTCTACATCGCTGTCACTGTCTTGGGTAGATGTTAAAGGCAATTCTTATGCTACTACATGGCTGGTAAGGAAGTTATCATCAGAACTCTCCTCGTAGCTTACTATTGCAAAGTTCTGCCGCCTGGCCAAAGATTTGTGCTCGTAAAGGCGTTTTTGCTCTTTTTTTTAAATCAGATATATTCTCTTCGTAAGTAGCTGCGGTCACTTCTATCTGAATTTCCAGACTTCCCTGAATGATTCATGATCTTCTAAAAATGACATACACCACCCTTGCAATCATTGTTCTTCCGTGTATGATGAAAAATCTCCCTCTCACACTAAAACAAATAATGAATTGGTAGGGATGGAAAACATGAATATTGCGTTTTACCGAAGAACCAAAGTAGGATTCAACTAATTTAGCAAATGTGAAAAACTGATTACTTACCACAAATTGTTGGTTCATCAAAGGCCTCCAAATCTGTGAATATTCGTAAAAACCTCTGAACGCAACAAAGAATTTATAGCTTAGTACGATCCACCCGCAGTTGTAAGCTAAATAGAAAACGAAACGCGCAATGCGCGCAGCCGCGCATGCGTAAGGTTAACTCTATTGCTAGACGTAATAGAGTTAACTTTTCCAAGAGAGTGGCAGTTTTCAGCCGCGAATAAATTCATCCGCGAATATGCATGAAAAGACAATTTTCGCGAAATATAACTCCGCGAATAAATTCATCCTGTACGGTACACAGTGTATATATATATGTATATATATTTATTCAGAATATATGTATATATACAGTGTATATATATATATATATATACAGTGTATATATATATATGTATATATATTTATTCAGAATATATATATTTTTTTTTATTCAGAATATATATATACATATATATATGCATATTTTATATATAGACATAAATCTATATAGATAATGTAAAGGTTTTGTGTGACCTTCACTTTCCTCCACTAGTACAAGACTCGGTGCATGAGTTTACATGTTACTAGCTGCATTACCCGCCTGCAGGAACAGATTCACATTGAGCATAAGGTTTATTGAGAGTTTTTTTTCATACTGTATAACAACTCCAAATATGCAGTCTACTGAAGTTGTTGCCCTGAATATGCATACACATATACATGTCAATAATGTTGGGGAGAACAATGGAAATCTGCAATGTGTTTTACAGCTAGATGCATGTAAAATCTAGTAAATATTCTAGATTCATGTGTTTAGATTCATGCATCCGTTCATACCTGTCTATATTAGCAATTGACAATCGCGCACTTCTACCGCCGAGGCTGACCAGTGTTTTCTCGCCGAAAAGTTGACTATTGCGCTCTTGCACTCGCCTCGCAATCAATCGCCTCGCAATCAATCGTTCCGCACTCGCCTTGCCATCGATCGCCTTACACTAACCTCGGAATAAATCGCTTCGCAATTAATCACCTCGCAATCAATCGCCTCACACTCAATCACCTCGCACTCGCAATCAATCGCCTCGCAATCAATCGCCTCGCACTCGCAATCAATCGCCTCGCACTCGCAATCAAACGCCTCGCACTCGCAATCAATCGCCCCGCACTCCCAATCAATCGCTTCGCACTCGCAATCAATCGCCTCGCCCTCGCAATCAATCGCCTAGCACTCAATCGCTTCGCAATAAATCGCCTCGCACTCACCAACTCATTCATCCGGAAAGCTGTGCCTGGATACTCTCGCTGCACTCGGGGCAAAAAGGTCTCCCGCGCATCCCCGAGTGACGCTATGGCCCCAAACCATTAGCTGCATTACCTGTCCACGAGAACAGATGCATGTACAGCAGGAGGTTTATTGAGAGTTGTCTTTCATGCTGTAAAACAACTCCAAATATGCAGTTTACTGAAATCTTTTGCCCTGATCACACTATGCATACACATATGCAGTCATATGTCAATAATGTTGGGGAGAAAAATGTGAATCTACAATACGTTTTACAGCTAGTCTACAATGCATCAGTCTCAAACCACTCAAATCGGAGTTGCCCTATTTGTGTACAGAGAACTGATAAGTTCTTCAAAGTTCAAAATCTTTGAAGTTTTGCAATAGTTGAGTACCTAAGGATATAAAAGTAAAACCTTTTGACATTCTGTGCATTCACTGTCTAATATTTTAATTAATATCATCTTCACTATGAAAACTATCGCGGAACAGCGAGCAACCACTATTTTCCTTCATAAAGAAAATTTCTATGCAATAACTTGCCAAAAGAGTTGGTGTTCTAAAAAGGAATGTCTGGTGTCATCTCGAAATTTAATGAGTCTGGCAGTACTGAATATAAACCACGCTCTGATGATCCGAGAAAGAGCATTTGTAGAGAAAACAGAACTATAGTGTGGAATGATACAGTGCTTAATTGCTGCTCGGTTGAAAAACTGCAAAGCAAGAAAGAAGCCACTGGTGTGTGCGCATGTTTTATCTCATCAATTAGTAGAAATATAACATAAAGCAAAAATAGAGATCTAGTTATAATATTGATTAGGTTGAACAAAATAATGAATCTTAGTTCCTATTTTTAAGGCGTTATGAGGCCCACATGCGCAGTAGCACTGCAGCTAGTCGAGGTGCTGGGCCCCAGGAACTGGCAAACTTAAACAGCTGGTCTTCCTTCTAAGAATCTAGGTTGAACAAATGGCTTTTCATATTAACTTTAAAACTAGTAAATGCAGATGTTCTGCATAAGTCTATCCCCTACTGTATGCACAGGAAGCTGGCATCACACACTCATACAGCACTGTGAGGATTGTATTTAAATATTAATATAAACAGATTGCGAGTAGGGTAACTGAATAACATAACATATATTATAGGAGTAGATTTCATGCATGGTTTTACTATTGTACTATTTTCCCACTAAACTGCAAGATGGAGTTCTTTTAAAAACAAACTAGAAATTCTTAACAAAAATGGTACCATATGCAGCTAAAACTAAAAATTGAGTAGCAGAAGGAAAGTTTGAAGTTAGAGAAAAACTTATAAGAGGTTGGTGGCAAGTGAAGGCTACTCTTACAGAAACTGAGGAAAAATCAAAAAGGATCTTAACTTCTTAGCACGTTATTTATGTTATAGTTACCAGAATAACGCTTAATATGTTATGTTAACACATTATAGTTATCAGGATGAAGCTAAATGTGTTAACTCAAACTTATGTGGCCTGTTGTATCATGTAAAATAAACATACTATTCAGCCTGTTGTGTTATGTAATATAAGCATATTACTCAGCTTGTTGTATTATGTAACATAAGCATATCATTCAACCTGTTGTATCATGTAACTTAGGCATACCATTCAACCTGTTGTATCATGTAAGATAAGCATATCATTCAACCTGTTGTATCATGTAACTTAGGCATACCATTCAACCTGTTGTATCATGTAAGATAAGCATATCATTCAACCTGTTGTATCATGTAACTTAGGCATACCATTCAACCTGTTGTATCATGTAACATAAACATACCATTCAGCCTGTTGTATCATGTAACATAAGCATATCATTCAACCTGTTGTATCATGTAACTTAGGCATACCATTCAACCTGTTGTATCATGTAAGATAAGCATACCATTCAACTTGTTGTATCATGTAAGATAAGAATATCATTCAACCTGTTGTATTATGTAACATAAGCATATCATTCAAACTGTTGTACCATGTAACATAAGCATAACATTCAACCAGCTGTATCATGTAAGATAAGCATACCATTCAACCTGTTGTACCATGTAACATAAGCATACCATTCAGCCTGTTGTATCATGTAACATAAGCATACCACTCAGCCTATTGTATCATGTAACATAAGCATACCACTCAGCCTGCTGTATCATGTAACATAAGCATACCATTCAGCCAGTTGTATCATGTAACATAAGCATTTCACTCAGCCTGTTGTACCATGTAACATAAGCATAACATTCAACCAGCTGTATCATGTAAGATAAGCATACCATTCAGCCTATTGTATCATGTAAGATAAGCACACCATTCAGCCTGTTGTATTATGTAACATAAGCATACCACTCAACCTGTTGTATCATGTAACATAAGCATACCATTCAGCCTATTGTATCTTGTAAGATAAGCATACCATTCAGCCTATTGTATCATGTAAGATAAGCATACCATTCAGCCAGTTGTATCATGTAACATAAGCATTTCACTCAGCCTGTTGTACCATGTAACATAAGCATAACATTCAACCAGCTGTATCATGTAAGATAAGCATACCATTCAGCCTATTGTATCATGTAAGATAAGCACACCATTCAGCCTGTTGTATTATGTAACATAAGCATACCACTCAACCTGTTGTATCATGTAACATAAGCATACCACTCAACCTGTTGTATCATGTAACATAAGCATACCACTCAGCCTATTGTATCATGTAACATAAGCATACCACTCAGCCTATTGTATCATGTAACATAAGCATACCATTCAGCCTATTGTATCATGTAATATAAGCATACCACTCAGCCTATTGTATCATGTAACATAAGCATACCATTCAGCCTATTGTATCATGTAACATAAGCATACCATTCAGCTGGTTTCCATCTTTAGTATGCAATTTATGGCTGGTGTAACTTGTACTCCAGACCAACTGACTAAAGATACAGTCAAAAAATTGTTATCAATTTTTTTAGCCTATTTTTAACTTTTCTACTAGGGTCTGGGCATGCTTAATTATAAAGCAGCATTTGTGTAAAACAAAAGAATTGAGCGCACACTATGAAAAACCTATTATTTAGTTGATGCTTCCCAATGTAAAAATTTATCAGATGGTTATAAAGAGAGAACAACTCTATAACTGTCTAAAGAAACTGAAAGTCTTTACAAAAACATGTTGCAAGTGATTAACGCTAATGAAAAAGTTTGATGGTACAACAACTTGCTGGTACAACATCAATCTATAATGAGTCAAAATTATCAAACACCTAAAGAGCCCCTCATCTCAAAAACAGATAACCTTAATAACAGCGAAGAGAGTTTTTACAGTCTTACAGAAAAAATACCAAAACTATATAAGAAAAAAGCTGAAAGTTAATGGTCTATATTGAAAAAAAGCAGTAGACCAAAATTTCTTCCATAATAATAAGGTAAGCATCAAAGTTGAACTAATTCAAACCGTCACATTTCAAACATGGTAGACAAGGCAGTGGATTCAAGACAGCAGAGATGTCACGTATCAGGATGGAACAGGGTTCATCAGCTATTCCCTGAAATACATATTCTCAAATCAGTGATAATGAGTGAAAGCAATCTACCAACACCCTCTAATATGCCAGCACCCTCTAATATACCAGCACCCTTTAACCAGCACCCTTTAATCCAATCGTATCAGGAAGTAAAAGTATAAAGTGTCTATCACATAAGCGATCTGTGCAGAAGAAAGCAGATCTTGCCTATTACGAGTCCACAAAGATTGGGAGACCAGTTTGTGTGTGGCTCAAAAGCATTTTACGAGTAATATAATAAAAAAAGCTATGGAAAAAAGCAAAAACGAAGGACAAATTAATATAGCACAAATATATTTTGACACAAAGTAGGAGTTACTGAATGAGAAATAATGCAACCTGCCTTAAAGGTTGACTTGCAACAAAATTCACATTACAGTTATTTGAAATCAAAAGATTCACCATGTCTTACTCTGCTGTGTTGTAGGTGCAAAATACGTGGAAATGTGATTACAAGCTCTTAAAAGCTAAACAACGAACAGTTAATCACAGCCACACGAGATCGCCGTAGTTTGGATTCTCTTTCCAAAACGGTCAAATGTGACGTAGTTGTGGTAGATGGTTTCTGTTTACACTTTCATGCAACCTTATTCGTCGAAATATTTTCACAAATATACTTCACGCATTCAATAAAACCAAGTCTTTTGTTTTTACGCGTCTGTTTTATCGTCATTGTAATGCTGTTTATTTTAGCAGCGATATCTTATTACTTACGGTAAAAATTCGTTTAATTTTTCAACCTTAGCTCGAAGGAGTACATATCATTGTCTGATATTCATAATGAGCCTGTTGGTCACCTGTGATAATCGAAAAGTGCTGCAAAAATTATTTGCAAAGTATTGGGTCACATGATCAGATTACGACTTGCCGATTAGACTAAGCTGAAACAAAACTGCAAAGTAGCGAGCATCTATATTTAATACGGGGTCTTCGGTAAAACCCGAAGTGTTTGTCATAAACTAATGCTACGATAAGTTTTATATTGAGCTTTTTATTGGCCTTTCAATTCACGTGAGAACATCATGTGACAAGACAATAACCAAGCTGTAATGACAACGTCAGAGAAATAAACAGATTCCAATCTACGGCGGCTTTTCGTTTTTGAGCTTTTATGAGCTTGTAATCACATTTCCACATATTTGGCACTTACAACACAACAGAGTAAGAAATGGTGAATCTTTTCATATCAAATAACTGTAATGTGAATTTTGTTGCAAGTCAACCTTTAAAGGCAGTCAGAGCAGACATTGATAAATGGCTGCAACAAACTGGTTCATACACTCTACATAAACCAGTTAGCAAAGTTTAAAATAGGCTATATACAGGTGTAAACTATTAATACAAATCGATCAGGTGATTATTGCAGTTTACAATGGACGATGATGGATACAAATATATATTGACTACTATCAATGTCGTTAGCAGAGAGGAGCAGGTCAAAGGTCAAAATAAATATCGTCTGCGGATTGAGTCCCACAAACCCGTACATCATAATAAGCAGAAAGTTATGCTCACAAACATAACCTAGAGAAATACAGATGCTAACGATTTCACACACAAGTATAGTGTTCAAGTTTTGTCTACTGCAATGCCCACCGATAGCGCAGTGACTGACTCTACGTTTCTGGATAAAAATCTTCTTTTTAAAACTACACCATATGGCTTTTTTGCTTCAGGCCAACACTATGGTCAAATATGCCAGTTTCTGCTCAAAAAACAATGTTATTAAAACAACACGCTAACTACCATTTGCTTTCTCTAGATCAACTGTAGAGTCAAACATGTCAGTTAGCGATCCTGCCAGCAGCATTTTACTACCCAATAGAGCACACATACAGAGTCAGCTGTAGTTATCTAATGATGTATAGAAAACTCCAAGACTAAAAGCAAGTCAATGATATTATTAGACACTCAGAAAAAGCTGAATTTGGTTTATCAGGTGCTTTATTGTGATGAAATAAATGGCAGTATAATATATAAACTCTGAGCATTGGAGACAACTACTAGGTGCAATAACTCCCTGTTCTAATTAAGCACTAATACTGTAATGACGTACATGCAGTGTTACTACAAGTATGACAGTAGAAAATACTGTAGTTCCCCAACTATATGCACAGGAAGCTGGCATCACACACTCATACAACACTATGACGATTGTTTCTAAATATTATTATGAACAGATTGTGAGTAGGGTAACTGGATAACATAACATATATTATAAGAGTGGAGTTCACATGCTGTTTCAGTTTTCATATCAAGGTCTACAAATAGAGATCAATCACACTCAGCTATAATTGGATTTGTATTCTTCATCACCTGATGTATCCTTGTTCACACAATCGGGGCACAGA
Source organism: Watersipora subatra (assembly GCF_963576615.1). NCBI lineage: Eukaryota > Metazoa > Bryozoa > Gymnolaemata > Cheilostomatida > Watersiporidae > Watersipora > Watersipora subatra. The sequence continues at coordinate 64,669,471 of NC_088711.1, forward strand.
TCCATACATGGTAGACCATTTTGAGCGGCAGGAACACCTTCCATTTAGACAATTTTGACCTCATATATTTGTAGTATACAGCCTAAAACAGAAATAAATCTTTGAAAGTTTTAATAGAACTAACATGAGTTGAGACCATGAGAGTTGTCGTAAATTTATTCAGCATATCTGAAAACCTCTTCTCAAACTTTAGCAGTGTGTTTTGTACCTTGCCCAATAACTAAGGTCAGTTTTGTAGGGATTTTACGTAATACAAACAGTAAAATACCTGTAATTGCCTAATCCATTCTAAGATCTTTTCAAACTCACAGTTGTGATCTTTCCAAAAAAAACTGCACTTACTTATTTAATTTGAAGATACAGTAAATGTAGTATTAATGTTTTGTATCGACAAGTTTTTTACTTTTCTTATCAATTTCACTCGGTTTATGGTTCATGACAAAATTAACAAAATTAAATTAATTAAATTAAAAAAATGACAAAATTCACATTACAGTTATTTGGTATCAAAAGGTTCACCATGTCTTACTCTGCTGTGTTGTAGGTGCAAAATACGTAGAAATGTGATTACAAGCTCTTAAAAGCTCAAAAACTAACAGTTAATCGCGGCCATCACCAAAAACGTTGTAATTTGGAATCTCTTTATTTCGATAACGTACTAAAGCAGTGGTTAGCTTTTTGACACGTGATGTTATCACAGGAAATAAAAGGCTCAATATAAAACGTTCCGTATCAGTAACTTATGACAAACACTTTTGGTTCTACCGGAAAGCCCATATCAAATATAGATGCTCGCCACTTTACAGTTTCATTTCAGCCTGGTCTAATCATCTAGTCATAACCTGATCATGCGACCCATATTTCCTGCCAAATATCATGGACAGCTTCTGCATCATTTTTCGACTATCACAGGTGACCAACAGGCTCGTCATGTTTATCAAAGGATGATATGCTCTCCTTCGAGCTAAGATTAAAAAAATAAACGAGTTTTCACGGTAGGTTTTGAAATAACAGTGCTCAAAGTAACAGCATTACAATGATGATGAAATAGCCTCGTAAGAACAATAGACATGGTTTCATTAAATGCGTGAAGTATATTTGTGAAAATATTTCGACGAATGAGGTTGCATGAAACTGTAAATAGAAGCCATCGTGTTCAGTTACGTCCCATTTGAGCCGTTTTGGAAAGAGAATCCAAACTACGGCAGTTTCGTGATGACTGCAAATTAACTGTTCGTTTTTGAGCTTTTAAGAGCTTGTAATCACATTCCCACATATTATGCTCCTACAACACAACAGAGTAAGACATGGTAAATCTTTTGATGCTAAATAACTGTAATGTGAACTTTGTTGCAAGTCAACCTTTGAAGAGAGTCACCTTAAATGTCAATTTACATCAGTTCTTTTCATTGTAGAAATCATTGTCGGGTAAAATATTGTAAAATATTTTATGTATTTAATAGTAAAACAAGAATATGGCTTTACTATTCGTATTAGGAGGAGTATCTGTCCAACCGCCAGTCGCCAGGGATTAAGGTTAGGATAAAGGATAGCTCTCGACGAAACACTAGTGACATCAAGTTTGGTATATCGACACTCAGACACCTGCACCAATTAATCGCCTTCAAGTTGTTTACGAATAATTGTGTGGCTACATACTTTCTGTGCATTGTCGAAACGCCTGATGATCTCTAACGACAAACTAGATTGTCAGGGTACTAGTATATATTAAAGAGAAAGCCCTATATGTACGCCATTTTATCTTTTAAGTGCAACAAGAAATGTCGATATTTTAGTGTTAACTACGAGATTCTCGCTTAGTTATTATTATCAATTATTAAACATCGTGTGGAATTTGCACTATAGGAGGTACATGTTATAGGAACGTCTAATGAACAGTGATATCATTTCTATAAAGGAAGATAGTAAAACAATCCTAGTGTTTAGGTGATACTATAACTACTCCTTTATCCTTTATGATCCGTTAAATCTATAAAACAACCAGACTCATAGGGTAATGTTAGTTTCAGTAATTTGTACTAAAAGTGGGTAATGCTGGCCTTGCTTGACTGAGTTAGTATGCAAAACTATGGTCTACCTTGCGAAATTGTGACAAAAACATGACCTTGATATGCTATGTCAGGAAATTTTCAATCTTACGATACCATGTCATGACATGACCTAGTTTGAAAGACTAAGCATGACCTATTTTGAAGTAAGCGTGACAAACCTTAGGCACACAGCTCACGCATAAGATATTTTCCTCCTCATCAACAGAAAAAACCTTCGCAAGTGTAGAAGGGGAGAAGGTCTTGAATTGTTTCATTGCATTATCTAGAGCCTTATCATTAGAACCCACTTTGAATCTATGCATGAGATACGGGGTATCAGGCCGTGACCTTACTAGCTCCTTAACCTCCTCACCAACCTACAACCAGTGTAGATATAGAATTATATAGCCTTGTCTACACTACTTCTGGTAAAATGATGGTTCTACAACTAATAGCCTCGCTTTCTCAAGTTACCTCCCCTTTCTCTAACGGTTTCTCTCTGTAACTTAAACAAAGGATTTGGTAGTGTTATCCACCAATATAGACCATGTGTAGAGTGCACGAGTAGACAAAACAATAACAGTAAAAGTGGCTGCTTGCCAAAGTAGAAGAAGATAAAGCTGAAGGTTCCAAATTTTTATTGTAATGAGTCAGCAAACAGAACTGACACTTATGCAGCAGGTGCTCTTAAACACCTGTTAATTCAAGACTTCTAAAGAATCAGTCTTCCATACACATTCAGCTTAATGAGCAGTTGTTATTTAGTGGACTGTTACTACCAAACATTGCTTGAACTCCCATCACAACATACCTTTGTAACAATAGCTCCCTTTTGGCTCCTTTTTATGTCACCCATTTTCTTCTTGAGAGATATTGGCGAGTTGCACTAATTGTCACTAATATACTGTGAAGTATGGGCAGAGCCAACTTCTTTTGTTAGCCTTTGAATCTGAAATCAAGTAAATTTGATATATTGAACTGATCAACCTATGCATAGCATCCCACCTGACACAAGGAAAGATGTAGTTTGAAATGACATCTATGAACTGATTAACCTATGCATAGTGTCACACCTGACACGAGGAAGAAGGTAGTCTGAAATGACAAACCTGAACTGATCAACCTATCCATAGCATCACACCTGACACAAGGAAGCAGGTAGTTTGAAATGACAACTATGAACTGATCAACCTGTGCATGGTATCACACCTGACACAATGAAGCAGGTAGTTTGAAGTGGCAACTATGAACTGATCAACCTATGCATAGCATAACACCTGACTTGAAGATAAAGGAATCATAGATGCTTCTGCCTAGAATTGCCGCCCAGACATAAAATAATATGGCTCATGACATAGCAGGGGAAACACAATTCCATTTTGTACATACCCTCCACCATGACTTAATAAATATGCTGCCGCAATATGAAAAATGGCAGCAGCAATACAGTTGTAGCTAATTGGTGATATTTGAATCAGACCATAGTAAGGCAAATCATACTTAGAGTAAAGTATTTGACCTTTATCTTCACCAAATTGTATAAAACATGGCACAACTCAAACTGCATGTGGTATTTATTACATAAAACAGGGTCATCGAGTGAGTGAAACAAGGAAGTGTTGACAGATGTCATAACTCAAATGTCGCAGTGTATCTTCTCTGCCATGTGACCTGTAAAGGCAATTATGCGACGTGTGCCTTTGGCTATTGCTTCCTCGGAAACGATCACGACTGTTCCAATATGGCTGCTGTTCTGCACATGAGTTCCGCCACAAAACTCGACTGATGTTGTGACAGCAGCTGGTCAGGTGGGGTCAGCAAGCAGGTCATCGACTTTTATTTCTAGCAACAGAACACTTACAGGGTCACAGTATGTCTGTAAGGGCAAAAAATATGAATAACAATTAATATACATGTACAATGATCTTGAACAAAACTGTTTGACTCTAGAAATATATGTAATTCAAGGAGGGATTTATCTGTGAACAACTCATTAGTCCTAGTACCCCGTTTCTAACCTATTCATAAAGGTTTTTAAAATACCTAAACCCGCTTAATCAGCACAACACCAAAATACTCAGTCTATAACCTGTGCATCTCACTACAGATCAATACGACCAACTAATTTTTACCCGGGAGGCATGCAAATACACAGATACAACTTGTCAATGAGGCTATGAGATGGAATGGCTTACTTGGGCAATTAACCAGGATTAGAAAAACCACAGTTTTTATGAAAAAAAACCGAGTAAACCAGGTTTTTTGGTTTAAACCGGTTTTTGCAATTTTAAGTCTAATTAACATCACTTAATATAGCTGCATGATTGAGTATTAATCATGCAGATGTGGAATCATCTGTTAAAGATGGTACTGTGGGAGTTGTTATGGGAAAAGAGAGAAAACATATGAAAATTTCAGAATGAACCTGTCTGAAAGAGTCAAACATGATTGAAGAAATACAGAGCAGGAATCTTATCACATAAAGTGAATATTTTACACACAGCTCTATGTATAAGTAGGAATTGTAATCCAAGTGATTAGTCGTGTGGTAGTGTAGAGCAGAGCATAATGCAGATGCATTGCTAGTGTTTGGAGCAGTGGCAGTTGACTCAACTTCTATTACTTGAATACTAGCATCACTGTCTAAATTGGTGTTTTCAGCTTGACATTTCGCTACGTGAGCTGTAAGCCTATATGCATGACTTCGCGTTACGACAGCACACCTATTACATTTTGCCTTAAAACCGTTGCCTTTTGCAGTTCGAGCAAAAAACTGCCAAACGGGATCATGTTTGAGAGGCATGTTGGAAATGCAAGACACAACTTTAACTTTTCAAAACACAAATAACTTGATAAACTGAATTCTAACAATCAATGGTTTCAACTGGGTTTAAACCACTCGGTTTAAACCACTCGCTTTAAACCGGTTTGGTTTGGTTGAACCGGTTGGCTCGGTTTAAACTGAGCCAACCCTGATTGTGTCATCTTTTATTTTCATCATAGAAAAAGTAACTTGATTTAGCTATTACTTGCTAATTATTTCACTTTTACATTTAAACACTTTATTAGTTGTTTTACTTTGTTTCTTAATTTGTTTGACCTGCACAAAAAATTTTTCTTCATGATATGAAGTTTGAAAGTTACAGTTGTTTGACAAAGTTTGAAAACCTTTACAGTTGTTTTATTTTTCTTCTCCTAATTTATTTAAAGATGTGGTTGCATCAAATTTAAGTTGATCTTAAAAGAAAGCATTCTTTTTCTCTATCAGTTGATATGTTGTTTGTTGTGTTACGCGATCGCATTGCCAAGATATTTGAAGATTAAAACCGAAAAAATCTGATCGCCGTAAAAACACTCAGGCCACAAAAACGTGCCCAGACTTGCCCAAAATAATGTCACGCGTTAGGCAACCTGTTTCTATCTCTCGTATTCACATCGGCTATTTGCGATAAAAGTCTAGTCTTACACGGCTCTATTGGCATATATCTTATTTTGTATTTGCTCATGTTGGCTAGAATAAAATTTTAAATCCTGCTACAGATGCATTATTATGAATGTTTCAAAGGCCTCAAATAACGAAAATTGAAAATTTTTTCTACTCACTTTCTCCAAATGTTGTGTAAACATTTGGGTACCGACTACCAATTCTACCGGTCTACGGTAATTCTGTCAAGTCACTATGTAGAACGCGGTCTTTGTATCAGCACAGTTCTGCAGCTACCCATACTAACGATATACAGCCTCCCATAAGCCCCGCCCACATTATGCCTGTCGCCTATCCTTGGGGCGGGGCTGTATATCATTGCCTACACCGTCTACGTACTAGTTTCTTACTAGTAGTATTCTTACCGAATACTACCGAAGTGAAATAAGCAAGCCACGTCTTTGAAAAGAATATAGACAGGGATAGAGTTTTAAGGATGAGAAGTCTGCTGCAAACTGGATTTGAACTCACATTCTCCAGTTCTGCGGACATCCATATACCATATCCAATTCACTACAATATTCTGCAAATCATGTTTTGCATTATCTTCAACAATATTATTTTATTATATAATTTTTACAAGCAAAAATATTTTCATCTCGGCATAAAGCTTTTATTAAAAATATTCATCAAGTCGTGGCCACTCACATAGTATTAGCTGATACAATAAGACAAATTCATCTACTGCAACAAACTCAAACAAAACATCATGGCTTATGCAGCACACATTCAAGTCTCTCTTTCCCCTTTATAGCAATTTCCACACTGACAAAGCTTCTTCGGCTGATGGGACGACATAAACATTCTGTAATCAGTAAAACAAATGCAATAAATATATGACATCCATAGATATGTCATTCTAAAGCGTATCTATTGACAGCTTCCAAATTGGGAGTTAAATAGATTGCGAGTGTAATTTTAAAAACGAATAAACATTTAATAAAGGCACAAGTACGCCAAGCCAACGATTCGAAGCTTTGGTTCTGGAAATTAAAGATTTGCAATGATCAATCGATTTTACCCACTTCCTACGAGTGAAAATAATTTGTAATCATGACTCTAATTTACCAAAGAAAATTCGAAAAAAATATTATAGCTAGGTAAAACGGCAGATAAGCTATGAAACGATGATTGGAGATAGCAAAGAATTATCATTTTATTAATTAGTATATGTATTTATGACTATAAAAATATTACATTTACTTAAGTATAGAAGACTCTAAGTTAATTTACCTCCATTCTGTCTTCCTCTGCAGCAAAACGCTGCTGACGCCTGTCAGCTTGACCATAGGCTGTCTACTCCAATCTTTTACTAAAAGTTGCTCAGATAACTCTGAGTCGCAGTCGCTATACAAAACTATGTATAACTTAGTAATTGTTGAAACACGTTGAATCAGTAACGATGAGAATTCTCTAACGATGAAATTCTTCGAGATCACAGACAACGCGTTTTACGAGTGATAACATTTATTACGGCCTATATAAAAATTTCGCACTCATGATTGGCTAACGAAGCGACCTCATATTTATCGCTCGTGGTTTCGTTTCAGATATCTTGCTTGTGACGTCACGAAAGAAGCACCCGCTGTAACGTGAGCTTTTTAAAAGAGGGCCTCATTCAAACGCATATATCTCTGGACAGGGTTGGTCTACAAAGGCAAAAATGGCATCAAATTGTAGCTGATGTTTTAGCCTTTTATGGGTTTTAATTTCATTAAATTGAATTTTTTGACGCAACCACATCTTTAAACTGCACAAAACACTTCTCTCACGATATGAAATTTAAAAGTTAGAATGATAACTGCTGTTATATGTTAAACAAAAATAAGTTCCCATTGCAAAGACTTTTATTACCTGGGCAACACCGGGCATTCACCTAATTATATATCATGGTCAGTTTCACTGTTAATCACATAATTTGTAAAAGATGAAATTTCTGTATAAAAATCGATAAAGATTGTCATATTACTCTTGTTATAGTAGCGATACATTATTGTTATTATAGATACAATAAATTATTGTTATTATTTTTATTATCACGTAACAAAAGCTGTTACATGTTTGTTTCCTAAACCATTCTAAGAAAAATCTGCTCCAAGTTTTAATATAGTTCATGCATTTCTAGTAAGGTGGTTAGAAGCTGAGTAATGTCAGTTTTAATATAGTTCATGTATATCTAGTAATGTGGTTAGAAGTTGAGTAATATCAGTTTTAATACAGTTCATGAATATTTAGTAATGTGGTCAGAATTTGAGTAATATCAAACATAAAAACAAATGCAAAAGCACGCTGATCAACACCATGTACACTTATTAGCTATTTACAGACCAATACAGGTAAATTAGTCATCTAAGGTTGGTGACTTGCTAATATGAAACTGGCAGGTGAAAATTTTTGGTGAACTTGCACCTGGTTCATGCCTGCATTGGCAAAGAGTAGAGTTAGATCCTCATGTGGTATAACTGATGAAGAGTGAACATAAAGATGATTCTGCTGTTTCACAAAGTAATCTATGAAAGTCTTCCTAACTTCGTCACTTGACCATTTTATATCTGACATCTGCAAGAAACAAAAGAAGAAGCTAATAGATGTCTGTGTTAAGAATAGTGCATCTTATTCACATTAAATACACTAGGAGTTGTGTCCCTATGCAGTCTATTCAAAACTTCTCAAACATATCATTGGTCGATTTGTTTCAGAAATGATTTTGAAACTTGTGTGTGAGGGAGTTTTTATCAACACACACTATTGGCAGGACAGTTGTGCCCTAAAAGATCTGTCTGGAAGATCGAAGGAACTTGCTAGAAGAAGCTGCTGAAACTCACTGAAACTGACTGGAAGATCGAAGGAACTCGCCGAGCGTGGAGACTGCAACAGGTCTTATGCTAGTTTCAGTGAGTATATGTAGTTTCAAAAATATGGACTATATAGGTACACCAACAATGCCTAATCTAAAGTAAACAACCGTTTGTTGTATAGTTTATTACCTATACTTAAGATATGGAGTAAGATGTTTGGAAATTACTCATTATAACCTACAACTATCACTCATTGATCGAATTGACTACAGTACACACCATCAAACAATACTCAAATAATCAGCGGCATTGTTTTGGTAGATGAAAGATTTGGGTGCAAAAAACACAACATTTTTCAATGAAGCAAAGAGTTTACTCCTTTATTGATTATTCGATTATAGATTGATGGATCAAGTAAATGAGTTTGCTATTTTCTCACTTTTTTCTTCTTCAGGTTTGAGATTTCTTGTAGCTTCAGAAGTTCTTTGATATTTTGACTCACTAGCAGACCCTATCCAGCATTCAGTGTTGTATTTGCGTGAGTTAAGTTACAAGTTGTTAAGATGACTTAACAACTTGTACCAAAAGGCCTTGGATACAAAAGACCTGTATTCCTTACCTGTATTACATGCAAATTGCTAGAGCATATCATTGTGAAGCATATTCACTTACACATTGACTCTAAAAACATACTGGTTGACTCTCAGCATGGCTTTCGAAGTGATTGATCATGCAAAACTCAGTTAATACATACATTTAATGATTAGGCTTTAAATCGGGAACAAAACCTAGTGACAGATGTCATCATTTCAGATTTTTCTAAAGCGTTTGACTCTGTAAATCATAGGAAGATGATATTTCAATTATATAAACTAGGCATAAATTCACAGATTGTCCACTGGGTTGAGAACTTGCTCACAAATCGCATGCAGGTAGTCGTGATCGATCAAGAAGAGTGATATGATGCGTGATATTGGTCTTGGTGTGATATTTTGTCTGGTGTGCCTCAAGATTCGGTCTTGGGTCCACTTCTCTTTTTGTTGTATATCAACGACCTGCCTTCGCAAGTTACCTCCGAATGTCTGTTGTTCGCGGATGACGCTCTGCTGTACAATACTAGAGCAAATTCGTTAGTTTTACAAAATGACCTCAATAAACTGCAATCTTGGGCCTGTGATTGGTGGTTGTCTTTCAATTTCTCAAAATGTTCAGTGCTTTCTGTGGGAGAAATAAATTCTCAACAAGAATTTCACTTACATAAAGTAAAGCTTAAAAATGTAAATTCACATCCATATCTAGGTATTAAACTTAGTTGTAACCTTAAATGGGATAGACACATAAACAACATAGTGGCCAAAGCCTCTAGACTATTAGGCATGTTACGCAGTGTGTTAAAAACAGCAGACACAAAAACAAGAAAGGTTGCCTATGAGACTTTGATAAGACCTAGACTAGAATATGGATGCCAAGTTTGGAATCCATACGTAAAGAGAGATAGATATAAATAAATTGGAAAAAATGCAAAACAAAGTGCTGCACTTCATATTTAGATTGAGAGGTCAGGTTAGTTTTTCAAAGCTATGGGAAGAGACAGACATTGTTTCATTAGCAGGGAGAAGGAGGGAAAAAGAGTGTCTTTTTTTAGAGTAAAATCTCGTGAGGTTATACGAGATACATACAATAACGCACCAAAAAACTCATATGATACACGTCAACCTTCGGGTATTTTTGTACCAACAATTAAAACAAACGCAGGTTTTAATTCTTTTCGGTCTTGTACTATAAGGAATATCTGAGGAAAGATTGTAGGTTGCACTGAATAAATGTATATACTTGTGGCTTTTGTATTTAAATCATAGAATAATAAGTAAATATAGATGCATATGTATAAAAATGGCATATTAATAAATGAGTTCTCACGCTTTTTGCCTCATATTGAGGATCTTAGTGAGAAAACTCCATTCCATTTCTGACTGAAACTGGTTTGCAATCGGTCTTTCAGGCTATTTGTAGATGGAGCTCCGCAACTCTCAAAAATGCTTGATTATAGGCTTTTTCCATTATTAAGGCTTATTATAATGTAGTACTTAATTGTAATAAATTATGTAATTCATAATAGCTAGCTGTGTGAATCAATTTAATTAAAGGTTGACTTGCAACAAAATTCACATTACAGTTATTTGATATCAAAAGATTCACCATGTCTTACTCTGTTGTGTTGTAGGTGCAAAATATGTGGAAATGTGATTACAAGCTCCTAAAAGCTCAAAAACAATCAGTTCATCGCAGCCACAAAGACCGCCGTAGTTTAGATTCTCTTTCCAAAACGGCTCAAATGTGACGTAGTTGTTGTAGATGGTTTCTGTTTACATTTTCACACAACCTTATTCGTCGAAATATTTTCACAAATATACTTCACGCATTCAATAAAACCATATCTATTGTTCTTACGCATCTATTTTATCGTCATTGTAATAAGATATCACTTTTAGCAGTGATATCTTATAACTTACCATAAAAATTTATTTAATTTTTTAACCTTACTTTGAAGGAGTACATATCATTGTCTGATAATCAAGACGAGCCTGTTGGTCACCTGTAATAATCGAAAAGTGCTGCAAAAATTATTTGCGACATATTGGGTCACATGATGAGATTACGATTTGACGATTTGATCAAGCCGAAACAAAACTGTAAAGTAGCGAGCATCTATATTTGATACGGGGTCTTCGGTAAAACCCGAAGTGTTTATCATAAACTAGTGCTACGATAAGTTTTATATTGAGCTTTTTATTAGCCTTTCAATTCACGTGAGAACATCACGTGACAAGACAATTACCAAACTGTAATGACTACGTCAGAGAAAGAAACAGATTCCAATCTACGGCGGCTTTTCGTTTTAGAGCTTTTAAGAGCTTGTAATCACAGTTCCACATATTTGGCACCTACAACACAACAGAGTGAGACATGGTGAATCTTTTGATACCAAATAACTGTAATGTGAATTTTGTTGCAAGTCAACCTTTAAATATCTTAAACTTTCAATGCTGCTACCTACGTGAGCGGGGTGTGAGCGACGCTTTACAGAGCTTAGCAGAGCGGTACTTGAAATAGACTAAGAACCAGGTTAGGTTTATTCATGAGGGTATTATTTTCAGTCCCAAATAATGTGAAATACATGGTCTACATCACCCTGTGTAAGCCGAAAAAGTATAAAGTTGTGATTATAACGGTTTGTTAGTTGACTCACTGCTCATCCTAGTTGTTATAAATACATGTAAACGGCATCACCGCAAAACACGAGCCGAATTGAAATTTACTGTTACTAATCTTTTCTTCTGATTGTCGTTTTTTTATAATGAACCTTATTCTTGTGACGGTGACTTGTGATTTTAGAAAAAAGAGTTTTAAATTTAAACCAAAAATGTGTGTCTGACTCCATGTACTGGGCTAACGTTTAACAGGTTTCTGAAGAAAAGGAGCTTCCTTTATTTTGTAACACAAAACCACTATGTATGTTGTACTTATTACAGTAGTTAATAACTTAGTTTAGTGCGTTTATCAAACACTCGGTAGGCAACAAAATGCCTACCGAGTGTTTGATCAACTAGCTATGCTATTGCGTATTATGAGCTTCATCACTCTCCCAGCTTTTTTATTTTGCTTAACTAATTTTATTAATGAAAATAAATCACAAATCACAAAAAACGACTCGCTAGTATTTTTATTCATCGCCAAAACACAACGGAGCTCTTAGCACATTTACATAGTCAAAGCTGTTTACAAGGGAACAAACTGTACAATCCCAAATCAATGCCATAATTAAAATGTATCAAATACATCCTACACTTAGTACTAAACAGTAGTAGGTGTAAAACAATACAAACAATGTGATAACTATTCACAATTTTGTTTCAACACACAAAAGCAACATTTTGTAGCGCAAAAAGACTATGTGATACTCATTAATAACAGTAGGCGTACAACAAAACAGAGTATGTGATATATGTTCACAGTATGTGCACAACACAAAGTAGATGATACTTGTAGATCTACTGTCAAGTATGTACAACACAGACTATGTGATATCTGTTTACTATAGGTTTTCGTGTACAACACAGAGGGTGTCATCACCATTTACAGCAGACATAAAACACAACAGATACTTATTGACACAGGATATATAAGACAGAGTGTATGTAATCTGTTTTAACAAGAGAACTGGCATAAGAGTATAGATTAGAAATAACATGAGAAATCTGTCAAATGAAATCATCTACTTGGAGCACATGTCCTTGTCAATATGGGGTCATGGTAATAATTATCAGTTAATTTGTTAGTGAAAGGGTGATGATATCTGTTGTTTCAAAAGTTGTTCATCTCCGGTGGTACTACTTCTCGTAAGCACTGCACTGAACCAAAGATACGCTATTCTATGATATTCATTTTTAATCTGGTGTTTGCTGTATGGCAAGTGACACACACCATTTCTTAAACACTTAGTTACAGACCTGGAGAAAATTAAGCACAAAACTTTTAGATGAACATATCTATGGCTTTAGTGAACTTAATAGTACATGTATTTCCTTTAAAATGATAAGTAGCAACTAGCAATCCCTTGAGCACAGGCGAGAGCTGAAAGATTTGAGCGTCTTCAGTAAAATCCAGTCTCAAGATCTTAAAGTTCAAGATCGTTCAAGATTCATCAGTTCACACAACCAACTCTCAATATTTTACTAGACACAACAACATAGGCCTATGGCATACTATAAATAATAGCAAAATGAAAATTCATCTTTAATCGAGTATTAAAGTTTTACAATTTAATTAACTTTTTTCCTTCATTTTTCTAGAATTGAAACATTTTATCTACACAAGCTAACCATGCCCCCGTAGATACCCTACAAAGATAGACAAACTTCTAGTGTCTACAACACTATTCTTCACCATCATTTCTGATTGCTTTCTCCTTTGCCTGCCAGATTCTCTCCATCATCACTTATTCTGATTATGTTGATTATACCAGGCTCCTACTGTATAGTTTCAAAATACTTAAACGGTAACTTACGTTCACCACTCAAGCAAATATCTTATACTTCCCAGGGAATCGCGAGTCAACTAGGAACTGTTGTGATGAGAGCAAAGCTTTTTGCAATAAAACTATACTATTCTGCGTAGGTCTTTGTTAAAGTATGAAGTGAAGTTTGTGATCATTATTTGGTAAAACAAATTAACAAAGTAGAAATGGTTGAGAGAAAAGCTGTACATTTTATCTTGATATTGAAGGGTAGGGAGAGGGATTACCAAGACCAGGAATTTTCTGGATCTGGTACCTTTAAAGGATAGCAGGAAGGTGACCTATATTAATTTCCTTTTAAGATGCTCATTCAACTTTTGCTGAGAACTCTTGGTAACATTCTCGCTAGTTAGTCAAAGCTCTATAGCCATAATACAAGAGAGTCTGACTCAGCAGTTCCTTAAGCTGTTACTACAAACCATCAGGTTTACTTCAACAATTTTATGCCCAGAACTTCCAAAGACATAAGAAAGTCTGCTTCATAACCATTTTAGTACGAGACATATTTTAGTTTTTTTTCGACCTTTGATGACACCCTTCCTTGTTTGGGGTGAGGTCATGGGATTCTCTTGTACTTTGACTGAGACTAGACTTAATTGCTATCAATGCACCCAAATAACCATGTATTGAAGATTACTTACAGGGCTACGAGTTTGATTACGTAATTATACTGATTACTCATGGCGCAATCAAAATTCTAATTGTGTATTTTTACTCATCTTTCATTGGCTAATTAGCATGACCTATATTTGTCTTTACAGAAAAGGGAGTAACTAAAAGTCAATCTTAATTAGACAAATACCAGCATGGCTGATCTAGAGTATGTTGACCAGTTGGCGAGGTCCTACAGGGAAAAAGCTGAAGTCTCTGGTAAATGGAGAGATTACCTTCAGGTAAAAATGTAAAAAAGTTGTTTTTGTTAGTAGTCTAGAGATGTGATATAAAAATTATGTTGCCTTTCAGCTCCGAGTGGATACACACACTGTACATGCCGCTTCAAACGTGAAGTTCTGTTTATACCTCAACAATATGTAAATGTTTATGGCCAAGCTGGGTGGACATAAACATCAATGATATATCAGACAGTTACCATAATTACAAGTATGATCTGTTATATGAACATAACCTAATGGCAGGTCAGACTAAATGGGTACACTTATAATCTAGGTGAAGGTTTGTAGGACGTCTTTTAGATAATCAGCTTGTCTCTGGATTCAGAGTTCCTTCAATACCTCCTCAACCAGAGTCTCTGTTATCACCTCCAGTTATAATTACTGGTCACATGACCATCATGTGACATTAGGACATCGATATTCAGCGTGAAATGTTCAACTGCTTAAGAATAGAAAATATGTTCCGCATGTCACCTAATGCCAATAGATGGATACATCTATTGATTTTTACTTGTTCATAGTTCTACTAATATAATAAGTATGCTACAGTGTAATGCTAACAACTTACAGTTGAGTTGAGAACCATTATCAGGTTTGTTAGGAAGTATGATTGAACAAACAGACCTGATATTTACCAACAGCTCCCCATAATTTGTCATAAAACGAGGTTAAATCAAAAAGACTGTTTACTTGTTGTATACATCTGTTTGTAGTCTGTTGTTAGCTCTATATAATGAGTCAACTTCCGCTTTTCATTTTACAATAGTACAATTTTATCTTAATAGTTTACTATAAAATATTATGTATCTTTACTCTGTCAGTTTCTCAATTTTATTATTTGAAAGTCATTCATTTGTATCAGCAAATAATTACTTAGTATTGACTAAGAGTCAGCCCAGCATCTCCTTGGCTTTCTTTCACTTTCAAACAGACAGTTCACAGCCCAGGGTAGATTTACAATGCTAACTGCTACACTGCTTTCATGATAACAATCCATGAATGTGTTCAGTGAGGGCAATTGTTCTTAATGTGTGCAAAGGCACATTCCTGAGTTCCTATTCAGATAGATCCTGGCTCATTGTACACAGCACTGTGTAGATTTACAATGCTGACTGCTACACTGCTTACATAATAACAATCCATGAATGTGTTCAGTGTGGGCCATTGTTCTTAATGTGTACAAAAGCACATTTCTGAGCTCCTATTCAGATAGATCCTAGCTCATTTACATGTATACAGAAAATGGAAGTTGTAAGATCGCCAATTGAGCTCAGCATTGCTAGGAATCCCACAACCCTTAGTTAAATGTTTAGGAGGCTGGTTGTCAGCAATTAGGTGTAGTTTTAATCAGATATCCCTCAGTTAGATGTTTAGGAGGCTGGTTCTTAGCAACTAGGTGTAGTTTTAATTAGATAGCCCTCAGTTAGATGTTTAGGAGGCTGGTTGTCAACAACTAGGTGTAGTTTTTAATTAAATAGTCCTCAGTTAGATGTTTAGGAGGCTGGTTGTTAGCAACTAGGTGTAGTTTTAATCAGATAGCCCTCAGCTAGATGTTTAGGAGGCTGGTTGTTAGCAACTAGGTGTAGTTTTAATCAGATAGTCCTCAGCTAGATGTTTAGGAGGCTGGTTGTCAACAACTAGGTGTAGTTTTTAATTAAATAGTCCTCAGTTAGATGTTTAGGAGGCTGGTTGTTAGCAACTAGGTGTAGTTTTAATCAGATAGCCCTCAGCTAGATGTTTAGGAGGCTGGTTGTTAGCAACTAGGTGTAGTTTTAATCAGATAGTCCTCAGCTAGATGTTTAGGAGGCTGGTTGTTAGCAACTAGGTGTAGTTTTAATCAGATAGTCCTCAGCTAGATGTTTAGGAGGCTGGTTGTCAACAACTAGGTGTAGTTTTAATCAGATAGTCCTCAGTTAGATGTTTAGGAGGCTGGTTCTTAGCAACTAGGTGTAGTTTTAATCAGATAGTCCTCAGCTAGATGTTTAGGAGGCTGGTTGTCAACAACTAGGTGTAGTTTTTAATTAAATAGTCCTCAGTTAGATGTTTAGGAGGCTGGTTGTTAGCAACTAGGTGTAGTTTTAATCAGATAGCCCTCAGCTAGATGTTTAGGAGGCTGGTTGTTAGCAACTAGGTGTAGTTTTAATCAGAGAGCCCTCAGTTAGATGTTTAGGAGGCTGGTTGTTAGCAACTAGGTGTAGTTTTAATCAGAAAGTCCTCAGTTAGATGTTTAGGAGGCTGGTTGTTAGCAACTAGGTGTAGTTTTAATCAGATAGTCCTCAGCTAGATGTTTAGGAGGCTGGTTGTCAACAACTAGGTGTAGTTTTAATCAGATAGTCCTCAGCTAGATGTTTAGGAGGCTGGTTGTTAGCAACTAGGTGTAGTTTTAATCAGATAGTCCTCAGCTAGATGTTTAGGAGGCTGGTTGTTAGCAACTAGGTGTAGTTTTTAATTAAATAGTCCTCAGTTAGATGTTTAGGAGGCTGGTTGTCAGCAACTAGGTGTAGTTTTAATCAGATAGCCCTCAGCTAGATGTTTAGGAGGCTGATTCTTAGCAACTGGGTGTAGTTTTAATCAGATAGTCCTCAGCTAGATGTTTAGGAGGCTGGTTGTCAGCAACTAGGTGTAGCTTTTAATTAAATAGTCCTCAGTTAGATGTTTAGGAGGCTGGTTGTCAGCAACTAGGTGTAGTTTTAATCAGATAGCCCTCAGCTAGATGTTTAGGAGGCTGATTCTTAGCAACTAGGTGTAGTTTTAATCAGATAGCCCTCAGCTAGATGTTTAGGAGGCTGATTCTTAGCAACTGGGTGTAGTTTTAATCAGATAGTCCTCAGCTAGATGTTTAGGAGGCTGGTTGTTAGCAACTAGGTGTAGATTTAATCAGATAGCCTTCAGTTAGATGTTTAGGAGGCTGGTTGTTAGCAACTAGGTGTAGTTTTAATCAGATAGTCCTCAGCTAGATGTTTAGGAGGCTGGTTGTCAGCAACTAGGTGTAGTTTTAATCAGATAGCCCTCAGCTAGATGTTTAGGAGGCTGGTTGTTAGCAACTAGGTGTAGTTTTAATCAGATAGTCCTCAGCTAGATGTTTAGGAGGCTGGTTGTCAGCAACTAGGTGTAGTTTTAATCAGATAGCCCTCAGCTAGATGTTTAGGAGGCTGGTTGTTAGCAACTAGGTGTAGTTTTAATCAGATAGTCCTCAGCTAGATGTTTAGGAGGCTGGTTCTTAGCAACTAGGTGTAGTTTTAATCAGATAGCCTTCAGTTAGATGTTTAGGAGGCTGGTTGTTAGCAACTAGGTGTAGTTTTAATCAGATAGTCCTCAGCTAGATGTTTAGGAGGCTGGTTCTTAGCAACTAGGTGTAGTTTTAATCAGATAGCCTTCAGTTAGATGTTTAGGAGGCTGGTTGTTAGCAACTGGGTGTAGTTTTAATCAGATAGCCTTCAGTTAGATGTTTAGGAGGCTGGTTGTTAGCAACTAGGTGTAGTTTTAATCAGATAGCCTTCAGTTAGATGTTTAGGAGGCTGGTTCTTAGCAACTAGGTGTAGTTTTAAACCGATAGCCCTCAGCTAGATGTTTAGGAGGCTGGTTGTTAGCAACTGGGTGTAGTTTTAATCAGATAGCCTTCAGTTAGATGTTTAGGAGGCTGGTTCTTAGCAACTAGGTGTAGTTTTAATCAGATAGCCTTCAGTTAGATGTTTAGGAGGCTGGTTGTTAGCAACTAGGTGTAGTTTTAATCAGATAGCCCTCAGCTAGATGTTTAGGAGGCTGGTTCTTAGCAACTAGGTGTAGATTTAATCAGATAGTCCTCAGTTAGATGTTTAGGAGGCTGGTTCTTAGCAACTAGGTGTAGTTTTAATCAGATAGTCCTCAGTTAGATGTTTAGGAGGCTGGTTGTTAGCAACTAGGTGTAGTTTTAATCAGATAGCCCTCAGCTAGATGTTTAGGAGGCTGGTTGTTAGCAACTAGGTGTAGTTTTTAATTAAATAGTCCTCAGTTAGATGTTTAGGAGGCTGGTTGTTAGCAACTAGGTGTAGTTTTAATCAGATAGCCCTCAGCTAGATGTTTAGGAGGCTGGTTCTTAGCAACTAGGTGTAGTTTTAATCAGATAGCCTTCAGTTAGATGTTTAGAAGGCTGGTTCTTAGCAACTAGGTGTAGTTTTAATCAGATAGCCCTTAGTTAGATGTTTAGGAGGCTGGTTCTTAGCAACTAGGTGTAGTTTTAATCAGATAGTCCTCAGTTAGATGTTTAGGAGGCTGGTTGTTAGCAACTAGGTGTAGTTTTAATCAGATAGCCCTCAGCTAGATGTTTAGGAGGCTGGTTGTTAGCAACTAGGTGTAGTTTTAATCAGATAGTCCTCAGCTAGATGTTTAGGAGGCTGGTTGTTAGCAACTAGGTGTAGTTTTAATCAGATAGTCCTCAGTTAGATGTTTAGAAGGCTGGTTGTTAGCAACTAGGTGTAGTTTTAATCAGATAGCCTTCAGTTAGATGTTTAGGAGGCTGGTTGTTAGCAACTAGGTGTAGTTTTAATCAGATAGCCCTCAGTTAGATGTTTAGGAGGATCGTTGTTAGCAACTAGGTGTAGTTTTAATCAGATAGCCCTCAGTTAGATGTTTAGGAGGCTGGTTGTTAGCAACTATGCGTAGTTTTAATCAGATAGCCTTCAGTTAGATGTTTAGGAGGCTGGTTGTTAGCAACTAAGTGTAGTTTTAATCAGATAGTCCTCAGCTAGATGTTTAGGAGGCTGGTTATTAGCAACTAGGTGTAGTTTTAAACAAATAACCCTCAGTTAGATGTTTAGGAGGCTGGTTGTCAGCAACTAGGTGTAGTTTTTAATTAAATAGTCCTCAGTTAGATGTTTAGGAGGCTGGTTGTTAGCAACTAGGTGTAGTTTTAATCAGATAGCCCTCAGCTAGATGTTTAGGAGGCTGGTTCTTAGCAACTAGGTGTAGTTTTAATCAGATAGTCCTCAGTTAGATGTTTAGGAGGCTGGTTGTCAGCAACTAGGTGTAGTTTTTAATTAAATAGTCCTCAGTTAGATGTTTAGGAGGCTGGTTGTTAGCAACTAGGTGTAGTTTTAATCAGATAGCCCTCAGCTAGATGTTTAGGAGGCTGGTTCTTAGCAACTAGGTGTAGTTTTAATCAGATAGCCTTCAGTTAGATGTTTAGGAGGCTGGTTGTCAGCAACTAGGTGTAGTTTTAATCAGATAGCCCTCAGCTAGATGTTTAGGAGGCTGGTTCTTAGCAACTAGGTGTAGTTTTAATCAGATAGCCTTCAGTTAGATGTTTAGGAGGCTGGTTGTCAGCAACTAGGTGTAGTTTTAATCAGATAGCCCTCAGCTAGATGTTTAGGAGGCTGGTTATTAGCAACTAAGTGTAGTTTTAATCAGATAGCCCTCAGTTAGATGTTTAGAAGGCTGGTTGTTAGCAACTGGGTGTAGATTTAATCAGATAGCCTTCAGTTAGATGTTTAGGAGGCTGGTTGTTAGCAACTAAGTGTATTTTTAATCAGATAGCCTTCAGTTAGATGTTTAGGAGGCTGGTTGTCAGCAACTAGGTGTAGTTTTAATCAGATAGCCCTCAGCTAGATGTTTAGGAGGCTGGTTGTTAGCAACTAGGTGTAGTTTTAATCAGATAGTCCTCAGCTAGATGTTTAGGAGGCTGGTTGTTAGCAACTAGGTGTAGTTTTAATCAGATAGTCCTCAGTTAGATGTTTAGAAGGCTGGTTGTTAGCAACTAGGTGTAGTTTTAATCAGATAGCCTTCAGTTAGATGTTTAGAAGGCTGGTTCTTAGCAACTAGGTGTAGTTTTAATCAGATAGCCTTCAGTTAGATGTTTAGGAGGCTGGTTGTCAGCAACTAGGTGTAGTTTTAATCAGATAGCCCTCAGCTAGATGTTTAGGAGGCTGGTTCTTAGCAACTGGGTGTAGCTTTAATCAGATAGCCTTCAGTTAGATGTTTAGAAGGCTGGTTCTTAGCAACTAGGTGTAGTTTTAATCAGATAGCCTTCAGTTAGATGTTTAGGAGGCTGGTTGTCAGCAACTAGGTGTAGTTTTTAATTAAATAGTCCTCAGTTAGATGTTTAGGAGGCTGGTTGTTAGCAACTAGGTGTAGTTTTAATCAGATAGCCCTCAGCTAGATGTTTAGGAGGCTGGTTCTTAGCAACTGGGTGTAGCTTTAATCAGATAGCCTTCAGTTAGATGTTTAGAAGGCTGGTTCTTAGCAACTAGGTGTAGTTTTAATCAGATAGCCCTCAGCTAGATGTTTAGGAGGCTGGTTCTTAGCAACTGGGTGTAGCTTTAATCAGATAGCCCTCAGTTAGATGTTTAGGAGGCTGGTTGTTAGCAACTAGGTGTAGTTTTAATCAGATAGTCCTCAGTTAGATGTTTAGGAGGCTGGTTGTCAGCAACTAGGTGTAGTTTTTAATTAAATAGTCCTCAGTTAGATGTTTAGGAGGCTGGTTGTTAGCAACTAGGTGTAGTTTTAATCAGATAGCCCTCAGCTAGATGTTTAGGAGGCTGGTTCTTAGCAACTAGGTGTAGTTTTAATCAGATAGCCTTCAGTTAGATGTTTAGGAGGCTGGTTGTCAGCAACTAGGTGTAGTTTTAATCAGATAGCCCTCAGCTAGATGTTTAGGAGGCTGGTTGTTAGCAACTGGGTGTAGATTTAATCAGATAGCCTTCAGTTAGATGTTTAGGAGGCTGGTTGTCAGCAACTAGGTGTAGTTTTAATCAGATAGCCCTCAGCTAGATGTTTAGGAGGCTGGTTGTTAGCAACTGGGTGTAGATTTAATCAGATAGCCTTCAGTTAGATGTTTAGGAGGCTGGTTGTCAGCAACTAGGTGTAGTTTTAATCAGATAGCCCTCAGCTAGATGTTTAGGAGGCTGGTTGTTAGCAACTAGGTGTAGATTTAATCAGATAGCCCTCAGCTAGATGTTTAGGAGGCTGGTTGTTAGCAACTAAGTGTATTTTTAATCAGATAGCCTTCAGTTAGATGTTTAGGAGGCTGGTTGTCAGCAACTAGGTGTAGTTTTAATCAGATAGCCCTCAGCTAGATGTTTAGGAGGCTGGTTGTTAGCAACTAGGTGTAGTTTTAATCAGATAGCCCTCAGCTAGATGTTTAGGAGGCTGGTTGTTAGCAACTAGGTGTAGTTTTAATCAGATAGTCCTCAGTTAGATGTTTAGGAGGCTGGTTGTCAGCAACTAGGTGTAGTTTTTAATTAAATAGTCCTCAGTTAGATGTTTAGGAGGCTGGTTGTTAGCAACTAGGTGTAGTTTTAATCAGATAGCCCTCAGCTAGATGTTTAGGAGGCTGGTTCTTAGCAACTAGGTGTAGTTTTAATCAGATAGCCTTCAGTTAGATGTTTAGGAGGCTGGTTGTCAGCAACTAGGTGTAGTTTTTAATTAAATAGTCCTCAGTTAGATGTTTAGGAGGCTGGTTGTTAGCAACTAGGTGTAGTTTTAATCAGATAGCCCTCAGCTAGATGTTTAGGAGGCTGGTTCTTAGCAACTAGGTGTAGTTTTAATCAGATAGCCTTCAGTTAGATGTTTAGGAGGCTGGTTGTCAGCAACTAGGTGTAGTTTTAATCAGATAGCCCTCAGCTAGATGTTTAGGAGGCTGGTTGTTAGCAACTGGGTGTAGATTTAATCAGATAGCCTTCAGTTAGATGTTTAGGAGGCTGGTTGTTAGCAACTAGGTGTAGATTTAATCAGATAGTCCTCAGTTAGATGTTTAGGAGGCTGGTTGTCAGCAACTAGGTGTAGTTTTTAATTAAATAGTCCTCAGTTAGATGTTTAGGAGGCTGGTTGTTAGCAACTAGGTGTAGTTTTAATCAGATAGCCCTCAGCTAGATGTTTAGGAGGCTGGTTCTTAGCAACTAGGTGTAGTTTTAATCAGATAGCCTTCAGTTAGATGTTTAGGAGGCTGGTTGTCAGCAACTAGGTGTAGTTTTAATCAGATAGCCCTCAGCTAGATGTTTAGGAGGCTGGTTGTTAGCAACTGGGTGTAGATTTAATCAGATAGCCTTCAGTTAGATGTTTAGGAGGCTGGTTGTTAGCAACTAAGTGTATTTTTAATCAGATAGCCTTCAGTTAGATGTTTAGGAGGCTGGTTGTCAGCAACTAGGTGTAGTTTTAATCAGATAGCCCTCAGCTAGATGTTTAGGAGGCTGGTTGTTAGCAACTAGGTGTAGTTTTAATCAGATAGTCCTCAGCTAGATGTTTAGGAGGCTGGTTGTTAGCAACTAGGTGTAGTTTTAATCAGATAGTCCTCAGTTAGATGTTTAGAAGGCTGGTTGTTAGCAACTAGGTGTAGTTTTAATCAGATAGCCTTCAGTTAGATGTTTAGAAGGCTGGTTCTTAGCAACTAGGTGTAGTTTTAATCAGATAGCCTTCAGTTAGATGTTTAGGAGGCTGGTTGTCAGCAACTAGGTGTAGTTTTAATCAGATAGCCCTCAGCTAGATGTTTAGGAGGCTGGTTCTTAGCAACTGGGTGTAGCTTTAATCAGATAGCCTTCAGTTAGATGTTTAGAAGGCTGGTTCTTAGCAACTAGGTGTAGTTTTAATCAGATAGCCTTCAGTTAGATGTTTAGGAGGCTGGTTGTCAGCAACTAGGTGTAGTTTTTAATTAAATAGTCCTCAGTTAGATGTTTAGGAGGCTGGTTGTTAGCAACTAGGTGTAGTTTTAATCAGATAGCCCTCAGCTAGATGTTTAGGAGGCTGGTTCTTAGCAACTAGGTGTAGTTTTAATCAGATAGCCTTCAGTTAGATGTTTAGGAGGCTGGTTGTCAGCAACTAGGTGTAGTTTTAATCAGATAGTCCTCAGTTAGATGTTTAGGAGACTGGTTCTTAGCAACTGGGTGTAGATTTAATCAGATAGCCCTCAGCTAGATGTTTAGGAGGGCTGGTTGTTAGCAACTGGGTGTAGATTTAATCAGATAGCCTTCAGTTAGATGTTTAGGAGGCTGGTTGTTAGCAACTAAGTGTATTTTTAATCAGATAGCCTTCAGTTAGATGTTTAGGAGGCTGGTTGTTAGCAACTGGGTGTAGATTTAATCAGATAGCCTTCAGTTAGATGTTTAGGAGGCTGGTTGTTAGCAACTAAGTGTATTTTTAATCAGATAGCCTTCAGTTAGATGTTTAGGAGGCTGGTTGTCAGCAACTAGGTGTAGTTTTAATCAGATAGCCCTCAGCTAGATGTTTAGGAGGCTGGTTGTTAGCAACTAGGTGTAGTTTTAATCAGATAGTCCTCAGCTAGATGTTTAGGAGGCTGGTTGTTAGCAACTAGGTGTAGTTTTAATCAGATAGTCCTCAGTTAGATGTTTAGAAGGCTGGTTGTTAGCAACTAGGTGTAGTTTTAATCAGATAGCCTTCAGTTAGATGTTTAGAAGGCTGGTTCTTAGCAACTAGGTGTAGTTTTAATCAGATAGCCTTCAGTTAGATGTTTAGGAGGCTGGTTGTTAGCAACTGGGTGTAGATTTAATCAGATAGCCTTCAGTTAGATGTTTAGGAGGCTGGTTGTTAGCAACTAGGTGTAGTTTTAATCAGATAGTCCTCAGCTAGATGTTTAGGAGGCTGGTTGTCAGCAACTAGGTGTAGTTTTAATCAGATAGCCTTCAGTTAGATGTTTAGAAGGCTGGTTCTTAGCAAC
Source organism: Watersipora subatra (assembly GCF_963576615.1). Taxonomy (NCBI): domain Eukaryota; kingdom Metazoa; phylum Bryozoa; class Gymnolaemata; order Cheilostomatida; family Watersiporidae; genus Watersipora; species Watersipora subatra. Next base: position 64,693,417 of record NC_088711.1, read on the forward strand.
TAGGTGTAGTTTTAATCAGATAGTCCTCAGTTAGATGTTTAGAAGGCTGGTTCTTAGCAACTAGGTGTAGTTTTAATCAGATAGCCTTCAGTTAGATGTTTAGGAGGCTGGTTGTCAGCAACTAGGTGTAGTTTTAATCAGATAGCCCTCAGCTAGATGTTTAGGAGGCTGGTTGTTAGCAACTGGGTGTAGATTTAATCAGATAGCCTTCAGTTAGATGTTTAGGAGGCTGGTTGTTAGCAACTAAGTGTATTTTTAATCAGATAGCCTTCAGTTAGATGTTTAGGAGGCTGGTTGTCAGCAACTAGGTGTAGTTTTAATCAGATAGCCCTCAGCTAGATGTTTAGGAGGCTGGTTGTTAGCAACTAGGTGTAGTTTTAATCAGATAGTCCTCAGTTAGATGTTTAGAAGGCTGGTTGTTAGCAACTAGGTGTAGTTTTAATCAGATAGCCTTCAGTTAGATGTTTAGGAGGCTGGTTCTCAGCAACTAGGTGTAGTTTTAATCAGATAGTCCTCAGCTAGATGTTTAGGAGGCTGGTTGTTAGCAACTGGGTGTAGATTTAATCAGATAGCCTTCAGTTAGATGTTTAGGAGGCTGGTTGTTAGCAACTAAGTGTATTTTTAATCAGATAGCCTTCAGTTAGATGTTTAGGAGGCTGGTTGTCAGCAACTAGGTGTAGTTTTAATCAGATAGCCCTCAGCTAGATGTTTAGGAGGCTGGTTGTTAGCAACTAGGTGTAGTTTTAATCAGATAGTCCTCAGCTAGATGTTTAGGAGGCTGGTTGTTAGCAACTAGGTGTAGTTTTAATCAGATAGTCCTCAGTTAGATGTTTAGAAGGCTGGTTGTTAGCAACTAGGTGTAGTTTTAATCAGATAGCCTTCAGTTAGATGTTTAGAAGGCTGGTTCTTAGCAACTAGGTGTAGTTTTAATCAGATAGCCTTCAGTTAGATGTTTAGGAGGCTGGTTGTTAGCAACTGGGTGTAGATTTAATCAGATAGCCTTCAGTTAGATGTTTAGGAGGCTGGTTGTTAGCAACTAGGTGTAGTTTTAATCAGATAGTCCTCAGCTAGATGTTTAGGAGGCTGGTTGTCAGCAACTAGGTGTAGTTTTAATCAGATAGCCTTCAGTTAGATGTTTAGAAGGCTGGTTCTTAGCAACTAGGTGTAGTTTTAATCAGATAGTCCTCAGTTAGATGTTTAGAAGGCTGGTTCTTAGCAACTAGGTGTAGTTTTAATCAGATAGCCTTCAGTTAGATGTTTAGGAGGCTGGTTGTCAGCAACTAGGTGTAGTTTTAATCAGATAGCCCTCAGCTAGATGTTTAGGAGGCTGGTTGTTAGCAACTGGGTGTAGATTTAATCAGATAGCCTTCAGTTAGATGTTTAGGAGGCTGGTTGTCAGCAACTAGGTGTAGTTTTAATCAGATAGCCCTCAGCTAGATGTTTAGGAGGCTGGTTGTTAGCAACTAGGTGTAGTTTTAATCAGATAGTCCTCAGCTAGATGTTTAGGAGGCTGGTTGTTAGCAACTAGGTGTAGTTTTAATCAGATAGTCCTCAGTTAGATGTTTAGAAGGCTGGTTGTTAGCAACTAGGTGTAGTTTTAATCAGATAGCCTTCAGTTAGATGTTTAGGAGGCTGGTTGTTAGCAACTAGGTGTAGTTTTAATCAGATAGTCCTCAGTTAGATGTTTAGGAGGCTGGTTGTCAACAACTAGGTGTAGTTTTTAATTAAATAGTCCTCAGTTAGATGTTTAGGAGGCTGGTTGTTAGCAACTAGGTGTAGTTTTAATCAGATAGCCCTCAGCTAGATGTTTAGGAGGCTGGTTGTTAGCAACTAAGTGTAGTTTTAATCAGATAGTCCTCAGTTAGATGTTTAGGAGGCTGGTTGTCAGCAACTAAGTGTAGTTTTAATTAGATAGTACTCAGTTAGATGTTTAGGAGGCTGGTTCTTAGCAACTAGGTGTAGATTTAATCAGATAGCCCTCAGCTAGATGTTTAGAAGGCTGGTTGTTAGCAACTAGGTGTAGTTTTAACCAGATAGCCTTCAGCTAGATGTTTAGGAGGCTGGTTCTTAGCAACTAGGTGTAGATTTAATCAGATAGCCCTCAGTTAGATGTTTAGGAGGCAGGTTGTCAGCAACTAAGTGTAGGTTTAATCAGATAGCCTTCAGTTAGATGTTTAGGAGGCTGGTTATTAGCAACTAGGTGTAGTTTTAATCAGATAGTCCTCAGCTAGATGTTTAGGAGGCTGGTTGTCAGCAACTAGGTGTAGTTTTAATCAGATAGCCCTCAGCTAGATGTTTAGGAGGCTGGTTGTTAGCAACTCGGTGTAGTTTTAATCAGATAGTCCTCAGCTAGATGTTTAGGAGGCTGGTTATTAGCAACTAGGTGTAGTTTTAATCAGATAGTCCTCAGTTAGATGTTTAGGAGGCTGGTTCTTAGCAACTAGGTGTAGATTTAATCAGATAGCCCTCAGCTAGATGTTTAGGAGGCTGGTTCTTAGCAACTAGGTGTAGTTTTAATCAGATAGTCCTCAGTTAGATGTTTAGGAGGCTGGTTGTTAGCAACTAAGTGTATTTTTAATCAGATAGTCCTCAGCTAGATGTTTAGGAGGCTGGTTCTTAGCAACTAGGTGTAGATTTAATCAGATAGCCTTCAGTTAGATGTTTAGGAGGCTGGTTGTTAGCAACTAAGTGTAGTTTTAATCAGATAGCCCTTGGTTAGATGTTTAGGAGGCTGGTTGTTAGCAACTAAGTGTAGTTTTAATCAGATAGCCCTCAGCTAGATGTTTAGGAGGCTGGTTGTTAGCAACTAGGTGTAGATTTAATCAGATAGTCCTCAGCTAGATGTTTAGGAGGCTCGTTGTTAGCAACTAGGTGTAGTTTTAATCAGATAGCCCTCAGCTAGATGTTTAGGAGGCTGGTTGTTAGCAACTAGGTGTAGTTTTAATCAGATAGTCCTCAGCTAGATGTTTAGGAGGCTGGTTGTTAGCAACTAAGTGTATTTTTAATCAGATAGTCCTCAGCTAGATGTTTAGGAGGCTGGTTCTTAGCAACTAGGTGTAGATTTAATCAGATAGCCCTCAGTTAGATGTTTAGGAGGCAGGTTGTCAGCAACTAAGTGTAGGTTTAATCAGATAGCCTTCAGTTAGATGTTTAGGAGGCTGGTTATTAGCAACTAGGTGTAGTTTTAATCAGATAGTCCTCAGCTAGATGTTTAGGAGGCTGGTTGTCAGCAACTAGGTGTAGTTTTAATCAGATAGCCCTCAGCTAGATGTTTAGGAGGCTGGTTGTTAGCAACTCGGTGTAGTTTTAATCAGATAGTCCTCAGCTAGATGTTTAGGAGGCTGGTTATTAGCAACTAGGTGTAGTTTTAATCAGATAGTCCTCAGCTAGATGTTTAGGAGGCTGGTTGTCAGCAACTAGGTGTAGTTTTAATCAGATAGCCCTCAGCTAGATGTTTAGGAGGCTGGTTGTTAGCAACTCGGTGTAGTTTTAATCAGATAGTCCTCAGCTAGATGTTTAGGAGGCTGGTTGTTAGCAACTAGGTGTAGTTTTAATCAGATAGCCCTCAGCTAGATGTTTAGGAGGCTGGTTGTCAGCAACTAGGTGTAGTTTTAATCAGATAGCCCTCAGTTAGATGTTTAGGAGGCTGGTTGTCAGCAACTAGGTGTAGTTTTAATCAGATAGCCTTCAGTTAGATGTTTAGGAGGCTGGTTATTAGCAACTAGGTGTAGTTTTAATCAGATAGTCCTCAGCTAGATGTTTAGGAGGCTGGTTGTCAGCAACTAGGTGTAGTTTTAATCAGATAGTCCTCAGCTAGATGTTTAGGTGGCTGGTGGTCAGCAACTAGGTGTAGTTTTAATCAGATAGCCCTCAGTTAGATGTTTAGGAGGCTGGTTGTCAGCAACTAGGTGTAGATTTAATCAGATAGTCCTCAGTTAGATGTTTAGGAGGCTGGTTGTCAGCAACTAGGTGTAGTTTTAATCAGATAGCCTTCAGTTAGATGTTTAGGAGGCTGGTTATTAGCAACTAGGTGTAGTTTTAATCAGATAGTCCTCAGCTAGATGTTTAGGAGGCTGGTTGTCAGCAACTAGGTGTAGTTTTAATCAGATAGTCCTCAGCTAGATGTTTAGGAGGCTGGTTGTCAGCAACTAGGTGTAGTTTTAATCAGATAGCCCTCAGTTAGATGTTTAGGAGGCTGGTTCTTAGCAACTAGGTGTAGTTTTAATCAGATAGCCTTCAGTTAGATGTTTAGGAGGCTGGTTGTTAGCAACTAGGTGTAGATTTAATCAGATAGCCTTCAGTTAGATGTTTAGGAGGCTGGTTGTCAGCAACTAGGTGTAGTTTTAACCAGATAGCCTTCAGTTAGATGTTTAGGAGGCTGGTTGTTAGCAACTAGGTGTAGATTTAATCAGATAGCCCTCAGTTAGATGTTTAGGAGGCTGGTTGTCAGCAACTAGGTGTAGTTTTAATCAGATAGCCTTCAGTTAGATGTTTAGGAGGCTGGTTCTTAGCAACTAGGTGTAGATTTAATCAGATAGTCCTCAGTTAGATGTTTAGGAAGCTGGTTGTTAGCAACTAGGTGTAGTTTTAATCAGATAGCCCTCAGTTAGATGTTTAGGAGGCTGGTTGTCAGCAACTAGGTGTAGTTTTAATCAGATAGCCTTCAGTTAGATGTTTAGGAGGCTGGTTCTTAGCAACTAGGTGTAGATTTAATCAGATAGTCCTCAGTTAGATGTTTAGGAAGCTGGTTGTTAGCAACTAGGTGTAGTTTTAATCAGATAGTCCTCAGCTAGATGTTTAGGAGGCTGGTTGTCAGCAACTAGGTGTAGTTTTAATCAGATAGCCTTCAGTTAGATGTTTAGGAGGCTGGTTATTAGCAACTAGGTGTAGTTTTAATCAGATAGTCCTCAGCTAGATGTTTAGGAGGCTGGTTGTCAGCAACTAGGTGTAGTTTTAATCAGATAGTCCTCAGCTAGATGTTTAGGTGGCTGGTGGTCAGCAACTAGGTGTAGTTTTAATCAGATAGCCCTCAGTTAGATGTTTAGGAGGCTGGTTGTCAGCAACTAGGTGTAGATTTAATCAGATAGCCTTCAGTTAGATGTTTAGGAGGCTGGTTGTTAGCAACTAGGTGTAGATTTAATCAGATAGTCCTCAGTTAGATGTTTAGGAGGCTGGTTGTTAGCAACTAGGTGTAGTTTTAATCAGATAGCCTTCAGTTAGATGTTTAGGAGGCTGGTTGTTAGCAACTAGGTGTAGATTTAATCAGATAGTCCTCAGTTAGATGTTTAGGAGGCTGGTTGTCAGCAACTAGGTGTAGTTTTAATCAGATAGCCTTCAGTTAGATGTTTAGGAGGCTGGTTATTAGCAACTATGTGTAGTTTTAATCAGATAGCCCTCAGTTAGATGTTTAGAAGGCTGGTTGTTAGCAACTAGGTGTAGTTTTAATCAGAAAGTCCTCAGCTAGATGTTTAGGTGGCTGGTTGTTAGCAACTAGGTGTAGATTTAATCAGATAGCCTTCAGTTAGATGTTTAGGAGGCTGGTTCTTAGCAACTAGGTGTAGTTTTAATCAGATAACCTCAGTTAGATGTTTAGGAGGCTGGTTGTTAGCAACTAGGTGTAGATTTAATCAGATAGCCCTCAGTTAGATGTTTAGGAGGCTGGTTGTCAACAACTAGGTGTAGTTTTAATCAGATAGCCCTCAGTTAGATGTTTAGAAGGCTGGTTGTTAGCAACTAGGTGTAGATTTAATCAGATAGTCCTCAGTTAGATGTTTAGGAGGCTGGTTCTTAGCAACTAGGTGTAGTTTTAATCAGATAGCCCTCAGCTAGATGTTTAGGAGGCTGGTTCTTAGCAACTATGTGTAGTTTTAATCAGATAGCCCTCAGTTAGATGTTTAGAAGGCTGGTTGTTAGCAACTAGGTGTAGTTTTAATCAGAAAGTCCTCAGCTAGATGTTTAGGTGGCTGGTTGTTAGCAACTAGGTGTAGATTTAATCAGATAGCCCTCAGTTAGATGTTTAGGAGGCTGGTTCTTAGCAACTAGGTGTAGTTTTAATCAGATAGCCCTCAGTTAGATGTTTAGGAGGCTGGTTCTTAGCAACTAGGTGTAGATTTAATCAGATAGCCTTCAGTTAGATGTTTAGGAGGCTGGTTCTTAGCAACTAGGTGTAGTTTTAATCAGATAACCTCAGTTAGATGTTTAGGAGGCTGGTTGTTAGCAACTAGGTGTAGTTTTAATCAGAAAGTCCTCAGCTAGATGTTTAGGTGGCTGGTTGTTAGCAACTAGGTGTAGATTTAATCAGATAGCCTTCAGTTAGATGTTTAGGAGGCTGGTTCTTAGCAACTAGGTGTAGTTTTTAATTAAATAGTCCTCAGCTAGATGTTTAGGAGGCTGGTTGTTAGCAACTAGGTGTAGATTTAATCAGATAGCCCTCAGTTAGATGTTTAGAAGGCTGGTTGTTAGCAACTAGGTGTAGTTTTAATCAGAAAGTCCTCAGCTAGATGTTTAGGTGGCTGGTTGTTAGCAACTAGGTGTAGATTTAATCAGATAGCCTTCAGTTAGATGTTTAGGAGGCTGGTTGTTAGCAACTAGGTGTAGTTTTAATCAGAAAGTCCTCAGCTAGATGTTTAGGTGGCTGGTTGTTAGCAACTAGGTGTAGATTTAATCAGATAGCCTTCAGTTAGATGTTTAGGAGGCTGGTTCTTAGCAACTAGGTGTAGATTTAATCAGATAGCCCTCAGTTAGATGTTTAGGAGGCTGGTTGTTAGCAACTAGGTGTAGTTTTAATCAGATAGCCTTCAGTTAGATGTTTAGGAGGCTGGTTGTTAGCAACTAGGTGTAGTTTTAATCAGATAGCCCTCAGCTAGATGTTTAGGAGGCTGGTTGTTAGCAACTAGGTGTAGATTTAATCAGATAGCCTTCAGTTAGATGTTTAGGAGGCTGGTTGTTAGCAACTGGGTGTAGATTTAATCAGATAGCCTTCAGTTAGATGTTTAGGAGGCTGGTTGTTAGCAACTAAGTGTATTTTTAATCAGATAGCCTTCAGTTAGATGTTTAGGAGGCTGGTTGTTAGCAACTGGGTGTAGATTTAATCAGATAGCCTTCAGTTAGATGTTTAGGAGGCTGGTTGTTAGCAACTAAGTGTATTTTTAATCAGATAGCCTTCAGTTAGATGTTTAGGAGGCTGGTTGTCAGCAACTAGGTGTAGTTTTAATCAGATAGCCCTCAGCTAGATGTTTAGGAGGCTGGTTGTTAGCAACTAGGTGTAGTTTTAATCAGATAGTCCTCAGCTAGATGTTTAGGAGGCTGGTTGTTAGCAACTAGGTGTAGTTTTAATCAGATAGTCCTCAGTTAGATGTTTAGAAGGCTGGTTGTTAGCAACTAGGTGTAGTTTTAATCAGATAGCCTTCAGTTAGATGTTTAGAAGGCTGGTTCTTAGCAACTAGGTGTAGTTTTAATCAGATAGCCTTCAGTTAGATGTTTAGGAGGCTGGTTGTTAGCAACTGGGTGTAGATTTAATCAGATAGCCTTCAGTTAGATGTTTAGGAGGCTGGTTGTTAGCAACTAAGTGTATTTTTAATCAGATAGCCTTCAGTTAGATGTTTAGGAGGCTGGTTGTCAGCAACTAGGTGTAGTTTTAATCAGATAGCCCTCAGCTAGATGTTTAGGAGGCTGGTTGTTAGCAACTAGGTGTAGTTTTAATCAGATAGTCCTCAGCTAGATGTTTAGGAGGCTGGTTGTTAGCAACTAGGTGTAGTTTTAATCAGATAGTCCTCAGCTAGATGTTTAGGAGGCTGGTTGTCAGCAACTAGGTGTAGTTTTAATCAGATAGCCTTCAGTTAGATGTTTAGAAGGCTGGTTCTTAGCAACTAGGTGTAGTTTTAATCAGATAGTCCTCAGTTAGATGTTTAGAAGGCTGGTTCTTAGCAACTAGGTGTAGTTTTAATCAGATAGCCTTCAGTTAGATGTTTAGGAGGCTGGTTGTCAGCAACTAGGTGTAGTTTTAATCAGATAGCCCTCAGCTAGATGTTTAGGAGGCTGGTTGTTAGCAACTGGGTGTAGATTTAATCAGATAGCCTTCAGTTAGATGTTTAGGAGGCTGGTTGTTAGCAACTAAGTGTATTTTTAATCAGATAGCCTTCAGTTAGATGTTTAGGAGGCTGGTTGTCAGCAACTAGGTGTAGTTTTAATCAGATAGCCCTCAGCTAGATGTTTAGGAGGCTGGTTGTTAGCAACTAGGTGTAGTTTTAATCAGATAGTCCTCAGTTAGATGTTTAGAAGGCTGGTTGTTAGCAACTAGGTGTAGTTTTAATCAGATAGCCTTCAGTTAGATGTTTAGGAGGCTGGTTGTTAGCAACTGGGTGTAGATTTAATCAGATAGCCTTCAGTTAGATGTTTAGGAGGCTGGTTGTTAGCAACTAAGTGTATTTTTAATCAGATAGCCTTCAGTTAGATGTTTAGGAGGCTGGTTGTCAGCAACTAGGTGTAGTTTTAATCAGATAGCCCTCAGCTAGATGTTTAGGAGGCTGGTTGTTAGCAACTAGGTGTAGTTTTAATCAGATAGTCCTCAGCTAGATGTTTAGGAGGCTGGTTGTTAGCAACTAGGTGTAGTTTTAATCAGATAGTCCTCAGTTAGATGTTTAGAAGGCTGGTTGTTAGCAACTAGGTGTAGTTTTAATCAGATAGCCTTCAGTTAGATGTTTAGAAGGCTGGTTCTTAGCAACTAGGTGTAGTTTTAATCAGATAGCCTTCAGTTAGATGTTTAGGAGGCTGGTTGTTAGCAACTGGGTGTAGATTTAATCAGATAGCCTTCAGTTAGATGTTTAGGAGGCTGGTTGTTAGCAACTAGGTGTAGTTTTAATCAGATAGTCCTCAGCTAGATGTTTAGGAGGCTGGTTGTCAGCAACTAGGTGTAGTTTTAATCAGATAGCCTTCAGTTAGATGTTTAGAAGGCTGGTTCTTAGCAACTAGGTGTAGTTTTAATCAGATAGTCCTCAGTTAGATGTTTAGAAGGCTGGTTCTTAGCAACTAGGTGTAGTTTTAATCAGATAGCCTTCAGTTAGATGTTTAGGAGGCTGGTTGTCAGCAACTAGGTGTAGTTTTAATCAGATAGCCCTCAGCTAGATGTTTAGGAGGCTGGTTGTTAGCAACTGGGTGTAGATTTAATCAGATAGCCTTCAGTTAGATGTTTAGGAGGCTGGTTGTCAGCAACTAGGTGTAGTTTTAATCAGATAGCCCTCAGCTAGATGTTTAGGAGGCTGGTTGTTAGCAACTAGGTGTAGTTTTAATCAGATAGTCCTCAGCTAGATGTTTAGGAGGCTGGTTGTTAGCAACTAGGTGTAGTTTTAATCAGATAGTCCTCAGTTAGATGTTTAGAAGGCTGGTTGTTAGCAACTAGGTGTAGTTTTAATCAGATAGCCTTCAGTTAGATGTTTAGGAGGCTGGTTGTTAGCAACTAGGTGTAGTTTTAATCAGATAGTCCTCAGTTAGATGTTTAGGAGGCTGGTTGTCAACAACTAGGTGTAGTTTTTAATTAAATAGTCCTCAGTTAGATGTTTAGGAGGCTGGTTGTTAGCAACTAGGTGTAGTTTTAATCAGATAGCCCTCAGCTAGATGTTTAGGAGGCTGGTTGTTAGCAACTAAGTGTAGTTTTAATCAGATAGTCCTCAGTTAGATGTTTAGGAGGCTGGTTGTCAGCAACTAAGTGTAGTTTTAATTAGATAGTACTCAGTTAGATGTTTAGGAGGCTGGTTCTTAGCAACTAGGTGTAGTTTTAATCAGATAGCCCTCAGCTAGATGTTTAGGAGGCTGGTTGTTAGCAACTAGGTGTAGTTTTAATCAGATAGCCTTCAGTTAGATGTTTAGGAGGCTGGTTGTCAGCAACTAGGTGTAGTTTTAATCAGATAGCCCTCAGCTAGATGTTTAGGAGGCTGGTTGTTAGCAACTAGGTGTAGTTTTAATCAGATAGTCCTCAGCTAGATGTTTAGGAGGCTGGTTGTTAGCAACTAGGTGTAGTTTTAATCAGATAGTCCTCAGTTAGATGTTTAGAAGGCTGGTTGTTAGCAACTAGGTGTAGTTTTAATCAGATAGCCTTCAGTTAGATGTTTAGGAGGCTGGTTGTTAGCAACTATGTGTAGTTTTAATCAGATAGCCTTCAGCTAGATGTTTAGGAGGCTGGTTCTTAGCAACTAGGTGTAGATTTAATCAGATAGCCCTCAGCTAGATGTTTAGAAGGCTGGTTGTTAGCAACTAGGTGTAGTTTTAACCAGATAGCCTTCAGCTAGATGTTTAGAAGGCTGGTTGTTAGCAACTAGGTGTAGATTTAATCAGATAGCCTTCAGTTAGATGTTTAGGAGGCTGGTTCTTAGCAACTAGGTGTAGATTTAATCAGATAGCCCTCAGTTAGATGTTTAAGAGGCTGGTTGTCAGCAACTAAGTGTAGGTTTAATCAGATAGCCTTCAGTTAGATGTTTAGGAGGCTGGTTATTAGCAACTAGGTGTAGTTTTAATCAGATAGTCCTCAGCTAGATGTTTAGGAGGCTGGTTGTCAGCAACTAGGTGTAGTTTTAATCAGATAGCCCTCAGCTAGATGTTTAGGAGGCTGGTTGTTAGCAACTCGGTGTAGTTTTAATCAGATAGTCCTCAGCTAGATGTTTAGGAGGCTGGTTATTAGCAACTAGGTGTAGTTTTAATCAGATAGTCCTCAGTTAGATGTTTAGGAGGCTGGTTCTTAGCAACTAGGTGTAGATTTAATCAGATAGCCCTCAGCTAGATGTTTAGGAGGCTGGTTCTTAGCAACTAGGTGTAGTTTTAATCAGATAGTCCTCAGTTAGATGTTTAGGAGGCTGGTTGTTAGCAACTAAGTGTATTTTTAATCAGATAGTCCTCAGCTAGATGTTTAGGAGGCTGGTTCTTAGCAACTAGGTGTAGATTTAATCAGATAGCCTTCAGTTAGATGTTTAGGAGGCTGGTTGTTAGCAACTAAGTGTAGTTTTAATCAGATAGCCCTTGGTTAGATGTTTAGGAGGCTGGTTGTTAGCAACTAAGTGTATTTTTAATCAGATAGTCCTCAGCTAGATGTTTAGGAGGCTGGTTGTTAGCAACTAGGTGTAGATTTAATCAGATAGTCCTCAGCTAGATGTTTAGGAGGCTCGTTGTTAGCAACTAGGTGTAGTTTTAATCAGATAGCCCTCAGCTAGATGTTTAGGAGGCTGGTTGTTAGCAACTAGGTGTAGTTTTAATCAGATAGTCCTCAGCTAGATGTTTAGGAGGCTGGTTGTTAGCAACTAAGTGTATTTTTAATCAGATAGTCCTCAGTTAGATGTTTAGGAGGCTGGTTCTTAGCAACTAGGTGTAGATTTAATCAGATAGCCCTCAGTTAGATGTTTAGGAGGCAGGTTGTCAGCAACTAAGTGTAGGTTTAATCAGATAGCCTTCAGTTAGATGTTTAGGAGGCTGGTTATTAGCAACTAGGTGTAGTTTTAATCAGATAGTCCTCAGCTAGATGTTTAGGAGGCTGGTTGTCAGCAACTAGGTGTAGTTTTAATCAGATAGCCCTCAGCTAGATGTTTAGGAGGCTGGTTGTTAGCAACTCGGTGTAGTTTTAATCAGATAGTCCTCAGCTAGATGTTTAGGAGGCTGGTTATTAGCAACTAGGTGTAGTTTTAATCAGATAGTCCTCAGCTAGATGTTTAGGAGGCTGGTTGTCAGCAACTAGGTGTAGTTTTAATCAGATAGCCCTCAGCTAGATGTTTAGGAGGCTGGTTGTTAGCAACTCGGTGTAGTTTTAATCAGATAGTCCTCAGCTAGATGTTTAGGAGGCTGGTTGTTAGCAACTAGGTGTAGTTTTAATCAGATAGCCCTCAGCTAGATGTTTAGGAGGCTGGTTGTCAGCAACTAGGTGTAGTTTTAATCAGATAGCCCTCAGTTAGATGTTTAGGAGGCTGGTTGTCAGCAACTAGGTGTAGTTTTAATCAGATAGCCTTCAGTTAGATGTTTAGGAGGCTGGTTATTAGCAACTAGGTGTAGTTTTAATCAGATAGTCCTCAGCTAGATGTTTAGGAGGCTGGTTGTCAGCAACTAGGTGTAGTTTTAATCAGATAGTCCTCAGCTAGATGTTTAGGTGGCTGGTGGTCAGCAACTAGGTGTAGTTTTAATCAGATAGCCCTCAGTTAGATGTTTAGGAGGCTGGTTGTCAGCAACTAGGTGTAGATTTAATCAGATAGTCCTCAGTTAGATGTTTAGGAGGCTGGTTGTCAGCAACTAGGTGTAGTTTTAATCAGATAGCCTTCAGTTAGATGTTTAGGAGGCTGGTTATTAGCAACTAGGTGTAGTTTTAATCAGATAGTCCTCAGCTAGATGTTTAGGAGGCTGGTTGTCAGCAACTAGGTGTAGTTTTAATCAGATAGTCCTCAGCTAGATGTTTAGGAGGCTGGTTGTCAGCAACTAGGTGTAGTTTTAATCAGATAGCCCTCAGTTAGATGTTTAGGAGGCTGGTTCTTAGCAACTAGGTGTAGTTTTAATCAGATAGCCTTCAGTTAGATGTTTAGGAGGCTGGTTGTTAGCAACTAGGTGTAGATTTAATCAGATAGCCTTCAGTTAGATGTTTAGGAGGCTGGTTGTCAGCAACTAGGTGTAGTTTTAACCAGATAGCCTTCAGTTAGATGTTTAGGAGGCTGGTTGTTAGCAACTAGGTGTAGATTTAATCAGATAGCCCTCAGTTAGATGTTTAGGAGGCTGGTTGTCAGCAACTAGGTGTAGTTTTAATCAGATAGCCTTCAGTTAGATGTTTAGGAGGCTGGTTCTTAGCAACTAGGTGTAGATTTAATCAGATAGTCCTCAGTTAGATGTTTAGGAAGCTGGTTGTTAGCAACTAGGTGTAGTTTTAATCAGATAGCCCTCAGTTAGATGTTTAGGAGGCTGGTTGTCAGCAACTAGGTGTAGTTTTAATCAGATAGCCTTCAGTTAGATGTTTAGGAGGCTGGTTCTTAGCAACTAGGTGTAGATTTAATCAGATAGTCCTCAGTTAGATGTTTAGGAAGCTGGTTGTTAGCAACTAGGTGTAGTTTTAATCAGATAGTCCTCAGCTAGATGTTTAGGAGGCTGGTTGTCAGCAACTAGGTGTAGTTTTAATCAGATAGCCTTCAGTTAGATGTTTAGGAGGCTGGTTATTAGCAACTAGGTGTAGTTTTAATCAGATAGTCCTCAGCTAGATGTTTAGGAGGCTGGTTGTCAGCAACTAGGTGTAGTTTTAATCAGATAGTCCTCAGCTAGATGTTTAGGTGGCTGGTTGTCAGCAACTAGGTGTAGATTTAATCAGATAGCCTTCAGTTAGACGTTTATGCGGCTGGTGGTCAGCAACTAGGTGTAGTTTTAATCAGATAGCCCTCAGTTAGATGTTTAGGAGGCTGGTTGTCAGCAACTAGGTGTAGATTTAATCAGATAGCCTTCAGTTAGATGTTTAGGAGGCTGGTTGTTAGCAACTAGGTGTAGATTTAATCAGATAGTCCTCAGTTAGATGTTTAGGAGGCTGGTTGTCAGCAACTAGGTGTAGTTTTAATCAGATAGCCTTCAGTTAGATGTTTAGGAGGCTGGTTATTAGCAACTATGTGTAGTTTTAATCAGATAGCCCTCAGTTAGATGTTTAGAAGGCTGGTTGTTAGCAACTAGGTGTAGTTTTAATCAGAAAGTCCTCAGCTAGATGTTTAGGTGGCTGGTTGTTAGCAACTAGGTGTAGATTTAATCAGATAGCCTTCAGTTAGATGTTTAGGAGGCTGGTTCTTAGCAACTAGGTGTAGTTTTAATCAGATAACCTCAGTTAGATGTTTAGGAGGCTGGTTGTTAGCAACTAGGTGTAGATTTAATCAGATAGCCCTCAGTTAGATGTTTAGGAGGCTGGTTGTCAACAACTAGGTGTAGTTTTAATCAGATAGCCCTCAGTTAGATGTTTAGAAGGCTGGTTGTTAGCAACTAGGTGTAGATTTAATCAGATAGTCCTCAGTTAGATGTTTAGGAGGCTGGTTCTTAGCAACTAGGTGTAGTTTTAATCAGATAGCCCTCAGCTAGATGTTTAGGAGGCTGGTTCTTAGCAACTATGTGTAGTTTTAATCAGATAGCCCTCAGTTAGATGTTTAGAAGGCTGGTTGTTAGCAACTAGGTGTAGTTTTAATCAGAAAGTCCTCAGCTAGATGTTTAGGTGGCTGGTTGTTAGCAACTAGGTGTAGATTTAATCAGATAGCCCTCAGTTAGATGTTTAGGAGGCTGGTTCTTAGCAACTAGGTGTAGTTTTAATCAGATAGCCCTCAGTTAGATGTTTAGGAGGCTGGTTCTTAGCAACTAGGTGTAGATTTAATCAGATAGCCTTCAGTTAGATGTTTAGGAGGCTGGTTCTTAGCAACTAGGTGTAGTTTTAATCAGATAACCTCAGTTAGATGTTTAGGAGGCTGGTTGTTAGCAACTAGGTGTAGTTTTAATCAGAAAGTCCTCAGCTAGATGTTTAGGTGGCTGGTTGTTAGCAACTAGGTGTAGATTTAATCAGATAGCCTTCAGTTAGATGTTTAGGAGGCTGGTTCTTAGCAACTAGGTGTAGTTTTTAATTAAATAGTCCTCAGCTAGATGTTTAGGAGGCTGGTTGTTAGCAACTAGGTGTAGATTTAATCAGATAGCCCTCAGTTAGATGTTTAGAAGGCTGGTTGTTAGCAACTAGGTGTAGTTTTAATCAGAAAGTCCTCAGCTAGATGTTTAGGTGGCTGGTTGTTAGCAACTAGGTGTAGATTTAATCAGATAGCCTTCAGTTAGATGTTTAGGAGGCTGGTTGTTAGCAACTAGGTGTAGTTTTAATCAGAAAGTCCTCAGCTAGATGTTTAGGTGGCTGGTTGTTAGCAACTAGGTGTAGATTTAATCAGATAGCCTTCAGCTAGATGTTTAGGAGGCTGGTTCTTAGCAACTAGGTGTAGATTTAATCAGATAGCCTTCAGTTAGATGTTTAGGAGGCTGGTTCTTAGCAACTAGGTGTAGATTTAATCAGATAGCCCTCAGCTAGATGTTTAGGAGGCTGGTTCTTAGCAACTAGGTGTAGATTTAATCAGATAGTCCTCAGCTAGATGTTTAGGAGGCTGGTTCTTAGCAACTAGGTGTAGATTTAATCAGATAGCCCTCAGCTAGATGTTTAGGAGGCTGGTTCTTAGCAACTAGGTGTAGATTTAATCAGATAGCCCTCAGTTAGATGTTTAGGAGGCTGGTTCTTAGCAACTAGGTGTAGATTTAATCAGATAGCCCTCAGTTAGATGTTTAGGAGGCTGGTTGTTAGCAACTAGGTGTAGTTTTAATCAGATAGCCTTCAGTTAGATGTTTAGGAGGCTGGTTGTTAGCAACTAGGTGTAGATTTAATCAGATAGCCCTCAGCTAGATGTTTAGGAGGCTGGTTCTTAGCAACTAGGTGTAGATTTAATCAGATAGCCCTCAGCTAGATGTTTAGGAGGCTGGTTCTTAGCAACTAGGTGTAGATTTAATCAGATAGCCCTCAGTTAGATGTTTAGGAGGCTGGTTCTTAGCAACTAAGTGTAGATTTAATCAGATAGCCCTCAGCTAGATGTTTAGGAGGCTGGTTCTTAGCAACTAGGTGTAGATTTAATCAGATAGCCCTCAGTTAGATGTTTAGGAGGCTGGTTCTTAGCAACTAGGTGTAGATTTAATCAGATAGCCCTCAGTTAGATGTTTAGGAGGCTGGTTGTTAGCAACTAGGTGTAGTTTTAATCAGATAGCCTTCAGTTAGATGTTTAGGAGGCTGGTTGTTAGCAACTAGGTGTAGATTTAATCAGATAGCCCTCAGCTAGATGTTTAGGAGGCTGGTTCTTAGCAACTAGGTGTAGATTTAATCAGATAGCCTTCAGTTAGATGTTTAGGAGGCTGGTTCTTAGCAACTAGGTGTAGATTTAATCAGATAGCCCTCAGTTAGATGTTTAGGAGGCTGGTTGTTAGCAACTAGGTGTAGTTTTAATCAGATAGCCTTCAGTTAGATGTTTAGGAGGCTGGTTGTTAGCAACTAGGTGTAGTTTTAATCAGATAGCCCTCAGCTAGATGTTTAGGAGGCTGGTTGTTAGCAACTAGGTGTAGATTTAATCAGATAGCCTTCAGTTAGATGTTTAGGAGGCTGGTTGTCAGCAACTAGGTGTAGTTTTAATCAGATAGCCCTCAGCTAGATGTTTAGGAGGCTGGTTGTTAGCAACTAGGTGTAGATTTAATCAGATAGTCCTCAGTTAGATGTTTAGGAGGCTGGTTGTTAGCAACTAGGTGTAGTTTTAATCAGATAGCCTTCAGTTAGATGTTTAGGAGGCTGGTTGTTAGCAACTAGGTGTAGATTTAATCAGATAGTCCTCAGTTAGATGTCTAGGAGGCTGGTTGTCAGCAACTAGGTGTAGTTTTAATCAGATAGCCCTCAGCTAGATGTTTAGGAGGCTGGTTCTTAGCAACTAGGTGTAGTTTTAACCAGATAGTCCTCAGTTAGATGTTTAGGAGGCTGGTTGTTAGCAACTAGGTGTAGATTTAATCAGATAGCCTTCAGTTAGATGTTTAGGAGGCTGGTTGTCAGCAACTAGGTGTAGCTTTAGCCAAAATATTTTAGCCACCTAATGTAAGAGAGAGAGAGCATATGCGACAAAATTTGGATTAAATCAGCTAAAATATTGCGAAAACACATTGCGCTTACGCAGAATCACAAACACATAATAAAAAATGTACTTTATTATTATATATTTAATATAATTTATTGCTATGTTTCCAAACAAATAACATGTTTCAATAATAATAAAAAGACTACAATTTGTTTTTCCTTTTGTGCATTTTTTCATTTTTGTTGTTCGAAGTTTATTCAAAAACTTTGCTGATAATAAAAAATTCTTTAAGAACTTTTTCATGTAATTTGATAGTCCAATTTTATCACTTATGGCACACGGGATTATAAGACTCATATTTATCATGTAGATTCTCATTTACTTTAATAAAAATCTATAGTATACTCATTTCTCTTGTAGAAATTCTAATTAAGGAATAATTTGAGCTATTATAGGTTTCTATCAATTATATGGTTCCAACTAACATTGATTTCATAATTTATAGCGTTTTCAACCTAAAATATCTTCAAATGTAGTGTTGTTTAGTGAAGTTTGCCATGACTTCACAATTTGAAAATTCAACGGTAGCTTTTTTTGTAATTGGGTCATGTCAGATAGATAGACTGAGAACTAGGTTTAAAATGTACTCAAGGAGGGAAATGGTCAGACTTTCCTTGAAAAGCACCCATACATATGATATGGGTATATAATAAGTTTAGCTAGAATATATAAGATACTAAATACATCTTCCTTAGAATGTACTCTATGAAGGGACTAGTCAGACTCTCTATGATGATCACCCATACATATGTTATTAGTATACAATAAGTTTAGCTAGAATATATAAGATACTAAATATATCTTCATTAGAATGTACTCTATGAAGGGACTAGTCAGACTTTCTATGATGATCACCCATACATATGTTATTAGTATACAATAAGTTTAGCTAGAATATATAAGATACTAAATATATCATTAGAATGTACTCTATGAAGGGACTAGTCAAACTTTCTATGATGATCACCCATACATACATGTATGTTATTAATATACAAATACGTTTAGCTAGAATATATAAGATACTAAATACATCATCAGTAGGATGGCCATCAGACTAGTCACATGATTCCCATCCTACCAGAAGTATGAGTAACTCTATTGTAAAATATGATACTGAAATATGAGTAACTCTATTGTTAAATGTGACACTGAAATATGAGTAACTCTATTGTAAAATGTGATACTGAAATCAAACCTATGAAAAGTGTGAGCTCAGTTTCTTGGGTTATAATAGTCTTATCACATGAACAGCAGTTGATGGAAACGTTAAAATAGAGGCTGTTAAGTTATTATAATTGTCTTCACTCAAAGATTAGTGTCGTAAATTCTCTCTTTGAACACCGTGACACTGTATTTTTTTATCTTATCCCATGATGTTGTTTTATTAGAGGTGGAGTTTGAATAGAGGGAGATGCTGTACTTTTGCAAGTAGCTCATTAGAATTTTGAGAAAATAAATTTAACCCATTTTAAGTGCAAATCGATGCTAATGCTGCTTATATTTTGCACCCTTCTTTGAGCGGAGCGACATCAATGCTATTGGCCTCAGCATTTCTGTTGAACCGTTTTTCATATACGTACTTCAAAGTATCAGACCAAGTCAAACAAGAAACTGCTATTAGCCAGAGACAGATATTAATTATTTTGATGATGTTGCGTCTATAGGTTGACTTGCAACAAAATTCACATTACAGTTATTTGGTATCAACAGACTCACCATGTCTTACTCTGTTGTGTTGTAGGTGACACATATGTGGAAATGTGATTACAAGCTCTTAAAAGCTCAAAAACGAAAAACCGCCATAGATTGGAATCTCTTTATTTCTCTGACGTAGCTATGAAATTTGGTTATCGTCTTGTCACGTGATGTTCTCCCGTAAATTGAAAGGGCAATAAAAAGTTCAATATAAAACTTATCGTAGCACTAGTATATGACAAACACTTCGGGTTTTACTGAAGACCCCGTATCAAATATAGGTGCTCGCTACTTTACAGTTTGGTTTCGGTTTGGTCTAATCGTCAAGTCGTAATCTGATCATGTGACCCAATACTTCGCAAATAATTTCTGCAGCACTTTTCGATTATCACAAATTACCAACAGGCTCTTCATGATTATCAGACAATGATATGTACTCCTTCAAGCTAAGGCTAAAAAATTGAACGAATTTTTACAGTAAGTTATAAGATATCACAGCTAAAAGTGACAGCATTTCAATGATGATAAAATAGACGCGAAAGAACAATAGACATGGTTTTATTAAATGCGTGAAGTATATTTGTGAAAATATTTCGATGAATAAGGTTGCATGAAAGTGTAAACAGAAAGAAGTTATAAATTGTGCTCTAAAACTACAATAACAAGGACATCAAGACCTTACTAGACGTAGCATATATAGGCAATATTCAGGTCGTGACAGACAGGAGAAATACGACTCGCTATCATCCAATCTGCAACAACATTTTACAAGATATGCAGAGATTAATGAAAAATCCATAAAATGCAGTCTCGCTATTGCTCAACTAATTGGTCAATGACAACTACTATTTCAACATGGAGAATTTGCTAAGGAGGTAAGCATTTTTTTAAATTTATGTCAGATAAGAGTTGCATAAAGTAACTATAGGCATAGAGTTGTAGACCTTGAAAGACAGAGGCAAGTTATAACTCCTTGCATAGCCTGATTTACCTAAAGCTAAAATTAAAGTTTTAACAAAAGTTTGTGTGGTTTGCCATTGTCATTGCTATTATATTTTAGCAACTATCAATTACATTTATTTTACCCTTGCTTTATTATTGTTAGGCTCTGGCAGAGTTTGTGGATAAATTTTGCCCTGATAAAAAGAGCCATTTACAAGGTGTTGCTTTGTCAAGAAACACCTTCAGCAAGAAGAGTGGAAAATCTGTGTAAGGACATTGAGCGTTTAATGAAAGCCCAGATTAAGAAGTTTGTTTATTTCGGCATAGCATTAGATGAGAGCACAGATCTGTCTGACACTTCTCAGCTTGCAATTATGATACAGCATTGATAATGAGTTCAACGTTACTGAGGATTTCTTAACAATGAGTAGTCTTCATGGCACAACACCTGGAAAAGATGTCTATGAGAGTTTATTAAAAAAACATTCTGAGTTCAGCCTACCACTAGAGACGATGTCTGGCATTTCTATGATGGAACACCTGCAATGGTAGGGAAAAACATTGGACTAATACACAAGTAAGTATTTTAATCAGCTCTCATTGCTGGGACGTTCTTCTTGTGGTGTACCATTGTGTCATACATCAAGAAAACTTTGTTGCGCAAACTCTGAGGATGGATCATGTTATGGGTCTGGTTGTATCTACTGTTAACTTTATTTGATCATGAGCACTGAACCATCAACAATTTAAAATTATGCTTGAGGAGATAGAATTTGAATGCAAAGATGTAGCAAATTACTGTAAAGTCAGGTGGCTCCGCAGCGCTAAAACACTGCAAAGGTTTCACAGTCTGCTACCAGAGATTGATTTATTTATGAGAAACAAGGGTCGTGAGTGTGATGAGTTCAAAGATCAATTCTGGATCACTGATTTGGCATTTGTAGCTAATATCACAGAGCATATGTCATTAGTGAACCTTCAGCTACGGAAAAATAAACAGGACATATCTCAACTCTGGAGATACATTACTGCATTCAGAACAAAGCTTGAGCTGTGGGAGCAGCAACATCGAGAGAATTATGCTCACTTCAAAACTTTGTCAGAGCGTCAGCAGAATGGCCAATGTGTTGAGGTCAACTTTTTGAACTCATAGAACTCATTCAACTCAAGAACTTATAGAATTTTATCATGATTTCTTTCCCGCTGGCACATATCCAGCTCTACATAAGCATGCTCTTCGAATGGTCAGCTTCTACCTACTTATGTGAGCAGTTCTTCAATCGCATGAAGCTTACCAAAAGCAAATATCGCACTAGACTAACCAATGAGCATCTAGCTCAGCAGCTCAGGATTTTATTTTCAGAAAATAAACGTGACCTAGACAGGATTTTACGAGAGAAGCAGTACCAAGTGGCTCACTGAGAGTAGTATGCTCAGTACCATTACCAGTGAAAACTTAGCACTGCAATATCTTTTCAACAAGGACACTGCACATAAATTTCATATGAAGCTTTTTGTAATTACATGTATGTATTTAAAACCAATATTTTGATGCATTTGTGATTTTGTAATTACATGTATTTAAAACCAATATTTTGATGCATTTGTTATTTTGTAATTACATGTAGTTAAAATATGTATATTGACTGTGGAGAATGAGAATTACCTGTGATGAATGGAATCATGTTTTGCAATATATAAAACTATGGTAATTCAATTATTTGCAATATACGTAGCAGACACAGTGTGGCCCCAGCCTAGGTTTGACTTTACATAATGGGCCCACTCTAAAAAGGTTGGACAACTCGGCCTTATACAATTTTTGATTGCCTCAATCTGTAAAAATCTGAACATGCAATAGTGAAATTTCATTAGATTGTTCACATTTTTAGGTCTTAAATCTTTTTCCTAAAAATAGCGAAACACAGCAATAGGTAAATAACTAAGAGTCACCAAATATCATTGTATATCTGAACATGTTATAATTTTACTCACAATACTAGAAGGTACATAATTTATGTGTTAATATATTTATTATTTTATATTACAGGCACATGGGATAGCCAACTTCTGTGTAACTTTAGCACCAACTGCTGAAAGGTGTAGACTAGTTTATGACATAGAAGAAAGTTGGTACCAAGGAAACCATCCTCTCAGCTATGATGATCATCAGCAGATGATCAGTAACCATAAGGCACTTCTAGAGACGTACAGAAAAGATACCAGGAAAAACTTTGGTAAGCTTGATGCCCTGATGATTGCCTTAAACAATGATGACATATTCAGTGAGGAAAATCTTAAAAATGCGACATCATTCTATGAAAAAGTGTTTGCAGCCAGCAAGACATGCAGTGAAGGACTTATCAACGTCTCAAAAATGATTCTCCAATCAAGTATTGATGTGCTGAAGAAGAAGGATGAAGAAGCTCCGTGTAACTTTGCTATCATTGGATTGGGTTCTATAGCAAAGGGGGATGCAACTCCGTACTCTGATCTAGAATATGCAATCATCGTGGAGAAAGAATCAGACTACTTTGAAAAACTAGCAGTAGACAGCTACTTCAGAATAGGGAATCTAGGTGAGAGTCCTCTTAAGTCCTTTGATATTGATGAGTTGAAAACAAACAGTGAGTTGAGTAAGCTAGCTAAAAGGGCTGTCACTGGATACAGAATAGATGGAATCACTACAAACTCTGGTAACATCCCAACAGGTAATGGTAAGGAGGGAGGTCTCAGTCTGACACTAACGGTAGAACAGTTCATGGAGCTCTACAGAAATGAAGCTGAAAAACCACTTGATCGCCTTGCAGATAAATCTGACATGCTTTCTTCTAGCGTCATTATATATTCAAATGAGAAGTCACCTGATCAGAGCCAGTTGCATGCAAAGCTTGCTTTTGAAAGAAAGTCATATGAAGACTCTTCTGTAGGAGCAAAGGTGAAGAAAAAGCGTTTCGATTTATTCACAAGTGATATTGATAAATATACCTTCTTACCAGAATTTGTATCATTTCGACCTCCTCAGAATCTGAATGTCACTGTGAAAGAGAAGATATTCAGATATCCAACTCTCCTTGCAAACAATTTGAAGATGTGTCTTGGACTCACCTTTAGCCAGTCTTGGGAAATTTATGGAGAGATAAAAATGCAGGGTAAGCTTTCTTCAGAAAACCTACAGTATTTGAACATACTCCTCGCTCTTTCTATATACATTCGTACTTCCTCTTATCTGAAAGCAAAATCTCAGGCAGAGTTTGTACAAGTTGACAAATACTACCAAAGTCGTCAGGTATCATCCTATGCTGTTCCTTCACATCTGGTTGTTATTATGGGTTGTCTTCTCATTCCGATCAAACGATTCATCAAATCCAGGATGTTGGAATTCAAGTTGTCCACCGAGACTAATGAACAGTCGAGCATCAATGTGTCGTCATTGCTTCAAGGTCTTCAAGTTCCCAAAGAAGATTTTTGGCTGAAATCAGATGTACTATACTTCACTGGCCAATACCATGATGCTAAAAAAGAAGTCAGCAAAGCAATTGGACAACCCATTACCTCAACAACCTTTGCTAAGCTAAAAGAGTTCATTCTCTCGTCTGTAGATGAAGTTTCACTCAATAAGCGTCTGCAGTTGTGCGCGTACCTCTTGTATTACTCTCGCAACTACAAGTTAGCTTTGGAATGCTTTCAATATTTTTTTGAAAAGCAGCCTCAGCAAAGCCTTTGGAAACTGTTGGCAGCACACTGCAGCAAAGAGATTGGTGACTACAGGGCTGCCCAACGACTGCTTAAAGAGGTGAGTCAGTTGTAGCATATCACAGACTGTATAGTTGAATGATGGTATAAAGGTAGGTAGGTGCTGTAACGATAGTGAAAGAAAATTTCGTATCAGTAGAGAAGTTATCTACACTCACAGTGGCAGTAGCATAACTCCCCTATTCCAATGGTAGCAATAGACACAGACCATCATGGTAAGTGTACTGATGTTAAATAATTAGGTAATGGGATAACCTATATTGATGAGTATCACAGGTACCTAGGCGGATGGTAGATATGCAGATAATATTGCATCATTACTGATGTTACTGGATGATTCCGACATCAATGTCAGAAGTCTGATTTGCTGTCTTCATAGTGAAAAGATATTTTATTTTATCTTATTTGATCTCACTCAATCAGATACTAATCAGGTCAGCAAGAGCTTACAGCAATTTAGAGCTGATCATGATGTCACCCATGCTGATTATAAGTGAAAATCCAATAAGTTACAATATTCTAACGAGTTACAAAAACCAACAATCAAACACTTAGTTTCAGTGCCTATTTAACCAGATTAGCTTTGTGTGTGGTATGACAACTCTCCAAACCCTAAATACATGTGTCGAATTGTGGCTAATTAAAATCTTTTCATACGCCTGAAACTCTTAAATGAAATTTAAACAGACCAGCTTATCATGTCATCCCTTCATTATCAGTGACAATCCACCCTTGAAAGATTGAGTACTTGCATAAACAAAGAAGGCATAACAACTTTCTAAATGATGAACACCTGTGTATTACACTGAGCAAAAATAAATTTGTTTCTCGCTGTTTTACCGCACCTTTACTTTTTTTATTGAAAACATTTGCATTGGTACATGTATGTTAATATATTAATGGATAAGATTAATATCAGTATATCACTCAATTACTGAGAGGAGAACTCGTTGCTAAACTATTATTTATAGATGTTAAACTTCAAATGTTAAACTAAATTCAAAATTTTAAATTGGTTGCAAAGAGAGACTTGGTTCAAGCCCTTGGTTTAGCTAGAGTGTGTTTTTAAACTAACCTTGTTGTTAGAGCTACTACTAGAGGGATATTGTGTTTATAGATTTTTTTGGTTGTTCGCTGTGATGTTTATATTTAATCTTACGCACCTTGTATACTTTTACTCATGATTTTTCTTTGTATCGAGTATTTTGGCTAATAGAGACTCCACATTCAATAAAAGATACCAAGTTTTCCTATTAGTTGTACCTTATAAATAATGAGTTTGTGTGTTAAGTTGATGAGTAGTTAATTACATCTCTAGTAAAGTGAAGTTGATTATAAAATCGGCATTAAAATGATTTGGTCAACTATGATTGATTTAATCCATCTCTGTTGTCATAACCTTAGTCAACAGTTAATACTCACTAATTATTCGTTGCCGCAGGGAGAGCAATCCCTGAAGATGCCAGATGTAAATACTCAAGGCGTAGAGGAGAACCACAGAGACACATCCCTTACTTACAGAAACATCGGTTCAGTGTATCTGGCTTTGAGTGAGTATGGTAAAGCATTGGAATACTTTGCCAAAGCTCTGAACACCAACAAGGCTTTACATCCTGATGCCAATCACCTAGACATAGCCAGAGATCTCCGGATGATCGGATTGGCTCATGATAATCTGGGTAACTATGAGCTAGGATTAGGCAACTGCTGCGAGTCTTTAAACATCCTTGAATCTATATATGGAAAAGGCGCTATACATCTTGATACTGCTAGCTGCTACAGTAGCATTGGTTCAGTATACGACTCCTTGGGTGACTACAGAAAAGCATTAGAATATCACACCAAAGCATTGGACACACAGAAGGCTGTGTATGGAGAGAATACCAACAATTCTGATATTGCTACCTCCTACAATAACATTGGTTTAGCATGCCACTCATCGGGTGACTACAGACATGCATTGGAATATCACATGAAATCATTAGACATGGAAAAAGCTGTGTATGAAGAGGATACCAGCCAAACTGGCATTGCTGCTTCTTACAATAACATTGGTTTAGTACACAGCTCTTTGGGTGACTACAATCGAGCATTAGAATATTACACAAAAGCATTAGACGTGCAAAAGGCTGTGTATGGAGAGGATACCAACCATGCTCGTATTGCTGCCTCTTACAATAACATTGGTTCAGTATACAGCTTCTTGGGTGACTACAGACAAGCATTAGAATATCACATGAAATCATTAGACATGGCAAAAGCTGTCTATGGAGAGGATACAAACCATACTGACATTGCTGCCTCCCACAATAACATTGGTTTCATATACAAGTCCTTGGGTGACTACAGACAAGCATTAGAAAATTTCACTGAAGCATTAGCTATGCGAAAGGCTGTGTATGGAGAGAATACCAACCATACTGACATTGCTGCCTCCTACAGTAACATTGGTTTAGTATACTGCCATTTGGGTGACTATGGACAAGCATTAGAATATCACATGAAATCATTAGGTGTGCTAAAGGCTGCATACGGAGAAAATACCAATCATGCTGATATTGCTAGCTCCTACAATAACAATGGTTTAACACACTTACTCCTGGGTGAGCACACTAGAGCATTAGAATGTCACATGAAAGCATTAGACATGCAAAAGGTTGTGTATGGAGAAAATACTAACCATACTGACATTGCTGCCTCCCTCAATAATATAGGTTTAGTATACAAATCTTTGGGTGACTACAGACAAGCATTAGAATATCACATGAAAGCACTAGACATGCAAAAGGTTGTGTATGGAGAAGATACCAACCATGTTGATATTGCTACCTCCTACAATAACATTGGTTCAGCATACAATTCTTTGGGTGACTACAAACAAGCATTAGAATATCACAACAAAGGATTGGACATGCTAAAGGCTGTGTATGAGGAAAATCCCAACCATGCTGATATTGCTAAATGCTACGATGGCCTTAATCCAACAAATATCTTGTCAAGTGACTACCGACAAGCTTTAGAATATTTGTTCAAAGCATTACATGCATTCCAGGAATTCAGTTCTTCCTCAAGTGAATGATAGGACAGAGGCTGAGAGACATTGTGAAGTAGATTAACAAAAGTAACTATAACAAAGATGCTAGCTGCTGCATAAAACAACTCTTTCAGCAGACACTCAGTTTTTAGCTAACTACCATTATTAATATTTCTGTTTATTTATTATTTTCTGTTGAATAAATAGTCTAATGTGGTTTCTCTATGTTGACCTGATAGTTTATGGGGCTGCGATGTTTCTCAAATTAATTATCAAAAAAATGTGCCTGTCCTAATCCATCCTATATATATATGCTAGCTGTACTACCCGGCATTGCCCGGGTAATAAAGTCTTTAGACAGAAATTGGATTTGTATTTAACATATAACAACATTCGCCATTCTAATTTTCAAACTACATTTAAATAAAATAAATTAAAAAAAACAGCTATAAAAGGGTTTAGATATAAATGTGAAATAATTAGCAAGTAATAGCTAAATTAAGTCAGTTTTGTTACAATCGCAATGAAAGATGATTCAGTAATGATACAATTTATACGAACTGAGGAAACAAGATAAAAATCCTGGATATTGCTGTGGAAGTCAGCGCTGACTAGCCACTTGCAAGCGGATTCTGCGTACAAGTTGTCTTACACAGAATGAGTGTTAGCTCTCATGCACAACTGTGATTTTTACAAGTTAGGTGACTGGTAAATGAGTATGGCTCTTCATTGCAAAAGCTCTATAAGCATGAAAAAACAAAACAATTAGCTGCATTTCAATAAAACCAAGCTTAATGCTGAAATGAGTTTACAAACAATAAATACTCAAACTTTTACACTTGTAAATGTGAGAAATCAAGATATATAAGTATACACAAAGCTGCACAGGTAAGGTAATGTTATCACGTTGTTTTTAATGATGATTAAGAACGGAATTCTCAAGTCATTATGTTTTGTAGCTCGAAGTCTTTACTCCTTGGTCTGCGCTATTTGTTCTTCCTCTTAACACTGGGGCACCTTTGCCTATACCACAAGGTCTGGGTGTTAATCCATAGGCTTTCCATGCAAGCAGGCTTTTGAATTACAGGGCTAATCTGAGAATAGCTGCACACTTATGGTTATTAAAGGTTGACTTGCAACAAAATTCACATTACAGTTATTTGGTATCGAAAGATTCACCATGTCTTACTCTGTTGTGTTGTAGGTGACACATATGTGGAAATGTGATTACAAGCTTTTAAAAGCTTAAAAACGAAAAGCCGTCGTATATTGGAATCGGTTTATTTCTCTGACGTAGTCATTACATTTGGTTATTGTCTTGTTACGTGATGTTCTCGCGTGAATTGAAAGGCTAATAAAAAGCTCAATATAAAACTTATCGTAGCACTAGTTTATGACAAACACTTTGGGTTTTACCGAAGACCCCGTATCAAATGTAGATGCTCGCTACTTAACAGTTTTGTTTCGGCTTGATATAATCGTCAAGTCGTAATCTGATCATGTGACCCACTACTTCGCAAATAATTTCTGCATCACTTTTCGATTATCACAGGTGACCAACAGGCTCGTCATGATTATCAGACAATGATATGTACTCCTTCGAGTTAAGGTTAAAAAATTAAACGATTTTTTACGGTAAGTTATAAGATATCAGTGCTAAAAGTGACAGCATTACAATGACGATAAAATAGACACGTAAGGGCTAATCTGAGTATAGCTGAACACTTTGGTAATTCGAGCAGCTTAGCTTAGTAAATCTATCACAATATGTTGCTTTTAATAATAACAATTCTTGCATGGAAGAGTGTATAAAAAATGTTACTGTTTCACCAGAAGCTATTCTTCGAAACTTTGAACACTACAATACTGGTACCTCGTGATACTGGTGCCTCTCGATACTGGAACCACTCGATACTGGAACCACTCGATACTGGAACCACTCGATACTGGAAGCACTCGATACTGGAAGCACTCGATACTGGAACCACTCGATACTGGAACCTCTCAATACTGAACCCTCTCAATACTGGTACAAATGTAAAACGGAAATATCATACTGTCTTTGTCTGACCGAACAGAGAGATTTCCTCTTTTCACCGAAATAATATAATTGTTCGCATAAGAGGAATTGGCCTTGACCCCAGATATAGTGATTGAACCTTACAAAAAATATTTCTTAACAAGGTCGTCGAAACACCCGGGCGTAGTGCTAAAATAATTAGCATGTACAAACCGTATATATGATAATGCCTTAGGTCTTCTATGGCTCTAAGTCTTCTATGTCTTCTAGAGCTCAGTGGTAGAGCGTTTGGATTTTAAACTTGCGGTAGGAGTCTCCGTGCGTTCAAATCCATCCGTAAGTGGAAAATATTGATTCCATGATTTAATAGCTATAGCTTGACATACATGCACACAATCAACTTTGAGAATTATCTATATGTCATCATATACATAATTCATTCTACACATACATATCATGTGTGAAAAAAATAAAAAGCGTATTCTGAATTCCTAAATTTCCTTTCAAATCTCAAACATCCCAGGTCTTATTGAGAAGCTAGGGGATGTTTGTGGTAAAAATGATAGCAAAAATTACCCTCAGCAGCATCAACAATGTGTGGCACCATTCCTCCAATCAGCAGGATCAGGCAGCTGTCATAACAGCAGAAAGAAATCTATTTATCTATTCAGCTTCACCATAAATAAAAATAAATCATTTGATTAATGACTAAAACACAGATTGTTTATGTGAAATTAGTCATTCCAGCAAATAAAAATGAGGTAAATTTAAAAACAGGATATTTGCTTAAGCATTTTGCAAAACCTTTCTGTTTTTGTTGCAAAGGATGGACATGAACAAGTACAGTAAACCTTGCTCAGGCTATTTGATTCTGCTGATACATCAGAAGTGGATGAGTGGTGTGACATGCCTAATAAGAGACATTATATTGCTCAAGAAGAGATGATTAGTAAGTGATTATACGTATGACTTAAATAGTCTTTATAGTCACACAAGATGAATTTGTCTTGAATTAGTCATAATGTAGATGCCTACATGTATACTTTCTCTTCCGTGCATTACCAATATTATTACGATGTTTCAAATAACAATTTACTATTTTAAATGCTACATAATTGACATTTCATGTTATTTTAAAACCTCAACCTGCAAAAACTTAAGCCACTTCTAGCACTTTGACTGGCTTATAATGTAAACTAAAACCTGGCGAGTAGAAATATATGTTGACTTGACTACTACAGTGCACCCTCGAGATGCGATTACCCTGATATACGATTTTTCACCTTACGAAGTCGAACATTGTGAGATCTTCACCTCGCTATACAAATTTTATTTCACCATACGATTTTAAGAAAAGTTTCGCCCGAGTTAAAATTTGGCGGTCGGTGTGCTTATAACGCACGTTGAAATAAAAAAAGACACCGAAATATAGTTGGCCGAAAACATTTTCAGAACGTTTAGAAGAGACTCGATGATCGACTTCTCTCATATCCGCATTCCGTGTGGAAAAATTTGTTTCAAGTCATCATACGTAAATAACGACAAGTATCTACATTTAATTCGTTAGCTATGGAATCTGATACTGATACAAACGTTACAAAACGAAGGAAAAATGATTTTTATGTCAACAAAGCTGGATGTCGTAAATAAGAAGGCACCCGTATTATTAACATTGTCAAGGAATATGATCGCAACCAATCAGCATTTGCAATTATTATTATTAAAACAAGAACTCCATTAAAGCAAGCACAAGAAGGAGCTTACAACTGAAGATTTGAAGGAGTTAGAAGGCCATGCACTGCATTGAAAAGGAGCAACCATTTAGCAAGGACGAGGAAGTAGAAGATACAGAAAACCCCACATTGGCAGAAATATTTCAAGTGTTTAATTTACTGATGTGGACTGGTACATTAAAACAATGCATATATAATATATATTATTTATCTATTGTGTGGCATGTTTTTCATATTTTATTCATTTTATTTGTTTCCTCTTGATTTAATGTTTTGTTTTCTTGTCTAACTATGTCTTTGCAAGTGGGCTTTTTATCTCCTACGTGAATACAATTCATCGTATGTATGTAACTCATATAACTAGCTACTCAAGATAGTTGACGCATTCACATTACTTTCTGAAACTTGTTAAAGCCTGTCCTCTAGAGTATAAATACGTACAAACATTCATACAAGAAAAACTACTGTAGCACCTTCTCTGGATTCTTCTACAAGCGTTAGCTAGCTAGCAGTTTTCTGCATTGCACCAGCATTTTCTCTTTTAAACTAGAAGAAAAATTGGACAAGACTAAACAACTTTCTTTAGCCAGCTAAAATTTCCATTTCATTACGTATTAAATTAATCTTCAAGTGTACAGCAACATATATAAGAAGCATTGATACATTTTTGCCTTCTCTCTGCTTTATTCGCTACATGTACCAGCTAAAGTCGCGTTACTCTAAAGGTACGTACGTCCTGTATAATAGTAAATAAAATTTCATTTTTCTTTTCGGTAACCATTAAATCATCAGGTGTGTGAGAGGCCACTTTCAATAACTGCATCGCTCGGCCTTTCTCATTGAAATCTGGTTGAAAAAGGTTTCAACCAGACACGCTAAATTTTATAATGAAAGTGAAGACAGAAACTTATGAAGGATAAAGTTTCGTGATAAAAAGTTGAAATTCATTAAAATAGTTCAAAATACATACTAAAACTTAGTTTTAAGGGTGAGTTTGGCAAGCTAAACTTATTTGAAGTGAATTCAAAGTTTATGCTATGCGTACCTTTTGAAGGTAAGAACTTCTTACCGTACGATCTGCATTTGGTACACAGATTACAATTTTACAGTATTGCAGATTATAATCACTAGGCGCACTTAATACGATGCAGCTTCTGTAGGTAACTATTATAGTTACTAAAGTTAACATGCTGTTTTGTTACTAATTTTCAATATGTACAGTGTTTTTATAAAATTTTGGACGATTTTTACCATTTTTTGTTTCATTGTATAATTACAATGACTTCTATAATCGGACATACGATTTTTTCGCCATACGATGCCAGTCTTGGAACGGATCAGCATCGTGTCTCGAGGGTGCACTGTATAGACTATGTTCCTTGTGGATAAAGTTTTTTTCAAAAAGGGCTGTGAAAAAATCAAGACAGGCATTGGTTGTAACTGTATCAATTATCTGCCCGTTTTCTCCTAGTTAAAAAATTGACAGGCTTCAACTGTAACAGTATGAATTATCTGCCTGCTGTTTTTTTTTTGTTGAGTAATTGATGATATCAATCTTATCCCCTCAGCAGCATAAACAATGTGTGGCACCATTCCTCCAATCAGCAGGATCAGGCAGCTGTCATAACAGCATTCATTTGGTATTTATAAAACTAAGGTAACTTTACTTTATTCAGCTTGCTGTATAGAATAAAAAACGTCCACAAGGTAAGATAACAACCCTTGGAGGATGTCATATAAATATATTAGCTACTATCCATTATATATCATAAATTGTCCTTCCTGTTTAAAATTTTCTATCTGAAGTATCTCAATTTCATATTGTAAATGAAAATAATTGTATGGGATTAATCTTCCGATTTGGCTTCAGAACCAAAACAACCTGTCAGATAATTCAGCAAAATAAAATACAAAATAAACATAGTAGTCAGGTATCACGTGACCCACTACTTCGCAAATAATTTCTGCATCACTTTTCGATTATCACAAGTGACCAACAGGCTCGTCATGATTATCGATGATTATCGGCTTGTTGATAAAATAAAACCAACAGCCAACATACAGCTAAAAACTAGTTACCTCTTTGTAGACAATACCTGGTTCCACAAATATTTTATGAAACTATGTTGGATGTAACTGGACTAGACAGAAACATAAAGACATCATAGCCATTTTATGCTTGAAACATTTAAAGATGTGGTTGCGTCAAAAAATTCAATTTAATGAAATTAAGACCCATAAAAGGCTAAAACATCAGCTACAATTTGATGCCATTTTTGTCTTTGTAGACCAACCCTGTCCAGAGATATATGCGTTTGAATGAGGCCCCCTTTTAAAAAGCTCACGTTTCAGCGGGTGCCTCTTTCGTGACGTCACAAGCAAGGTATCTGAAACGAAACCACGAGCAATAAATATGATGTCGCTTCGTTAGCCAATCATGCGCGCGAAATTTTTATATAGGCCGTAATAAATGTTATCACTCGTAAAACGCGTTGTCTGTGATCTCGAAGATTCTCATAATTAGAGAATTAATTCTCATCGTTACTGATTCAACGCGTTTCAACAATTACTAAGTTATACATAGTTTTAAAATGGCTTCAAGTTCGAGCGACCGCTACTCAGAGTTATCTGAGCAACTTTTAGTAAACGATTGGAGTAGACAGCCTATGGTCAAAGCTGACAGGCATCAGCAGCGTTTTGCTGCAAAGAAGACAGAATGGAGGTAAATTAACTTAGAGTCTTCTATACTTAAGTAAATGTAATATTTTTATAGTCATAAATACATATACTAATTAATAAAATGATAATTCTTTGCTATCTCCAATCATCGTTTCATAGCTTATCTGCCGTTTTACCTAGCTATAATATTTTTTTCGAATTTTCTTTGGTAAATTAGAGTCATGATTACAAATTATTTTCACTCGTAGGAAGTGGGTAAAATCGATTGATCATTGCAAATCTTTAATTTCCAGAACCAAAGCTTCGAATCGTTGGCTTGGCGTACTTGTGCCTTTATTAAATGTTTATTCGTTTTTAAAATTACACTCGCAATCTATTTAACTCCCAATTTGGAAGCTGTCAATAGATACGCTTTAGAATGACATATCTATGAATGACATATTTATTGCATTTGTTTTACTGATTACAGAATGTTTATGTCGTCCCACCAGCCGAAGAAGCTTTGTCAGTGTGGAAACTGCCATAAAGGGGAAAGAGAGAATTGAATGCGTGCTGCATAAGCCATGATGTTTTGTTTGAGTTTGTTGCAGTAGATGAATTTGTCTTTTTGTATCGGCTAATACTATGTGAGTGGCCACGACTTGATGAATATTTTTAATAGAAGCTTTATGCCGAGATGAAAATATTTTTGCTTGTAAAAATTATATAATAAAATAATATTGTTGAAGATAATGCAAAACATGATTTGCAGAATATTGTAGTGAATTGGATATGGATGTCCGCAAAACTGGAGAATGTGAGTTCAAATCCAGTTTGCAGCAGACTTCTCATCCTTAAAACTCTATCCCTGTCTATATTCTTTTCAATGACGTGGCTTGCTTATTTCACTTAGGTAGTATTCGGTAAGAATACTACTAGTAAGAAACTAGTACGTAGGTAATAGGCGACATAATGTGGGCAGGGCTTATGGGAGGCTGTATATCATTAGTATGGGTAGCTGCAGAACTGTGCTGATACAAAGACCGCGTTCTACATAAGTGACTTGACAGAATTACCGTAGACCGGTAGAATTGGTAGTAGGTACCCAAATGTTTACACAACATTTGGAGAAAGTGAGTAGAACAAATTTTTACTTTTCGTTATTTGAGGCCTTTGAAACATTCATAATAATGCATCTGTAGCAGGATTTAAAATTTTATTCTAGCCAACATCAGCAAATACAAAATAAGATATATGCCAATAGAGCCGCGTAAGACTAGACTTTTATCGCAAATACCCGATGTGAATAAGAGAGATAGAGACAGGTTGCCTAACGCGTGACATCATTTTGGGCAAGTCTGGGCACGTTTTGGTGGCCTGAGCGTTTTTACGGCGATCAGATTTTTTCGGTTTTAATCTTCAAATATCTTGGCAATGCGATCGCGTAACACAACAAACAACATATCAATTGATAAAGAAAAAAAAATGCTTTCTTATAAGATCAACTTAAATTTGACGCAACCGCATCTTTAATAGTATACTAAATTGAAATTACGCATTGGGAGAATATAGTAGAATGTTGTAACAATATTGATGATGATAGTTGTTTATTCACCAACTACAAAAATGTTGACAAATTGACTACGAGTTAAATCAAATTAAAAATCTATACATGCCAGTGGTTTGTAAATGGTAGTTAAAGTTTGACCGACCACCCCATAGATATAGTAAACCCTAGATTGGCAAATAGCTATCATTACAATGGAGCAAAAGTGAGGCACATAATTGACTGTTGTTTTCACGAAGTTACGTCGCAGTGATGTGCATCAGAGCCCTCAATTGAGCAATGAGTCTTATTGTTACACTTATGACTTAACAACTAGCATGACAAGCATGCTTTCACTACTAGTCATAAATGTAACAATAAGACCAAATTCATAGTGAAATGACATCAGAGGAGACTACAACACCCCAGGTGTATCCTGAATTGCCCATAGCAAGACAGAATTTGAACTCAAAACAAGAAGTTCTCAACAATATCATAAGCTATCTATGCCAATTGAAGACACCGAGAGGAAAGCTGCTAGCGGAAAATATTAGGAAAACCTTCATCATTGATTTTGAGTCAGCAGCCAAATCTGTACATGGCATTGCTCAATATCTTTCCAGCAACTACCCTTACATCAACTACTTCCTAACCTTTAAGATCAACCAGGATCACATTGAGACTCTGTTTTCCAAGATACATCTAAGGGTGGCTATAACAATAACTCGGATGTGCAGTGCTTTAGATCTGCACTTCGAGCACTGCTCATAAAAGCAGATATCACACCAAGTCCTAATGCTCACTGTATTGATCTGGATGTAATTGCTATATTAAAATCCGAATACACTATGCCGCTTCAAAGTAGGAATCTAGTTCAACCAAGCTTAGGCAAAAACTATCTCGTCTAGTTATTTCAAGTCATGTCTAATGGGTGTTTAATACAGTGGTCTAGCTTAACTGCTTCCAAATCTCATTTGATTCATTAGTTTATTATTAGTGTAGTGGACGCCGGGCCATGACTCCGTAACTCACTTAAATATTTTTATGTTATATCTTGCATGCTGTGTTGTTTTTTTATTATATCGTTATTAATTTGTCCATATACTATATTGCTATTATGTCTTCGTTTATCGCTATATTATAACCATGACAACGGTTTAGCGATTCTGTTTATTGCTAATGTTATACGATTTTTACTCGATTCCATTAGCTGGAACGGGTGAGTTTATTGTATATAAAGGAGCGCGCTCACTCAGTTGGGCAGGGCAGATAGCCGTACGCTCCTCGGCTAGTGTAATTTCCTTCTATAATAAAATTGAAAGAAGCTACACACATTTTCTTCTCTTTATGTAATAATTCAAATCGTGCTAAGTAAAGGCCGGCAAATTCCTTTACATTAGTTTTAATTCTATTTGGTCACTCTTTGTATTATCAATGATATAGAAGTTTCTAAATCATTGGTATTATCCATTACGATGTGTGTAAGATTCTTGCCTTTTTCATCCAAAGTCAGTTTTATACATTTTCAATAAAATATGCAGTCTCAGATGCACAAACTATGGAATAATTGTGCAGTTTTTAATGCTAAGTCAATAGGAATTCATGGACCAGCTGATTCACTCTACACATCACCATGACATTGCGTCATGCTAATTATAGGCCTCACTTGTTTTGTTTATTCGCATATCTAGGGTTTACTATATCTATGGACCACCCTTAGCTAAAACTTTATAGCTCTTCATACATAGGTTAAACATTAAGCGAAGCGTTTGTTATTTATTTATTGATGATTGACACTAAATGGGCCTAAAATATATTTTAAAACAAAAGATCCAGTAATACAGTGGTCAAAAATCTAACAAACAAATTAAACAAATTAGTTTGACAACTATTTAACAGCTAATATAAAGACGTACAGTTGAGGTCCTACTATGTTGCTTTGAGCTACCCTACAGTATGAAAATATTGGATGGATATAAAAATTCGCGATTTCGGGATCAGTCAAATTTGCGAATTATTAAATTCCGCGAAAAAATAATTTTATTTTTAATCACAAAGGAGAATAACTACTGCCTCAAATTT
This sequence comes from Watersipora subatra, assembly GCF_963576615.1. Classification (NCBI taxonomy): domain Eukaryota; kingdom Metazoa; phylum Bryozoa; class Gymnolaemata; order Cheilostomatida; family Watersiporidae; genus Watersipora; species Watersipora subatra. The sequence goes on from NC_088711.1 coordinate 64,729,556, forward strand.
AAAAACTAGTCGCTAGGCATAAATACTAAATGTAGCCGAGTTCCAAAACTTTTTTAAATCATCGCCGGGGCTTCGAGTTAAGCCCATTGCCAATGCATCAAGCTTCTTTACAAAATTATTCAAGGTTTTCCCAAATTATTAGGCATGGCATCGTCATCGCAAAAATCTCTCCCACAGTCATTTTACATTGAAATCAACTCCATCAACCTCTAATACCGAAGTTGAGGACGATAATGATTCTGATCTGGACATTATGGTATGTATTTGATTTGCAGTGCAGATACGTTTTGCCATAATTAAATGCGTTAGTTAATTCTTTTGTTTACAAACTAATCGCGTTCATTAAATACTTCAGCTATTGTTTTTGTATTTTCTTTACACATGTTAATATTTTTCTCTTGTGTTTACTGCAGATTGAAAATGAAACAGTACCTTCTGGTGTTCTGATTACAAAAACTAAAGACAAGTAGTAGTATTCACTGTGGCAGGAATATTGGCAGAGAAGCAACTAATCAACCTAGACCTCTTCTTCAACAACAACTTCTTGATATCGCTGTGGCAAACTTGATTATATTATATATTTTATTTCATGTATAGATATATTATAATTTATCACAAACTTGGGTAAACAAATAAAATATTTCAAAATCAAAATAAAATTTTACAAACGATGAATGGGGTAAATATAAACAGTTTAGTCCATATGGCGGTTGTTTGACAATAAAGTTAAGCTGATACTCTTGGTAAGTAAATACTAGCGTGTAATAGTGCTCTCTGGCTAGATATTTTGGTTATAGCAGCTCTATATGGCTGTCACTGTCTTGGGTAGATGTTAAAGGGGATTCTCTTGCTAGTACATGGCTGGTAAGGGAGATATCATCAGAACTCTCCTTGCGGCTTACTATTGCAAAGTTCTGCCGGTTGGCTAAAAAATTTGTGCTCGTAAAGGCGTTTTTGTTCCTTTTTTAAACAGATATATTCTCCTCGTTAGCAGCTGCGGTCACTTCTACCTCAATTTCAAGACCTTCCTGAATGATTGGTGATCTTCTAAGAATGACATCTACCACCCTTGCAGTCATTGTGCCTCCGTGTATGATGAAAAATCTCTCTCACACTAAAACAAATAACGAAGCGGTAGGGATGAAAAAAATAAATATTGCGTTTTACCAAAGAACCAAAGAAAAATTCAACTAATTTAGTAAATGGTTTTGAAAAAACCCATTACTTACCACAAGTTCTTGGTTCATCAAAGGCCTCCAAATCGATGAATATTCATGAAAACCTCTGAACGCGGCAAAAAATTTATAGCTTAGCATGACCGACTCGTAGTTGTAAGCTAAATAGAAACCGAAACACGCGGTTTGCGCATGTGTAGGGTTAACTCTATTGCTAGCCGCAATAGAGTTAACTCTTCATAGAGAGTGACAGTGTTCAGCCGCGAATAAATTAATCCACGAATATGCATGAAAAAGGCAATTTTCGCGAAATTTATCTCCGCGAATAAATTCATCCTGTAGGGTATATACATTAAGAAAAACAAAAGGGTATCAATTAGATTCTATGGAGTTTAATTATACAAATTTGGCTATGCTGCTTCAAGGTGATGGTGTAATTAAGCTTCCAATTTGACTCGAGTAGTTCTAGTGTCTGAGACGAATACATAACAGTAACTTCAACTTTCTGATTGTTTGATCGATTTGTGGTGGATTGATTTTTCGATTGATTTAATTTAATCCCTGCTAAAAATTACACCTTTATTAATTGTAAGCAAGGAATCTTACTAACTTCTGCTTTGAAAATCAATCAAGTCTGATTTCCCAATGATATACAGCCCCCAAGGATAGCCGACGGCTCTCATATGGGCGGGGTTTCATGATGGAGTTCTGTTGGGATGAACCCGAACACGGCACCCAAACAAACAAATATGCTGAATAAAGCCCCTTGTAAATTTACAAATATTATGAACTATCATGGTTATTTTACTTATCTGTTGAATTCATTTTGTTGTCAAATAAATATAGTATCCCAATATTGTCACCATTATGATCAGTCAGTTGCCATTCACAAGCATTCGTGACATTAATAGTCACAATCGTAAAATAGCGCAAATTCGGTTTTGTATTTAGATTTTGAGTATGAAAACTACACTGCACAGCTTTGCCTGCTGTCCCATCTTATTGGCCAGGTAACACAATGTGACAACGATGAAAGACTTTGTCATTTTATATTAGGGGTGGCAAAATATTAATCAAATACTAGGGAAAAAAGGTCGTTGTTCAGGTAATTTTGGGTAAATTATATTCAGGTTTAAGCATATACTACGATTTTTACCAATTTCAAAATTAGTAAAAGTAGGTAGTTTGAAATGTTTTATTTTGCATGGATCCATTATTTTGGTTAGGTATTACCCCTACATTGTAGAAATTCAAGGTTTGCTATTGGGACTCGCGGGGTCTACTGGCGGAATGAGCTTATGAAACGATAACAGCGAGTCGTGTTTTCCAAAACCTAACAAGGCAACACAACCGTCCTGCGAGAATTGTGTTAGCTCCGAAACCCAGGCCAGCACAATCCTAACAGAGCTCGATCATTAAACCCCGTCCATATGAGAGCCGTTGGCCATCCTTGGGGGCTGTATATCATTGGATTTTCTTAGCAGAAGTTGGTAGGCTGCAAAATAAATTAAAAAAATCCTTCATCAGGTGGAAAACTACTATCAAACGCTGCATACCTCTGATGCTGTTACAACTGAACGAAACTATCTAACAGTGATTTGCATAAAAGATAAAGATAATTACATCTGACACTCTAAAACGCCAGCCTTGTACACAGTGAAATGTCACATGTAGAATCTAATGATGAGACATAACTCATTTCTGCCGTCTGAAAATGTAAGTCTACATTGAAGGTGCAACATTTTTTCTCACTGGGGGTGCTGTAAGAGGCAAACTGATAGGTTATATTATGTGAATGGGCAAAGAACAATAGATCATTCACAAATGACACAAAGCAGTACGGTAGAATTAAAAGGTGGAATTAAAATACCGGCTTTAGTAGAACGCATGACGTGTGATGAGGCGTAATGATTAAAACCACTTTTAAATAACATGAAAGCAATCTAAAACACTCTTAGATGATTTTTCGATGATTTTCAAATAGGTGAAAAAATTGCGTCACTCTGTGTGAAGGCTAAAATCATGCCAGATCGTCATAAAACTGCTCCCAGTGGCTTACAGAATACATTTTAAGTAATATCTCAACAAACTAGGAATATTCGTGGGGTAAAAATTGGTCAAAATGTGCTAAAACTAGTTAAAAACACTTGAAAATCTATTAGAAATTGTCAGGAGTCATATTCACACATGATTAAAAAAAACTTGGACTTGTATTAGCTTGAAAATAATTTAAACTTGGAAAGAAAATCACTGGTTTGTTGAGATATTACTTAAACTGCATCTGGTAAGTCATTGGGAGCAATTTTATGATGATCTGGTATGATTTCAGCCATCACCCAGTTTCACGCAAGACCCGCGTGATCGCTACATGTGTGTCTATGCAGCCAGAGAAATGAAAAAATATATATATTCAGTTTCATGTAAACTTCTGTAGTGACATCATTTCAGCTAAACACTCGATTGTTTAATTCTATCGCTAATTTCACATAAGGAATAGTAATGGTAAGCAAAAATAACTTTATAAATATGCATCTATTTTTAACATAAATGTAGTACAATCATGATAACATATTATCCTATTTACTAAACAAAGTAGCTAAAACCTAGGTGTTTATTCTTTTGAGTATGTTTTTACAAAATTTACAAATGAACAACTTGAACAACTCAAAGATGTCTAAACTAAAGCATCAACCTCTTAAGTTTAGTAACTACATCTTGCCAACGCTAGAAAAGAAATCTATAAGCAAGAAGAGATCTGTTAAGAATGCTCCTGAAAAATCAAAGAAACTAATGTTTGAGAATCCAGGAATAGCAAGTACGAGGGGTGATCATAAAGTTCCCGGAATGGTTTTCCTAGTCAAATATAAGACCATGTGCAGTTGTTTTGATAGTTCCCTGTTGCTAAGCAGTATGGAATTTCTCAATAGCCAAAGTTTCATGACTGTAAGAGCATGCGCAGTGAAGTTATAGTAGGCAATGTCAAAGTCATTTTGTATCATTCGTCAGATTTTCCCAAAATGAATGATGTAGAACAGCAACGCGCTTGTGTAAAGTTTTGTGTAAAACTTGGAAAGTCCGGTGCTGAGACAATCCAAATGTTATGGACAGCTTATGGAAACTCTGCCCTTAAGAAAACAGCCTGTTATGAATGGCACAAAATTCTTAGAAAGGGTAGAACAAGTGTTAAAGATGATGACCACATGAGCAGACCAGCAATTTCAAGGACCACAACTGCCACTGACCTTGTTAGGCAGCAGGTGATGGGAGATAGGCGATTGACTATACGTGATATCAGCAAAAAGTAGGCTTCCTTATGGTACATGTCATCTTATTCTCACTGAAGATTTAGGCATGAGAAGGATCTCTGCAAAGATGGTACACAAACTGCTCACTGGCGACCAAATAGAAAAAAGAGTTGGCTGTTGTACTGAAATATAAGATGCTCTAACACAAGATCCTGACTTTCTTTCAAAAGTGGTAACTGGTGATAAAAGTTGAGTTTATGGATATGACCCAGAGACCAAATCACAAAGTTCTCAATAGAAATCTCCTGGCTCTCCTAGGCCTAAAAAGACTAGAATGTTTTGCTCAAATGTGAAAACGCTGCTGATAATGTTTTTTGCCATCAGAGGTTTGGTACACTCTGAATTTCTGCCACGTGGTCAAACTGCTAATCAGCATGTGTACAAAAACAGTCTGATAAGACTTAGAGACAGTATCAGAAAGAAACATCAAGATTTGTGGCGCTCAGTTGACTGGTACCTAAACCATGATAATGCCTCGTTACACATCTCATTGATGGTACGTCAGTATTTGGCAAAAAATGAGGTGACTGCGCTTAACCATACCCCTTATTCACCTGATTTAGCGCCATGTAACTTTTACCTATCTCCCAAAATCAAAATTGACAATGAAAGGCGAAAGATTTGACGACATACCTACGATTCAAGAAAATGTAACGAGACAACTCCGCAGCCTCACGGAAAGTGATTTCCAGCATTGCATGGATCAGTGGAAACACAAATGGGACAAGTGTATAGCAAGCTCAGACGATTACTTTGAAGGGAACTAACGCGTCACACATTTTACTAAATCCGCAACCCAGTTTAGTAAAACGTGTAGGGCGTGATGATTTTCAAGCTAATACAGGTCAAAGTTTATTTCAAGCATGTGTGAATATGACTGCTGACGGTTTCTAATAGATTTTTGAATGTTTCTAACTAGTTTCAACACATTTTGACCTATTTTTATTCCAACGCATATTTCCAGTTTTTTTTCGAAATATTACTTAAAATGCATTCGGTAAGCCATTGGGAGCAATTTTATAATGATCTTGCATGGTTTTAGCCTTCACACATTGTCACACAGTTTTTTTACCCAACTAAAAATCATCGAAAAATCATCTATGAGTGTTTTAGAATGATTTTATGTTATTCAGAAGTGGTTTTAATCCTCACGCCTCATCACTCATTTTACTAAACCCGTTAAATCAATGATATGGTGATGAATCATTACTGTCATATTGAATCAAAACCAAAATTGAAATCTACAATTGACCAACAGATTTACAACACTCGCTTCTATTGCAACACAGAATACTAACAATTTTATGAAAAATGAATAAGTGCTGACGCAAACCTTTTGCCATCTTCAAAAACACTCGCAAAACATATTCAAATCGACCAATAAAACTAATTAACAGAATAAATAGTAAAATATTCTGATTAGAAAAATTGTCTATTAATCATCAGCTGTATGTTGCTCGTTGGAATTCAAAAACCGTACTGCCAAGCTTGGATGGAGGATAAATACCGGAAGTAAAAAATGTGTCAAGACACAGGGCTGGCCACCAAGGACTGCCCAATGTCAATTGTTGAAACACCATCACAGTCAGCCGAGCGTACCACATGTTGAAAAACTTTCATGGCCCGTTTCGACCCGAGCACAACGATGTTTTGATTAGCGAAAGACATTAAAACTGGTGAATGAGTAATAGACAGAAAAGGTTACGCGGGTTCACCTACACTCTACCAAATATTATCAAAGACCAATGCGCCATTTGTGATTTGACAGTAGAAAAGTTATATTCTTTATTTTCCTTCTGAAGTGCTTATTCATTCTTTTCTTTTTAATTCTTTTCTAGACATTCTCATCAATCAAGCAATTTGAATCAACTTAAACTTCTGTCATTCTCTCACTCACTATTACTTACTCACTGTTACTTACTCACTGTTACTTACTCACTATTACTCTGAAATATACTTACATCTGTCCATAAACACAGGACATAGACACAGGAATTAATACGCGGATTATGATGATGAATTCGAGGACGTTTATGGGGCGTTTATGGACAGATGTAAGTATACTTCAGAGTAATAGTGAGTAAAAAAATGATGGAAATTTATGTTGATTCAGATTGGTGAGAATGTCTAAAAAAGAATTAGAAAGAAATTAATGAATAGGTACTTCAGGAGGAACATAAAGAACATAATTTATCCACTGGCAAATCGCAAATGGCGCACCGGTCTTTGATAAAATATAAATTCTAATAAATAATTCTAATAAATAGAATATTTTTGCTACATCACGTTCTTCATAAGACCCATTTTCTCCTTAATTACAAAACCCTAACAGTAGCACTAAGGTCCTATTGTACTAGAAAACACTAAGTTCAAATAAGTCACTACCGAACAATATAATACGGGCAATGTAAGGAAGAATTATCTAAGGTTGAACATGTATGCTTTAAAAGTTTTACTAGCTTCTATATGGGACGCTGAAGATAAGTTGGTATTTCGACTTTTTGCCAAATTTTGTTCAAGTTGATGTGGGCATTGGGGACAATACGATGCATCAACTTGTTCATTTTTCCCTTGAACATGTTTTATTAAAAAACTTATAGCGTTTTCATTATAACAGATGAAAAAAATGGATAAAACTATGTCCTGAGACTTCAAGTCTCCAGGTAGCCTCTTTGTACTGCATACAATGATCCATAAAACCAACAGTGATATGTTCTCTCAAGGGCATAGCACAGCCCTGTATTATTATACAGTAGTCTGGAAGCATCTCCTTCAACCTGCATCCATTATAGCTAATCCGAGTAGGCAGTAAAAATGGCCTATACATTCATTCTCTCGCTATTTGGTCAGACAAAGAACATTGTTTACCTTCAAGCGCTTCAGTGACATACTAGCGCTTTGCCCAGAAAAATTTCAAGGACATCTTCCATGGCAACAGTAACCTGTCATTGTTATTATTCATTTGATATATTCATGAGTTTGTTGTTTTTTCATTTTGTATATCATATTTCTTTCAACTCATATTTTGCAATCATTGTAGATTATTATGAAAATTAACAGCATGAGCAACCAATTACAGAAAAGTAACTGCCCTGTCAAAAAGCAAAGAGGTATTTGTACTAATTACTTACAGAACAATACTAGCGGGCTTAGCAAAGCTAATTATTACTGTATTGAATGTGAATAGCGACTAAAACTTAGAACCTTTAGCAATGTTAGTATAATCCTACATGGATCTTAGTAATCTTATCACCTAGGTATTGTAAATACCAATTGTTTAACATCTCCAAAAGGTACAGACTAAATAATTTAATTATTCATATGCAATGATAGCCTATGCTTTAGGTCATCTACCCACTTCGCATGTAATGATTAACCTTGTGGCTTTTCTCAGTATAGTACACAAGCATCAAAACTTCCATTGATACCTTTACAATTATCATCTGTTGAGTTCTAGACAGCCCTATCTTATGAACATTAGCAGGTTCTATCTTATAGAGAATTCTGACATTCTTTTGCCAATTTTAGGAAACGATGTCAGTGATATGAAGATGAATTACATCTTGTGAACATTAGTAGGTTCTAACACAGCTTGTTATAGAGCCATTCTGACGTATTGAACCTTCTCATGACTTTTAGGAAATTTCAATGAAAGTATAATGAATAATGAGCCAAGTCCAGAGCAACTATCTGATCATGCAATTTGAACATTTTAACATTCAGGGTGTGGGTGAAATTATGCCTCAAATATTCCCATGAGCAAACACGAGCGAAGCGAGTGTATTTGGGAGCTTTATGATAAATGCATATGTGCACACAACTCCCGAAAAGTATCCACCAACAGCCATACCCAAACCCTTGTACAGAAATCCAATCAAAAAATTTAACCATTTTTCTTTGGAGTCGTTTAAGTATAATAATGATGATACAAGACACCTATACACCTATTTAAATAAGTTAGCAAGTTTTTGAAAATTGTTAAAAATATCCTAAAACTTACCAATCTGATTGGATGATACATAACTAGAAAGATTCACTTGGCCCAAAGTCGCCATTAACACGTGACAAGCTTTTTTAATCAAAATTAAGACTGGCCAACAAAATGCTCATAAAGCCGTGCGGCAGATAGTAGAAAAACGTGCACACTTCACCAGTTTATGGCATTGTTCAATTGCCGAAGGTTTCTGTAATAAACGTAGACCGATTGTTTTACCTTTAACAAATCGTAACATCATGACATTGCAATATTGATTTACAGATACGAAAATGTGGTACACAGTTTATCAACTTTTAGTTGGTAAACTGTTGATCAAGTTTAATCAGCTTTTTTGTCCAATTACTGAAGGTTTCATCAAATTATTTAGAACATTAGCCAAATTTCTTTACATCTTATGTACATGCTAGGGCCGAACTACAATTCCCCTTTATGACAAGAAAATTTCTTCATTTTGCTCCAATTTGCAGAAACTTCCAGACACACGTGAATGCTAATGCTTGCTTTCTGTTACAGATCGCTGTCAAAACCATTCTACATTCAACACAACCAACTTTCAAACTGTGCATATTACACAGCAGCTTGTTATTTTACTTCTAATATTGCATTTCTCCTATTGCAGGGGAGAGATATAAACATATAATATTTTCCTTTCATTATTGCTGTTTGTTGTACATAATAACACCCAGTACATTACAGCTACCATTACAGCTACCATTGCAATTCTCCTATAGCACTGCAGTGCCATTTGACTGCTAATATTACATTTCTCCTATTGCAGTGGAGAGATATAAACATATCTTCTCCTTTCATTATTGCTGTTTGTTACATGCATAGATATATAAACCTAGATTGGCCAATAATAGCTATTCCCATCGCTTGCCTTGTCAGACTTAAATAGCATGACGTAACATCATTGTATTGTACTTCATGATTGATTGTTGTTAACAATGGAGCTAATGAGGAGAAGGTGAAAAAATGAAATTTATTTTCACATAAAAACCTTCTTGGATACATAATCCAATAAACTAAAGCAATTCTGTGATAATATCTGATAACCACCATAGATTAAAACTATAAAAGCTATGAATTGTTGCACACAAATCATGAGCCATCAGGGCTTTATTTGCCACCCTCTCCTATCCCCATTCTCTTTTTTCCCCTTCTCCAAAGAAGAAGTGAGAAAGGGAAAAGAGAGAAGGGGGAAAGGAGAGTGGGGAGGCAAATAGCCTACTCACTCAAAGAGCCAGACCCTGGCTAAGTAAATAGACTAATATCATGCTGAACTAACCATGAATAAATATGATGAGTATGCAAGTATGTCTTTAGTCAAAAATGAGACAGAATGATTATTTTACAGCTGGCTATGTAGCTGGCTAGATTACCAAAGCTGAAGTGTAATGCTTGTATCACTAGCACCGTGGATGTTACCAACTATGATGTAAACCAAGCAACGAATTCCCTAATCACAGTTAAGAATCGTGGTGGCTTGACTTTGCCTTCACCTGTGGTGATTGGGGTTTGCAACCACAGTGAGAGAGCGACGAGAGTGTTCCTTAGTAGTGCTGGATTGGTGAAAAACTTTCTCAGGCTAGCAACAATTGCCACCATAGAGAAGTTGCTGAGGTTCAACATGCTATTGTTTAAGTGTAATCATCAAGCTAGTAGCCTAGCTCGGGAGATAGCAAAGAGATATATTTCGATTAGGGCGCATTATGAAGCTAAGAATAGAGCTGTCACAGGTAGCTTGTCTGGTCTTGACCCACCGGGTCAGAGGTGCCCAGGTCAGGCCACCCGACCCTTGGGTCTTCCTATACAAAGACACAGGTAGGTTTATGGCTGAACAACAGCGGTTGTATATCGCTTTTTAAGTGCAATTGAAATAGAGTCGCATATAGTCCTAGCGCGAAAGGACCAGGCGAAATAAAACAAGATGAGTCAAAACTATATTTTTACATCTGCGGCAATAGTCTTTGGACTATAGGTTTCACAACGTTTTTCGGCAAGAAATAATCAACATGTCGGTGGTCTGGGAGTTCATGAAGAAGGCAGTCACGAAAGGAAAATACCAAGTTATTTGTACAATATGCAAAAGCAAGTTAAAGGTTGACTGGCAACAAAATTCACATAACAGTTATTTGGTATCATAAGATTCACCATGTCTTACTCTGTTGTGTTGTAGGTGCGAAATATATGGGAATGTGATTACAAGCTCTTCAAAGCTCAAAAACGAACAGTTAATCGCAGCCACACGAGACCGCTGTAGTTTGGATTTGCTTTCCAAAACGGATCAAATGGGATGTAGTTGTTACAGGATGGTTTCTGTTTAAACATGCATGCAACCTCATTCGTCAAAATATTTTCACAAATAAACTTCACACATTCAATAAAGCCATGTCTATTGTTCTTATGCGTCTTTTTTATCGTCATTGTAATGCTGTCACTTTTAGCACTGATATCTTATAACTTACCGCAAACAATTGTTAAACGTTTTAACCTTAGCTCGAAAGAGTACATATCATTGTCTGATAATCATGACAAGCCTGTTGGTCACCTGTAATAATCGAAAAGAGCTGCAAAAATTATTTTCGAAGTATTGGGTCACGAGATCAGATTACGACTTGACGATTGAATAATGCCGAAGCAAAACTTTAAAGTAGCGAGCATCTATATTTCATACCGGGTATTCGGTAAAACCCGAAGTATTTGTCATAAACTAGTGCTACGATAAGTTTTGTATTGAGCTTTTTATTGGCTCTTCAATTCACGTGAGAACGTCTCGTGACAAGACGGTAACCAAACTGTAATGACTACGTCAGAGAAATAAAAAGATTCCAATCTAAGGCGGCTTTTCGTTTTTGAGCTTTTAAGAGCTTGTAATCACATTTCCACATATTTGGGACCTACAACACAACAGTGTAAGACATGGTGAATCTTTTGATACCAAATAACTGTAATGTGAATTTTGTTGCAAGTCAACCTTTAAGCTACAAAGAAGGGTCCACCTCAATACTATTGAGGCATTTACAATGAGGGCATCCTGAGGAACTTAAAAACGCGTCTAAGAACCTTCAATCCAGCCAATTTATTTTATTTTTAGTTTCTTTCACTAACACCAGAAGTTTTAGGGAAGTGATGGATTTTTGCTTTCCACAAAGCTGGGTTATCTATTTCTATATTTGTAAAGTATTTCTTAACTAATCTCTTGTTGATTATAATAGCAGTTAAAAATAAAATTTGTAATAAAAACCCTAGCCAAATCATGCCATTAATCTATCACCCATTGAATAGCATTGATCCACCAATGTCTAGCCATAAATTGTAGATTGCATCTATAAACCAAGCCACAAAATATAATGATTGGTGTGATATTGGTTTCCTTTAAATTAGTTTATTGATGTTACAACATTAAGTTGTAATAGAACTATCTCTTAACCTTAAATGGATAAAAAAATCATGCGTGCTGACCCTGTCCGACCCGATCTTGGCCCTCATTGCTGACCCTGAGTCTGGTCCGACCCTCCATTCTTTGGTCTTGTTCCTGCTCTAGCTAAGAAAGCCATTGATTCCATTTCCCTGATCAGATCAAAACTTCACAGGCTCATCATATTTAGTCATGTTTAGTTCAACATGATATTAGTCTTTTACCTAGCTAGAGTCTGGCTCTTTGGGTGGGTTGGCTATTTACCCCCCCCCCCTCTCCTTCCCCCCCCCCCTTCTCTCTTTTTCCCTTCTCACTTTTCCTTCTTCTTTTTTGGAGAAGGGGAAAAGAGAGAATGAGGATAGGAGAGGGTGGCAAATAAAGCCCTGATGGCTCATGATTTGTGTGCAACATTTCATAGCTTTTATATTTTTAATCTATGGTGGTTATCAGATATTATCACAGAATTGCTTTAGTTTATTAGATTATGTATACAAGAAGGTTTTTATGTGAAAATAAATGTGATTTTGTCACCTTTTCCTCATTAGCTCCATTGTTAACAACAGTGCAGTCAAGCATGAGGTACAATACAATGACGTTACATCATGCTATTTAAGTCTGACAGGCTTTTTCCCTATTGGCCAATCTAGGTTTATATATCTATGGTTACATAACATCCAGTACAGTAGGCCTACAACTACCATTGCAGTTGGGTTGCAGTTCTCCTATTGCAGTGCGGAGATATAATAAACATATTTCATTATTGCTGTTGTTAATTAAATTACATACAGTACAGTAGGTTAGGCCTACAATTTTAATTAATATTTATTGTTGTAAAACATACATGTAGGTTTGAGATAGTAATAGAGTAGGTCTAATTTTTATACAACCTTTTGTTTTGCATAATTGACCTTTTGAATTTGATTTCAAAACATTTTGACAACTACCATGGACATACAACCTCCCAGAACACCACGTCGTCGCAGTGGCCGTCCACCTGTCTCCCAATTATTACAGCGCAATAGGAGGAGAAATAGAAGGTCCTAACAGCAACCATCAACATCAAATGCTAATGTTCAACAACAAATAATAATACTCAAAATAATAACAACTCATCTGACTCAGAGAATTGTTTAGTAGATGTTGTTGGCGATGTAAATGACATGGACTTGGCAGCCCCTTTGTTTTCAGATGATCATTATTTTATGGACATTATTGACCATGAAAATATTGCACCAAATATCGCACAAAACAATATTGCTCCTCCCAGTGCTGCCTCCTTATCACCTTCCTCATTTTCAATCTTTAGATTGTCCTGATTTTCAAGAACTGCGTAACAACTTTCTAGGTAGACTTGACAACAACACATCACAGCTCACATGTACTAGTATAATGTATTTGAGCATTGTATGTAATGAAATGTTTCATGTCTATGGTTCATGTTTCTATGTTCATGACTATGTCATCCATGCCAACAAGTTAGACCTAACACTGTTAATAAATTCAGTGCAGCCAACAATATGGACCCAGATCCATCTGTTGAATTTTTTATCTTCTTTTATACTCATTGCTCAGGTTAATCTTACAATGTCTATATTCCGTCTTTCGCATGGTGGCTAATTTGGGTTCACAGGTCATGTCATCAATTTCCCTCAGAACGTAAATGACTTAGTTATAAATTTATCTTGCCAACTACAACAAATTGACATCATTGTCCTTCGTCGACGCGTTGACCAACCTGACTTGCCAGCGAATCTTTTTACAGTTCGTCGTCAGAGAGTTCTTGCTGCGCTCATTTGGCTTAAAGCTAACAATGAATTTTATCGTAACATTAACATTACCCAGGAAAGCATAGATGCTTTGCCACTTGATGACATTGGAATTACCTGACTATCATATGGTACAAGAGTTAGATGCTGACTGACCTCCAGCACCTATTCCAGATAATGGCGCCAACAACCCAAATGAAGCCAACAATGAACCTAATTTGCAATATCAACCAAATATTCCAAATGACCATGTCATTCCATATACATTTGCACCTGCACAAATGCCCGCACCTAATGAACATCAAGCTATTCAGGCTGCAATTGATAAAAATGATGTAATTGACTGGCCTGCAAAACAAGGTGAACCTATCAACGAGTTCAACACTGTTGGCTACATAACAAGAGCGTTTCCTGTTTTGTTCCGGACAGGTGACGCGGATTTACGAGCACCCCGTGCTAAACTTGTTTTTGCGCGTGACTACTTCAAACATCTTCTTTACTACAAAGATGGTCGATTTCAAGCTGACCCTAGATTTGTTTTCCTTGCTTATAATAGTACACTCCGCTGGCAACATATTCAAGTAGGTCAAGTCTTCGTACAGAACAACCCAAATGAACGTGAAATGTCTGCTGCCGATATTCGCTAACTTGTCAATGAAAATCAACGAAACTTGAGCAACATAATTCTTAAGTTCGGTTCCCAAATCAGGGGTACTGCTCAATACTGGTATAACCGACGCAATGAACTCCTGACAATGAACAAATGACTTCAAAAATGCTATGGACGACTTTACCATAACATTTTTGAAGATATTTTTTGTAACATCAACCTTGCTCGCTAACCGTATAGCAGCTACAGTAAATATATGCAAAAACAGACATTTATTTGTAACTTTTTAATAAGTTATTTTTTGTTTTATCCACAATAACCGAAATTGCGCCAATAACATTTTGTGCACCTTAATGGAAAAAAAACGAAATATAATATGAATTCCTAAATTCCCTTTCAGATCTCAGAAGCTCAGTGAAACCTCAAAAAAATTCAGAAGCTTAAGGGTTTTTTAGTAACATGAGCGCAACGATCAGCCCAAGGGATAGCTCTATCAATATGTCACATCATTCCTTCAGTCAGCAGAATCAGGCAACTGTCAAATAGCGAAGGCAAGTAGCCTATTCAACCACAGGTAAACATGAATCGTATGCTTGATTACTAAGGGTTAGATAAAAATGAGGTTCTCGTTAAATTGAACATCGAGGCAAGGTGAAAAATGTGTAAAAATAGCTTTGTCACCGAATCACCTTCATACTCATCCTGCAAGCTATTTAAAAATGCTGTAGTGATAGGCATGCACGCATGTTTTTTGCACAGTAATTATGGATATGAACAGGTAAAGCAAAACCAGCTCAAGATATCAGAATTAGATGATAGAAGTGACATCTGATTTGACGCACCACATCGCAAGAGCGGAGTTGATCAGTGCAAGCGTACACGTGTTTTGTTTACATGGTCTTAGTAATAAATTCCTTGTTTGTACCTTTCTTTAAAAGCAAAGGAGAGATAGAAAAGGTACGGAGAAAGTTTGAATAGGACATTGCTGGTGTCAAGAACCAAGTTAAAGGAAGCTATCACAGAGTTGGAGTAGAACAAGGCATTCAGAAAAGCAAGAGAATAGTTGGCAAAAGTGTAAAATAATTGCAGAGAGTAAACCTACACCCTGTCAATACTCAGGTTTGTGGTTATATTTCCTGTGCATTCAGCATGACCAAGGAGGTATATTCAGAAAAAAAAAACATGCAACACGTCTTCAACTTTTCGTGAGATGCAAAGTAAACAGTGTTTCCATGATGCACATGATCCGCAAATTTAAGCCAATCCGCAAGTTAACCGCATCCTGGAAGCAGCATAAATTCGCAAGCTAAGCAAGTTTTGCGATTCGCAAAACTTCACCGAATCCATCATGCTTACGGATCATAGAAACAGTACCGATGCGCATGATGCGAATGAAGCGTGTTAAAGTACCGCACCTGCTATTCAATTTTAAACATTTTTATCCTTCCGTTTGGGCTTTGTTGATCAAGCTTCATGCGTTTTAACAAGGAATATTGATTTAACATTAAATAATGCCAAATACATCGTTTAGCGACAAAGAGATATTTAATCTGTTATTGCTAATAAAAGAGCACTAGGTGCAAAAGCGAATTCATGGAAAAATACAAAGAAATCAATATACTTTTAAAAGTTTAGCAGTTATGCTTTTGTTGCATGGTAATGGATATGAGCAGCTACAATAAATCTTGTTAAAGCACTTTAATTCTGCTGATAAATCAGAAGTGGATGAGTGGTATGACATGCCTGATAAGAGACATTGCTCAAAAAGAGATGATTACAGTCGTCGCGTGTATGACTTTAGAGCATAGTATTTAGAGCCACACAAAAGACGAGTTTCTTGAATTAGTCATGATTTAGATGCCTATATGTTTTCTTCCTTGCATTGCCCTTATGATTATTATCACAATGTATACAATAATGAATCAACATTTTGAATGCTACATAATTGACATTTCATGTGATTTTAAAACCTAAACCTGCAACAACTTAAGCCATTTCTACACAGAGAGAAATTTTGATTGAATTTTAAATCATTAATAAATCTAAATTCAGGGTGACAAAACTGTACTCAAAATTGATTTAATTTGCATTTAATAATGATTTACCTATGCCAACGCATACTGTGGCTATTAAATCATATTATGATTGATAGCTGAGCTTTTGTACAGCTTTGCTAGTGCCTTTTCAATCATATAATGATTGATGGTTGAGCTTTTGTACAGGTATGCTAGTGCTTGTTCAATCATATAATGATTGAAAGTTGAGCTTTTGTACAGGTATGCTAGTGCCTGATCAATCATATAATGATTGAAAGTTGAGCTTTTGTACAGCTTTGCTAGTGCCTTTTCAATCATATAATGATTGATGGTTGAGCTTTTGTACAGGTATGCTAGTGCTTGTTCAATCATATAATGATTGAAAGTTGAGCTTTTGTACAGGTATGCTAGTGCCTGATCAATCATATAATGATTGAAAGTTGAGCTTTTGTACAGCTTTGCTAGTGCCTTTTTAATCATATTATGATTGATAGTCGAGTTGTTGTACAGGGATGTTTTTTGTGGAAATAACCAAAACTAAATCATTCTGTGATTCAGTGCTGTGCTGCTATGGATGCTCCCTGTTTACTCATGGTACTGTCATTTTTAAATCACAATAAAATTGTAATTTTATACCAGGAGAAGACAATTACACACTTGAGTGAACTGATTACTATGAACTTCTTATTTTTATTTTTATGAAATACTGAGGTTAAATATATGTATAAGCAAAATATATTATGATAACTTTAAAGCTATAATATGAATAAAAAGGTTAAAAATGAACTGTTTTGCAATGAAGTATTTACATGTAAATGTTTACAAATAATTATAAAAGAGAAAATATTTTAATTGAGTACTAGCGACACCAGTTGAGATACCATCAGTTGGAGTTCTAGAGAAGCTGTTTCTTGACTATCCCCATCATTTGAAAAAGTCTCATCTGCAATGCAGAGGTTGTTGTCATCAATGATGAGAGCAGCCGTAACAGACGTTCCACCAGAACCCCAACTGATGAATGGGCTTGGATGTGGTACCTCTGGTTAACCACAAACAAACACTTAACATAGGCCAGACATGCATCTACCTCAGTTGCCATCAGGAACACTGCTCCCGTTGGCAAAACCAGATAAATGCATTCATGTTCATTTGTCAATACAATGGCTCCTCTGCTGGTTTCATCCAAGGTACTTTGCGAAAATCTCTCCATAAACAGGCTGGTGGCTGTCGACTTGCCCCTCAAAACACATTGCTTTTCATCATCAAGCTTGTCACCTATAAAACCACAAAGGTAAATTGGTAATAATTGGTACAAAGGTAAAAATCATATAGGTAATAACACAGTTCATAACTAATAGCTCACGATGTAAATGTGCTAAAACTAGCAATATAGTGATGTGGGTAGGTAGGATTAATGATTAGGAGTTACCTTACTCTGTGTTAAGGATTGAGTGATAAGTATAATACAATTCATAACTAAGAGCTCTGGCTACAACTAGTAATATAGTTATGTGGGTATTTAGGGTAAATGATTAGGAGTTATCTAGCTCTGCGTCAATGATTAGGAGCTATCTAACTCTGTTTTAAGGTCTGGGTGATGATAATAATACAAGTCATAACTAATAGCTCTGGCTACAATTAGTAATATAGTTATGTGGGTAGGTAGGGTAGATGTTTAGGAGTTATCTAACTTTGCGTTAATGATTCTGAGTTATCTAACTCAATGGGGAATATTGATTTACTCAACATACTCTTACAATTTGAATTAAGATTTTTTCAACTTACTCGTTTTATTTCCTTCTGTTTCCTAATAAGGAGAGTTTGAGTTCTTGAGATCATGTTAGGCTGACGGCTGGCCAGCTGGTGTTCCATCAGTTCTATAAAAATATCTTCATCGACGCCTTGGTCTAAAATTGATAGAAAAATTTAAATGATATATTCTGGTTGAATATGTGAGCAATTTCTTCATAGTTGTTCTGTTGTTTCTGTGAGGTTAAATATTCTATTATATGTTTTAAACAACAGACAATATACATTAAATTATAAAAGATTTGAGATTGTGAATATAGTCTTAAAAATCCCAATACAGCCACCATTACTCTTGTTCCAAGGGGTGTGCGTGTGTTCTATGATTTTTTGTGATATCCAATAATGTAGTTCTCAGGAATTTTACATTGCTTAGTGACAGAAACATTAGTATGACATTTATGATAAATTTTTGGCTAAATAGTGCCATATTGTATGTTATACAAACTCACCATGGCAGGCTTTCACAATTGATTATTCAAATGACTGCAGAAAGTGTGATGGCACAGATGGCACAAGCTCTTCATGGTTACTTGCTTCAATATTGTCTATGTTGTCACTACGATATATTTTGTAATTATCTGAATTGTGTTGTGTCTATTGTGTTGTGTATCCTACTAGGTGATCGCTTTAACAGTATCAAGTGCAAAATGACCATTGCCAGCTTTAATTCTACAAGGATGATTTGAAAATGCCTCCCTTGTTTTCATTGGTCAATGCGATGAATAGGCTGCCCAGCGCCTGAGCCGCTTATCATCATCATAGATATTAGGCATTTATAGCTTTAAAGCAAGGCATGGCCAATTTGTTGTACATGTATTGAGCAAAAATACTGTGAATAATAGTTAATCGTGGAATGCAATGATTTTAGTTTGTATTTTTAAGCTAGGAATACAGAGAATTTAAAAAACCCCAAGATGTCAACATAAGTAAAAAAAGACATAATGAATATGAGTTAGTGTGGATAGGCTCTCTTGGAGAGGGAAAGAGCCGTGCCTCTACCCCACCACGCAATATGTGTAGTGTAGCTACTTGAGTTGACTTAAAAACAAATAGCTTATCTTATACTGAATATTGTATTATGGATACATTAATCATTTCAGTTGGGTTGAGTATCAGATAGATGTTGCAACAGTGGCGAAGATGTGCGGTGTTAGGAATGCATTACTATCAGGGTTTTTCCTTATTACCACGTAAATCAAATTTTGTGTATATACTGTATAGCACCAATAAACAGCGAAATCGACATCTATATGATACTGTGAATAAATGTCAGCTCATGGCAAACCATGGCCAACCCCTTGGCTCACATATAACCACCTTAACTCCATGTTTTAAGCAACACTTACAAAAGTCAAATAAACATACAGATTACAGATCTTCTGAGCACTACAAATGACGATGCAACTTAATAGGAGAAATCAATCTTCACTCAGTAAAATAAAATACACTAAAGGTTTCTATGTATCAGATTAAGTGAAAACAATTGCCAGATCATTGCTCCCAACCAAATGTTTCGCTTGTAATAAGTGTATTTTATTGATATCAGGCAAGGCAAAACATCCTAAATAAGTGTAATGTAGTAATTTAATCTAGTATTTCATCCTTTTAGCTCTAGTAGAAAGCTTACAGATGGCTCAACTAATACTATACTATTCACTTATATTCGACTCCACAAACTACATTTTGTTTGTTGAATTAGGAAAGTGGAATTAGGAGATTTGAGTCATACAATGGCTATCGAATGGGTTGTTTGAAGCCATCATTCAAATAGTAAGGTGATGAAAATTTGTCAATAGTGCAGCCTCAAGCTTAGATTGCAGCAGTTTGGATACATTAGCAACATGCTACAATTAGAGGATTTCAGACTCATGTTTATCCTTGAATTTTAACAAGATGGTAAGTTTTCTTAGCTATTGTATCTCTGGTGAAATACAGTCATACTAGTGACAATCATCAATTGGCCATTAATTATATCCATGAAGCATTGGTTAAACAACTGTGACTGCATTGCACAATAATTTTGTATGATTAGCTAAAACTTTATTTTTGTTTTCATTGATAATGGGAGAATGGCTTCAGTTGCCTCAAAACCTGACATACAATAGTAGTATAGTAAGCCATTTTTCGTTATGTTTACTAGGGAATTTGTACAGGCTTTTTCGTTACGTTTACTAGGATCTTGTACAGTCATTTTCGATAAGTTTACCAGGATCTTGCACATGCATTTTACGATAAGTTTACCAGGATGTTGTACAGACATTTTCGATAAGTTAGCTTGGTATTTGTACAGGAATCCTCCTTAAGTTTAGTCGTATACCGGTAAACAATCTTTATATCTCAATCTATATCAATAAGATGTGTCAGGTAGATGTAATAATATTGGGTACTAGGCTACACCTATTTCGTATAGACACTATTTTATCATCTTCAAATAGGAAGTTCTCATGGTTGTCATACCTATTCGATAAACTAATGCATTTTTTATGGTTTACCAAATAAATATAAATATGAACAGTCATATTCATTTCAATTATAATGCTTACGATGGCGTCTAACATAAGACTACCCAGTCGTAATGAGCCAACAAACCCTAAACCTATAGCGATAGTGACTCCATCATTTAGATCAAACCATCCAGTTGCTATAGGCACAGGTGAAGGACTCGAATTCGTTCTACCACCAGCGTAAGTGTTTTATTCTAATCACTATTGATTAACTACTTGAAATATCATTATCTATGTAGAATCACAGATACATTTCAGCTCGTAAATTCTTGTTCTATAGAAATCCTCCGCTTATCCGTACTAGTATTGTTGGAGGACGAGGAATGCGACTCATTCCCAGAATTATGTAAGTGTTTTATTCATGAGATAATGCATTATATATATAGAACTATTCATTCAGATACATATCAAAGCATAAATTTTTGTTCTACAGTAGAGGTAACCCTAATGCTTGGACCCAAGGAGGCTTACACTGTAAAAACTGTCAGACTTAGTGCGTGTGAAAAGTGAGTGATTCAGTGCAGTGACTGCTTGAATAATGCATAATATTAGGCATTGGATGAATATTTTTCTGCAGTCCGAAAAACAATGCACTTTGTTAAAATATCCCCTTCTTTAAAACGCACTGTGATGAACTAAATATTGAATTAAATTCTCAGGCAATGCAATGAAATCGCATTCAGTGTGTATTTTGCCATTACCTATCAGTATATTACAATGCGCTTAATGCTTAAACATTGCACTTTGTATATAAAGCTAATGCGTATGATGCGTTTGTGATCCGCTTAACAGCGCCGAGTGAATTAAATTAAGATAAACACAATGAGTGCATAGAGAGCATTGATAATTATGCATTAACTGTTTATAATTTTTATGCGGTGAGGGTGTAGGCTTCAGGCATTTATGCACTGCTTGTGTTAACTAAATAAAAACTTGATAAGCGATTAAAATTTTGAACAGTAATGCGTCAGCTGCATTAAACTTGCAACACAGCCATTGCATTATTAGCAAAAATTTATGCACTGGTTGAATTGTTTACAAAAAAAACTCACTACATGCTTAATAGTTGACAAATAAATAAGATACAGTAAACAGTCAGCGCATTAAATTTCCACATTTATGCAATGGTTGTGTGATTTTGTACTTGAACTCAATAGGCGTGTATAGTTGAGAATATTAATGCATTGACTAGTTTAAGTATATATCAAGGTAGTCAGCGTCGTTTGTTTTGAAAGCCTATGAGCTGAATGTATTATTTACACTAAACCTCAACAGATTACCAGATGTTCAAATTCTGACCTGTCAATGTAATAGCTCATCTTAATTTACAATGCGATCAATTCATTAGGTCTGCACTAGCTCAGGCCCTAATCACTTTATCTGAATTGGAGTTGTCCCAATTTGAAATGGTCACGTGACCATTTCGAGTGGGGACAATTCTATTGCGGAATCCTACCTTTTTTCAATTGCTGTTTGCTGGTAATATCTGATGAGCATAGGTCTACATCTAAAGGATTACCAAACTTTGTTTTCATAATTACCGGTTTTCAACATGTCAAAGGAAGACCTTGACAAGCAGACACCAAGTGGTTAAACTTTTAATATGGCCATCCTCTGATCTACAGGTCTGTGTTATTATAGTAAGTGATTATATCTCGTGTGTATAATCTCAATGGCTTTAAGAGTTGGTCATTTTGCGAGATGGTCAAGGGCAGGCAACATTTCCAGCTGAATTACATCCAACATGGAGTAGTTTGAGACATGGAAAACAACACCAATATTTGAGGTGAACTCTGCATATGTGATTCCGTTTGCGACAAACCAAACCCTTGAAATTTTTTCCGCAAAAGAAAATTAACTATTTCCCAAAAAAAAAACCAAGGTATATTCAACTTTACAAAATAAGACTTGACAATTTCTACAGAAAAGTGATACGGTTGATAGGGATGTGGAGAGCGGTAGACATAATTGGAATATTCCAATTGAATTGGAAGTTAATAAAACGGGTTAGTAATTCCTCCAACTATTATTAGTTTTTTAAGGCGACAAAGTTTTTCATTTCCCTAACTCATAAAGCGAACCGATTGGTTGAATAATAAAACCGATCATGTAATGTTTTGGGGGAGTTGCCCCCTCTCGCCTTTCGAGTTTAACTTCCTCCATCGGGAGTTGTTAACCCTTTGGCAGGTGAGCTCTGTTATCACCACCTACTAGTATTACTACCATTACCCTGTGTATACTTCTTCACTATGAAAATCAATTTGGTATTTTCACCATAGCTCCACCATTCTTGAAAAACTTTTATTTAATTCAAAGATGTGAGCTGTGAGCGAACTACTATAAATAAATGCCCCGACTCACACGCCCCTCACAAGTGTTTTATGTCTGCTACGTTAAACAGTTGGTAATTATAAATTGTCACTGCTATTATTATTTTAGAGCCGCAAATTTTCTGCAACCTAAATATAGTATGCAACTATTGATAATTGAACAAAAATATTGTTCTCCTGCTTTGGCGGAATTGTCCTCTCTCGCTTTTGATACTAGTTTAGCGACAGCATGTTTAATATCATTGGCCACTGCAAACAAAGTTGGCCAACTCCCAAGCAGCTTAGCTTGCCCATCACCATCTGTTAGTATATTATTATTACCATTAACACCCTGCGTATACCCAAACTATTCCCACTTCGCAGAGAATAGTGCATTTTACCCTAACTTCAACTTTCTCGCAAAAAATTATCTTCTTCTATTCAATAATGTGAATTGCAAGAAAATTACATACTCATAGTTTTCAATAGACCGCAAAACAGTAAACCAGCTGGTAATAAGTGTTATAGCATTTTAGAGTTGGAAATTTCACACCACTAACATAGAGTGCAGCTATTGATAATTGGTGGAATTGTCCTCTCTCGCTATTGCTACTAATTTAGCTAGTGTGGATCGTTCATTTTAACTTAATTTCACAATTAAAATCTCATTTTTCATTTTATCGACAATGGCTCGGAAAATATGCAATTGTGATAATCGACAAGTCGGCAGTGCAGTGCAGACCAGGACCATTGTGACTTCACCAGCCCATGTATCTTTTTTTCTTTGAAGCATCGTAAACCCGCTTCAATTCTTTTGAAACAATGTGAACAACAGGCATACTGCTCTGCATTAAGATGTCCTAAGATTTTTGAGCCTATCTACTAGTAGAACTAATGTGAAAGTGCAATTATCTCTCGATTAGTGGCGATCATTAGTGGACCTACGTATTCTGCAAAAAGGATGGCTTGCTCCAAAGGTTTGCCATCTACAGAACTAAGTTTTATAGTTGTGCTCACCTGAGAGTGAAATTTTTTTGGCGTATGAGGAGTTCTTCTTGTAGTCTATTTCTGACATCAACTTGACACAACCGAGAACGCGTCTACTGTCTGAAAATACAAATAATATGTTGATTTAATTGACTTATTTAGCCTATGCTACACTTTCACCACACAAGTCTTATTAACCATCAAACTGCCGGATACATTCTATAAAGTGGGTTAATTCAAAGTGCAGAGTAGATGTAGATATTATATTATAAATACTGCCCTGCTACCGCTACCGACATGCCAAGATAACTTCTGGTATATCTCTATTTCCTTGTTATGATTACCATGCTGATCCGAACACACGGGGTTGGGAATCCAAGCGGTGACCTGTCATATCATGAACAAAATTTCCATAACTGGCGTCAATTGATATATTTACGGGCAACGAAAATGCGGCCTCCTTGCACAGAATTGGAGGTTCAATATTATCTACCCTTGTAAAAAGGGGTAAGATACAAGAATATCTAATAAAAATTAAGTTTTTTTTAAAGTTTTTAATCACAACTAGGATATTGCAATGGGAGTGGTCTGCCTAACCAAAGATATTGTTATTTTTAATTTTAAAATATGTCATGAAAATTCATACCGGTATGCCATTTATTGCATTTATCACTAGCAAAGTAAATGTATAAGAATTACCAACAATAATGACCCATGCTCATGATTGGATTGAAGAACATTGACTGCTGTGGAAATGTTTTTTTTTAATTTAAAAATATATATTTGATGTGAGTAAAGATAGCTCAGAGTTTTCATGCAACTCTCATTGAATCGTGAGCGTCATTGAGTACTATGATATTACAATAACGATTGATAAGCCTCAAAGTCAAATCCTAATATAAAGCTAAAATAAAGCTATGTCTTCCCAAACCACAGTTAGAAGCTCAAGTCGTTTCAGTTACATAAAAATATCAATGTAGGCCTAAAGATAATAAATCTATGTTCTTGAGTTAAAAAAAATAGGATTATCTAAGCGCTTACTGTCGGCATCACAGGTTTTCTGTTGGTATCCTTGATCCTCCACTTAGCTTATCTGCCACACATTTCCTGGCGAAATCTGAAAAAATATCACGTCTCATACAATGTGGCTTTAACTAGTATACATATAGTACAGGGTTAATCTCATCGGAACTTCAAGTGAACACTGTGTTTTTTCATGTTCTTCAGAAAGATAGAAAATTTTTAGTCATTATTCGTTTGGAAACAGCAAATAATTCTAAACGGTTGTCGCAGAGCATCTTAGAGAGGGTTATTATATTTGTGCAGTTTGGCGTTGGATTGGATGTTGACAGCTTTTTGCCACTAAGGCTAAATTTATTGCATAGCTTTCTCAACAAAATATTTAAATTATAAAAATCATAAAATTATAATAATAAAGCGGTGCTGTTCACAAACTAAGAGACGCAATGGTATATAGCTTTATCCTTAGTGAAATCAACCTGCATAGAAATTTGTATAATACTGAAAGTATCAAGGAGTTGTCAGCACAACCACATTACTTTCTAGCTTGTAAGATCCAAATGGAGCCAAAACTGACGGTGGCAAGTCAGTCTGGTGAAAACACATTACATATTGCAGCCTTATATCTCTGATGTTGGCATGCGATATTTTTTCTGATACTGTCAGCACCGCAACATTCCCATATTCTCAATGGCAATCAGCTGTCGGCTTACCTACCCAAACTGCAACACTGTTGGTAATGCAAGTCATTTGGAATTAATTAGCCTGGACAAAAATATCGAGTGGTAAATTTAGGAGGTACTCCTAACTGCTTGCTCCAAAAATAGCTAGGTAACTCTGTTTAGAGGGATATAATATGGTTTATAATATAAATAATTAATAACAGAATTGCTATCCCATGAAGAATAACCGGTTAACTGCAACGGGCGTGTAGGCTAACACAAAAGGTTTGTCAAAGTTTTTTGGATCCATCATACCTCCTAGCCTACACTGTGTTGCTTATTCAATAGTACAGACACCTATAATCTTACTGGCCCTGACTATTGGTGTAAAACAAGCTAATACGTTTGTTAAGAAGGGACAAGTCATACCGTTACAAATAGACCCTTTCGCTCTTCGGCTCCATTGACTCTTTAGGGTTCTTGTAAAACTCTGTAGGCTTACGATGTCATAGACAGGTGTTATTTGCCCATTGATCATAAATTTGCTCTCTGATGGTTCACTGAAAAAGTTATAAAACCTGTATTTTTGATGTCTCAAGATTATTTAGCCTTTATTACAGCCGCAGGGGAAAGCAGTTCAGATTAGATTTTTAAAATTACTTAATATTTGGATTTTGGAGTATTACTTTTTAGAAAAATGTTATTTGAATTTCGGTTATATACAGCAGTTGCAGAGATTATTGAAGGCCATTAAATAAAAAGAAAAAATAAGGTGTTTTGGTATAATAAAATAAATTTTAGTGAGACACGATTAGCCAAAAGTGGAGGGTTTTAATGGTCGCCAAGTCTGATTTTTAATTTTCTCTTTGGAATGACGATGTTTAAAGAACACTCCTTCTGACATCAAACTGGCTTTTACCGATGAAAATTTTAATGCTTCTTTGACAATCAACCACTTTCAAAGTGAGTTATTCGCGTCGTCGGGTATTCGAGAACTTCTGAGATTTAACTTTATTTGACGCCAAGGTTGGCTTTATGAACGAAGCTTTCTTAATGGATTTTATATAATGAAATGGTTTGGTGCCGTTTTGCTGAATAACAGTGGTCTGAGGAGATTTCAACTCATAGATCCCACCAAGGCTTATATTAACCAACTCATAATCCTTTTATGGCCAAGCTAGGGTAACAATAGATATAATAACAGTTGAGGGAAATCATAAACTCACAAATGGCTGGGAAACTGTGGGAAACGCACATTGAATGAATGACCTTACAGTGTCAGTAAAGATATTGTCAACAAAATAGGAATGAGCGCCAACCATAGGTGCCAAGTAACCGTGATTTGAAAAAGTGAGGTTTTTAGCTTTTTTGGATTTAAACGACTGAGGTTCATACCCTACACCCTGTAAAACTTTGAATGTGTGTCTAAGGACTTCTCTCATGCCCTCTTTCTGATAGTGTATGACACTCTGTTAATATTATTGAATAAAAAAATAGCTAATCGCGTGTGGAGAGGAAAATTTACCCAAAATATCAGAAATATCCTTCTCAAAAAGGGAGACTTGGCAGCTATGGCGCCAACCAAAGTCCAAAACTGAGTAACCAAAGTTGGGATAGATTATAATCATTAAAACTGCTCCCAACACTTTTCCCGTAATATAAAAAAGCTGCTATGTGGATTACCAATTGGCATAATTTAGAATTAGATGCATGATTAGGACTATTAATTAGTGGTTTAATCCCGCCTCATAATGAGCCTCATATTCTCTTCGATGCAAGATTGTAGAGCAGCTTCCTTGATGAGTCTACGGAGATTCGTTGAGGAAACGAGCAAAGTGATGGGTGCGACAAATTTCATTTTTCGCTTTTCATTCCTCACCATCCACTTTGAGGAAAATTCTAAAGTAATATTTTGTCGAAACAATTATTAATAGCAAAAAGCTGTTTACATAATGCCCCACTTGATTATTGGGAAATATTTTTGTATTTTTCACGGTAGCCTTCATAAAAGCACTGAGACTGGAGTAGGTCTATTAGACTTTGAGCTTTCGGAGAGCCATTTGTGGTTATCAGTAAAATGTGTCTACCAATTGGTAAATTGACTATAATTACATGCGTAATCAGACCTATTAAAAATAAAATTCAAGTAAAGCATAAATAGGCTACTTAGTTTTTGTGTAACCTGTGAAATTTAAACCTTTGCTCGAACTTCAAGGTGCTGGGTTAGCCTCTCAAACAAAACGGTGCAGCATTGGCATGCACAACTGATGTCACAACTTTCAAAGTTATTTTATTCAATTAAAAATCCTATTCATAAGTCTTCATTCAAAGGATTATTTTAATTGTCCTAAGCTAAGGTAGAGCTCTATACCTCCATCTCTTCTATTATACTAGCCATATTGAGTGGCAACAAAATTTAGAGTGAGTAATAGGATTATCATTATGGCTAACCTGGCACCACATTTAAAGTGAGTTATTTATGAGTTATTCGCGTTGTCGGGTATTCGAGAACTTCTGAGACATAACTTTATTTGAAGCCAAGGTTGGAGTTATTGACGAAGCTTTCTTAAAGGCGAGAGACATGGAAAGTATTTCGGCACGGTTTTGCTGAATAAATGGTCCACAAAACACTTAGCCTGTATTAACCAACTAATAATTTGTTTATGGCCTAGCTAGGTTAACAATAGATATAATAATAACAGTTGAGAGAAATTATAAACTCTCCAATGGCTGTAGTTTAAGTGACATAAACTGTTGGCAGTTGGCTGTAGTGGCATTCCATTGATTGCCCCATCTGGAGAGAATATTGGAAACTGTACTACATTCCGGATTTCTGGACTATCTAACATTATCTGCAAACAGATGAATGAATACATGAGAACATAGACTAAAGCTTTTTTGCATAATTTTGAAAGCAAAATGTTGGTTGTACTTTTAGCATTTAGTTAGGTTCCATGAGGTGATGATAGTTGGTCGACAATGTTGTGTTTCTAGTCAAAGATGACTCAATTTCCTCATGGAACCCTATTGTGTGATGTTTATATTTGTCTGATAAATTAGAGCAACTCTTCAGGGTGACAAGTGCTTTATTGTTCATTGCTATATTGTTGATGGGAACAGCTAAGGCGCTCTTTGTTTACATAATCATTAGCAAATTAGGTTTACAAATGGTCTGAAATAAAGATATGTTCAGTACAATGGGAACATGGCCAAGCCAATTAGCAAAATAAGTCACTATAAATAAACTCACTAACTGTAGACCAACTATCAACCTAGGGAACCTAACTTGTTACACTAACTTAGCTGTGTCACTGAAAAAAATTTAAAGAGCTAATCCTGAAAAAATTACTTGTCCATAGCCAGTTCACTAACGGTAATTAGCAGGAATCAATTCTTATTGAAATCGCAGAACTATGACAAGCGCAGCACATTTGACAACCTTTTTCATATATTTTCTCTCAGAAGTTATCTTGCATGTTTGCAGTTATTAAGCGCACAAGTATTTACCTGGAGAGTTGATAGTACGGATACATAGTAAAATGGTCTTCTAGCGGTGTTGTTGTAGCGAATTGGAGTCGATTCCTACAAGCCACAACACGACATTTAGGTTAGGATACAATTAATTGGTTGGTGTACACTTTAAGGAAAATTCAAACGAAAGAGGCTTATTTCCAAACAGGCTTTTATCATATCTTTATTTCTCTAAACACCCCAATGGTTCCAAGGCAAGTGATCTAATGTGAATATTGTCAATTGACTGCAATTCAGGGGCGTATTTGACAGGGCACGAGTTACGAGTTTTCGTGAGTGAAAATTTCACTAGTGGGTCAAATAACCAAAACTCATTAGTGAGATCATGTATTATTGCATAACATAACAGTACCTCTTTGTATTGCCTTAACATGATTAAATCTAGTAAAGATCACAAAGGAGATTATGAGATAACATGTTGCTGTCATTGAGCCAATCGACATTAGTTAGTTTTGTTTAAATCTCTAGCGCCATCATAATACACTGACATATAGATATATAGTATATAGGTATTGGGAGCTAAAATAATATAAAATCGTCAAAAGTTAAAAGCGAGTACATATACAACTACAAATCTGTTTTGTATGGTTAAAAACTTGATATAAAATCTAGTTTTTGACCATACGAAATACATTTGTAGTTTTATACGTACTCGCTTTTAACTTTTGACTGTTTTATATTATATATTATGTTCGAATTTTGGTTATTTGTGGACTCAGTAGAATCTTGCAAAACGCTCTGAAATGCTGTAAATGTTCACCATTTTAGAAAAAAATTTTCCGGGTGTGACCCCCGGACCCCCCACTGGAAGGGCGCTCGGGCGCCCCTCCCGGACCCTCTCCGCCAGCGCGCTCCCTCAGCCGCTGCGCGGCCTCAATCATTCAGGATAACTAGTGGGTCAAATATATTTTTTAATATGCCCCAGGACTGCATTGACTTTTTATATTACATATTTGCTATCACTCCGTGACAGGGGCTATATTCAGCAATTTTCAACACACTAGTTTGAAAAGATTGATCAAGAATGAGCCCTTATTCTCACTATTTTGCCATAATTAATATATATTATGGCATAAATATCATGCTAATTTTTAAATTCACTGCATAGATAACCCTTTATTACTATGATTATGATTCACAGTCACAGCATTGTTCTTTTGTTTACATTACAATTATCACACTAGAGATTTCAACACGAAAACTCGTAACTCATGGATGCTAATATACGTCCATGGACTCTGTGACACTAAAGCATTAACCCTCTCACCCCTGATGCCAACTATTTCGGGAGAAGTTGTTCACACTTGGGCCTGAAGCCAACACTTTCGGGACACTTTCTGAGTAACTTTATTGATACTCCTTTTGTGTTTATCGTTTTTTTATAGCTTTATTTCGAAAGATAACAGTCTGAGGATTGTTTTGATACCAGAAATGTGGTTGGATAAAAGCATTTTACTAGGCAAATCCTGTGATAGATTTCAAACTTCAACTCTGGAGGTCGCCATATTGAATGCGTTTGCCGAAAGACAACGGCTAAATCTTACAATCTAACGTAATAATTAGTTCAGGTGAAGAATTTAGCAGTGACAGTGATCTACAACAACACTATGACCGTTTATTAGTAGCACAAAGTGGGTTTCAATTGCACAACATCAAAATTACTAAATAGTTATAACTTTTAAATTTTTCGAATAAAAAAATTTTATTTGACAAATCTTTTCACAATTTTAGTTGATAAAAACGATACATTATATTAGTTTTGTACTCCAGTTGTTTGCATCTCGTGTTTATTATCATAACTGCAATAAATGTTGTCCTTATAGAATGTAAATATGATATATAGACCTTATATACCAATTGATTGAACAATGGAACGGAAACTACATTATGCCATAATATTGCGTATAGGCTCATAATTTCAGTTCTATTGGTTAGAACTCCAAATTTTTTTTTGCAACTTGATGATAACACCTTTTCTTGTTATCCTAATATGTTACTGAAGTGTTATCAACCAAAAAGCTGACTTGTAGTAGCAGCCAAACTTAGACTTTTCGATTTCCAAAAAATGTATTGATTTGAATCTTATCAATAACATCCTATATAGATTAACCTAATGTGTATATGTTAGTATCAAAATGTAGCTAAGAATGTTACCAACAAGTTACAAAAAACTATTTTCATTTATCTTGAACGCAGCTTTATTTATGCTCAATCTAACACACCTCACTTTATTAAATATTGAGTGTGAAAAATTAATTAGGCCAGGGGGGCACTCAACTGGAAAATAATTAGGGCTGAAAGGGTTAACTAAAATGAAACACTGAGTGATCGTAATCTTTTAAAAACTCCCAAGAGTTAACGCAAGAAGAATTATAGGCCTATATTATACTCTTTAGTTTAAAAATATTAAGGATTTGATCAGCATCTTTTCCGAATTTGCTTTGTATTCTTAGATTATAGGCAGCAAACAGCTAGATAATTTTTTTGATTCAGTGTGTCAACTAAAATTTGACTTTTTTTAGTACAAACACATTAAGAACTCACAATTAGGTTGAACTTCTCTTTAAAGTATCGCATTCTAGTGTGTTGAGTGGCTAGACGCGTGAATCCATGACAGGGGAATAAACCGCCAACATCTATTCCATGTTCTTTTTGCACTGTATCCGTTAACAATCGTTTCTGTTCATTCAACAGCTCAGTGACAGTGGAACCAATCTTTTCAATGTGTACATTGGGAATATTACTTGTTGCAAGACTTAGCATAAATTTGGCACAGTTCTTCTCCAGTGAAGGAGGTCTAACAGTTTGCTCATCTGAAACAATTAACAAGAATAAGATTGCGTTTTATTGTTGACTGGCATGTCCATTTTGAGAAAAATATAATTTTAGGAAGAATGTGCCAATAGTGTCTGAATTTCCTGATAATGAGTTTATACTTACTGTTACGATGATGAGGAGATTGCGGATCTGGGTCTAAAACTGGCTCTACAACTGGTTCTAAAGGCATTGATTCAATATGAGTTTCAGTGTCCTTGTGTTTCCTACGAACGTGCCTTCTATAACTGAGATAGCTGTAAAACAAGCAACTACCATTCAGTGTATTTTAAATTGACAACCTATCAGGCAAATTGATTCCAATGGGGCTTTTACATTATGGTTAGCTCAATTTCAAAACAGAACCCTTATCATATGACATGACATTTATTAGCCAGATTTAAAAATACCAAATAGGACTTTAGGGCCAACTTCATATCATACCTTCCGTAACTCATGCCGCAGAAACATGTTATCCGAAACCTTGGATCATGTTTATGAACTCGGATGACATGGAGAGTGAAGACTTTATTTGAATTGTGAGAAAATCCACATATGGAACAGCTATAAAGCATTTCCTAAAATTGGAATATTAACAATTATTCAAAATACCAATGGCTCAATGAGAGCAAGTGTTACTAACATTTCAGAGGACACTTTGTTGAAATAACAAAATAATATCAAAATATCCCTATAGTCTGATCTGTTCAGAAAGAAAATTGGCATATTAGAACACTTATTACAAAAATCCAACATATATCCTATACAATTTCTTGCCTAAGTCGGAATTCGGTACAAGATAGGGCAGTTTGAAGTGAAAGTCCACTGGGCCTCCACAAGATCCAGGATTCGGGTTCGCAGAAATATATTCAACAGCAGTATCGTCAACAACATGTCCTAAAACAAGTTTTAAAATTGCAAAAGCAATCTACCATTTTTTATGGACTAATCTATAAACTCAGATAAAACTTATTATCAAGGGTTATCATAGGCAAGACAATAACAATGTGATTGGTTGCAATAGACCAATAGCAATGCAGTCATTGTTTAGGCTGAAAGCTTGTCCAATAAAATATAGTAGGCTTGGCTATGAAGAGAGAATACTATAATTTTGGTGTAGTTGGTTCATTTCAAGTCAGAATACTGTATCGTAACCGTTGAACCTACAGTACTTTGGCGTTTGAATCCGTTGGGCTAAGATTTTTAGCAATAGCCGTTACAAACTTTCTGCAATAATGGAACAATTCAAAACCCTTTTTGAAGAGATAGGCGATACAGCGGCATACGAAATATTACTTGGTGAGTATACGCTACATTTATAGTTTGACTTGATCACTAAAATTCAACGAGATAATTTTTATTTTATATACTTTGGAAGTAGGCATCTACTAAAGTGCCCAATGTTGAACAAAGCGTAAAATATATTAAAATAGAATTCGTTTAAAACATTTTATTACTAGTAGTTTCATACCCAACGGGTAATCATCATCAGAATCAAAATCACAACTATCTAGGATTAGACAAATGAAAGGTGTAGGCCTAAGTTTCTGAATTGAAATCAAGACCTTGAAATCAACCTAAATTAAAAGGCTCTTCGCTTTATTAAGTCAAGTTTCAACTTTCTTTTAATTTACAATCCCTTTTTATAGAAAACATGAAACAATAATATTTTTTACTTTTGTGAGAGAGGCCTAATCGCTACATAAAGTAGTATGTTTGAGAGCAGTCACCCGAACAGTAGAAGATCTAAAGCGTACCTATTTATATGCAATGAATGAATATTATTTATCATAATTAAATAGATAGCTATATGCATGCAGGGAGTTCTTGATGCAGGCCTATGCAACGCAACAGACATATTGATAGGAGCAAGGAGTTGTATGTATCCCACATACAACTCTTTAGTCTTTGATAGAAGTCATGAAGGAAATTTTGTTTGTAAGAACATTCAGAGGTTTTCAATTGAGAAAAGATTACTGCCGACACAATTCAAGCCTGGGTTGATTGAATCCTAATTGAAGCCACAATGAGTATTCAAAGGTTCTTCAACATTGGTGCCCAAATCAATGATTTAGAATTAAGTTGGAATGATTAGGTTGTCACTATTTTTTTGTAACTTTGAATTCAACTCTAACTCTGTGAGTCTGTGGGGGCTGCTGCTACTGCTCTCTCTAATTAAGGATATAAGTTAACTCACTAGGAATTATTTTCCTCCAACAAGACTGGTATGGTTTGATTTTTTTATGAATTCATTTTAGATAATGATATCCTTGATGAAGAAGTGATACCTGACTTGCAACCAGAGCAGCTTCAGCAGCTTGGTGTTGGGTGAGTTGTCTTTGTTTGGTCTGATAGACTACGCGATCATGGTATTCATGTCTATGTTATAACCTCCGCCAGTTGGTTGTTCAAATCACAGGCCGGCCAACGTGTTCGGTAGCGCTCGGGCGGTGGTGCTCGGGCGAGCACCACCGTCCGAGCGCTACCAAACACCTTGGCCGGCCTGTGGTTCAAATAGAAATTAGGCCTACTTGCAACTCAGCTTCTTTTTGCCAAGGAGTTCTTATTGCCAAGGAGTACAAAAATACTGTCTAGGCGAAGAACAAAGATCAACTACATTACCTCCCCAAATGGATTAGTTGATAGCTAGGGTTTGCAATTTGTTTTAGGCTTTAGCAATGTCAATCATTTTTGTTCGCCATTTTAACTTGTATGACAGGAAGAATTAAGAATTGGCTAAGAATTGCTTATGATTGCATTGCGTTACGTTTTTATGTGGATCCAAAAAGACATTCTGAAATGGCCAGTTTTGGATTTACATTTACCTATGCTGTAAACTTTACTAGTAAGTATTACTATGGCATTATGTTAAGTATGTGAACTTTCCTTATAGCTCTCTGGGGAAATGTATGAAATACCTACGAAGACTCAAAGAGCTTGTCAAAAGTGTTCAAAAGGTAAATTTTACGTTCTTCTTTTAGCAAAATTTAGCTTGATTATTGTTGAGTATAATAGTTTTATGCATATCATTTATATCGGAGGCGCCTCTATTATTGGTCTTTGCATTTTCAGAATAACTTACCAAGTGCTGCCCCCTCTGTTGCGCTTACACTACCAACACCTAATGAAACTGCTTCAACACTCGGCGCTGCGGTCGCATCACCACCTGCTTCCATGCCGGCCACACCTAGACCTGTGGTTACCACACCTAGACCTGTGGTTACCACACCTAGACCTGCGGTTTCAACACCTTCCTCTGCTGTTTCCGCTATTTCAGGATCACCTGCCGCCGAACCTATTGCTTCAGCCTCTGCCACTGCTGAGGCGACTGTTTCAACACCCTCTAGCTCTCCATTGTTTATGCGAGTGAGTAACAGCAATATACTGTAAATTATGTTGTTGTTGTTGCTGTTGTTAATATTTATTGAGGTTAGCTAGAGAAAATAAATCCTGTCGACCTGTCTAAATTCGTTGGCTGTTCTTTGGCTGTCGATAATGTTGAATTGATTGCACAACTTAAATTTGTAATGTAAATTTTTACGTACATTAGACCTGCTAAGTATGGTGCTGTTTGAATTGTTGAATCTTAGTAGGTTAGCCTTGATTGAAAGCGCTTGTAATGGGCAACTCTTGGTAGTCACACTTTATCGTTCGAGCAGACACTATGCATTTTACACTGCAGTATTTTCTGTCTATGAGAAAAACTCCGCCTTAGGCAATTAATTAAGTAATTTGCCTTAAAAGTTAATATACACTATGGCTTTTCCCTATAGTAAGTAAGAACTCAGTTTTATTGTTTTATAGGAGCTCAATGTACCTCAATTTACTGGACGAGAGACCAGGAAAATGGTTGCACAGGCGATTGGGGAAGCTAATTGGTCCCATAGTCACAGCAGACCCAACTACGATAGTGTGGTACTAAAAGTCCTGAGGCAATTTCCAGATAAGAGTGACATCTTCAAAGACGCTAGCTATACCGAAGATAAGGATTGCTACGTGAGTTTTTTTTATAATCGTGAATAGGTCTACTTACTACCGGGCATGTAGCCTACTGTCCTGCAGATTCATTTAGCAATACTTGGCATTGGCGTGCAGCTTTCCACAATTTATTATACAGAAACTTACATCATATCCGTTATCCATCAAGGGTTATTTCGTGTATGTAGAAATTTTCTAAGCATTTGACCCTCTCAGGGAGGGAGAGAGATACCTAATGCTTGTTAAATACCTGTCGGAGTTGTCTACTCTGTCATTTATTTTCATGCATTCACTATGAATGTTAATATGGGCTATTGAGTGATATTTTCATATTTATTATGAGAAGTGTAATAAGTGATCCAGAAAATGTAAGCCCTTCCGTTGATATTTATGCAACTGAAACTGAAATGATTGAGCTTCTAATTGTTGTTTGGGGAGGCATAGCTTCATTTCAGCTTTATATTAGGAATGAAGGGTTAGCTTTATTTTTTTACTATCATAGTAAACGCTATGAGCCAGTGTAATCTAGCGTTGATTTGCATAACCACCATTGCAAGAGTCCAAAGCTGGGTAAACTTTAAATTTGTTTCAAGATGATTGGAAAATATTCTGTCTGATGGACTAGAACTGAGCAACTCTCTCTGGTTTTCATGCTAGCTAATCTATACACATATGATATTTTTATACTCCCTTTTTAGTTTTGTAATCATACTATTTTTTTGCGCATCTATAGTTTATCAGGATCTACATTCTTTGCTTGTAGAAGGTTTTCAAAAGACAGTTATCTTGCAGCGTAAGAAACAAAAGAAGCTACTATGCGAAAAAACAAAAACTCGATCAAGAACCTGCTGCTTCGGTCACCGGGTTCGTATTTTACTTGTTAATTCTCCTCTTTATTGTTGACGTCATAAAAATAATTTAAAATTTACCGTTTGAGATGAATAGTCAATCAGAATCGCAATTTATATTGACGTCTTAGGTTTTGATGATAAGCATTATAATATTGTATGTTTATGTATGTTATAAGCATTATAATATGTTTTTTATGTATGTTAAGCTTTTGATCTTTGTTTGAAGTGAATCATTGTAATCTATTATCCGCACATCCCCCTCCCTTTGCAAGGACAAATAGACATCTCAATGTTTCATAAGATTTCTACTCATATAACTCATAAAAATGCGACAAACACTTTGTCTTCTGTAGCCATAATTTTCATCTTTTAATTTCTTACAGGGATATAGTGGTGAGGGCAGAGGCACTAGTGGTTTCTCCGAGCAAGGAAAAGAGGAATTTGCGGGTTCAAAATCTTGACACAATTCCACAGGTAAGGTAGCATAGTTTACTCAATAAGAGTATCAGGGGCTAGCGGTAGATAAAAATTTGTGATCCTCATTGTCTGCGTTGGAGTTACCCCCACTATAAAATAAGATCGAAGTAGCCGCTTATAGTGGGTGCAACTCCAACGCAGACAATGAGGATCACAAATTTGATCTAGGCTAGTGGTACTAATTTATAACCAACATCTTGTGTTGCTTTCAGTAGATCTCTTAGGTGTGTGCAGCTTGCTTTATTGTGTTTTTAAAATATATGAGGGAGTCTTGATTATGCAACAGCCTTTCGAGCGCCTTTTGTTTCATCCGCTAAATGTTTCAAGTAATTTTTGTTGTGGTATTACCATTCTTGTTATACATCATTGTTGCTAATGATCGGGCTCCACTTTGTCGCCGCCAAAATCGCTTCTAAATTAAAGATTTGCTTATATTTCTAATGGCAGCATTCACTGACAGTCGCGTTTCGAATAATATTATAATGAGGCATGGAGTGTCAGTGTCACGGCTTTTAGGGTTCCACTTCTTTGAAAAGGTGGACATTTTTCTAACAATCTATTATGTAACCAGTTATATACTCCCTGATGGCACGGCTAAACTTGATTATTGTTGAAATTTTTATGGTAACTTTTCACCCTTTATAGCAAGTTGAATAAAATTTGTAGTTTTCGTTGATGATGCCCTAACTTTAACCACAGTAAACTATAAGAACTCTATAATCAGTCTTCATATTGCAGAGTGCGGTAAAGGAGATGCTTCGTCCATCATTGTCTATTAGGAAAGAGGCTTTTAAGAACATGAAAGATGGTTGGAGTGGCATGGTTGTTGAGTGGCCAATTTATGGACAGGAGGCTTTTGTAAGTATTACTCTCCAAAATAACATGAACTTTCAAAATTTTGCCCATTCTCCCAGTATCCTATTTTGAGCCCAGGTCTCACGTAGTGTTTTAGTGGATTGATATTAAAAAGCTACAAGCGAAGTCTTTGCAATACAACCTGCACCGAATACCAATTTGCATGAGCTGAAGATGGCTACCTACTTCCAAAGCACAATTTTAAATAAACTTGACTAGACTCGTCACTCTTTATAGTTTCTCAAAGAATAATGTCTTAGTCTTGGGATTAACTGAAACTTTAAATGTTATATATTATTGGAGACCGAGTCAGCAGCAGCTTAAACAAGAACTAGTCTCTATTGTTGGAGGTCTTACCTGGTAGTGTGTAGTCAAAAAAAGTTTAAATATAACAAAAATACTTTGTTTGCAGCGAATGATTATGGATTTGAGAAACTGGTGATCGTGATTGGAAAGCGCCTTGGAGACAAAAAGATGCTGGCCGAAACACCCGAACACAAAGTGAGTGGATTTCTTAGTTCGGTAACTTATTAACGTCATACATTAGGCTGACTATTGGTTCGCAACTCCAACTTAGCGTGTTAGAGGTTATTAGGATGTTTATACAGGAATGTTGTTAACGTCATAAATTAGGCTGACTATTGGTTCGCAACTCCAACTCAGCGTGTTAGAGGTTATTAGGATGTTTCTATAGGAATGTTGTTAACGTCATACATTAGCCCGTCTATTGGTTCGCAACTCCAACTTAGCGTGTTAGAGGTTATTAGGATGTTTCTATAGGAATGTTGTTAACGTCATACATTAGCCCGTCTATGGGTTCGCAACTCCAACTTAGCGTGTTAGAGGTTATTAGGATGTTTCTATAGGAATGTTGTTAACGTCATACATTAGCCCGTCTATTGGTTCGCAACTCCAACTTAGCGTGTTAGAGGTTATTAGGATGTTTCTATAGGAATGTTGTTAACGTCATACATTAGCCCGTCTATGGGTTCGCAACTCCAACTCAGCGTGTTAGAGGTTATTAGGATGTTTCTATAGGAATGTTGTTGACGTCATACATTAGCCCGGCTATGGGTTCGCAACTCCAACTCAGCGTGTTAGAGGTTATTAGGATGTTTCTATAGGCATGTTGTTGACGTCATAAATTGGCTGGACTGGTTTCGGCTCCAATCTGACTTACTTTTTACTGTTTTAGGTAAGCCATTCTCTTCCCCACCTCAAATTTGGGAAACTCTGTGTGGATGGGGAAAAGTTAAGCGTTAGTGAGGACCCTCTCGTCCTGCTAAAACTTCTGGCAGTATTTTACATTGGGGACATCGAGTTTGGCGACGCCAAGAAGTTTGGCCAGCTGCTGGAGTTTACCTTCTTGGGCTCCAGCACCGTGAGAAAGGGAAGCAAGTATTTGTCTGTCGACAAATTTATGGAAAAAATGAAGCGGGTGAGTACCTAATGACTCAGCTATGCTAGTTTTATATCTGTCGAAAAACTAAGTAGGATTCGAATGAATTTCTATGGTAGCAATTTATCATATAATTCATGAGAAGAGAACTCCAAAATGTAACTTTTGGCGCAAAAAACGATTTCAACCAGTTGTAAAATCATTGAAACTAAAATTTCCGAGAACACTCATATCCTAAACTCATTGGTCGAGCTTTTTGCCGTCTTCCTAGTCTTATTTTTAACGTTTATTTTTCATGTTGGAATTATCATAAATCATAGAAACATTTTTTTTCTCTTTTGCAGGAAAGCCGAGCCGACGATGAGTAGGCGAAGAAAAGCAAGTGCCGGCAAAGCCTGGAACGCTATAAGTCTAAAACATAACAACAAAATTCATAGAACACAATTCACACGAAATAGTAACCTTTCCAATCCAGTATGCCAAAGTGACACCACTTTTAGAGCGAATTATTTACGTGATTTGGGGTTTGGGCTTACTCAATGGATTTTATGG
This sequence comes from Watersipora subatra, assembly GCF_963576615.1. Classification (NCBI taxonomy): domain Eukaryota; kingdom Metazoa; phylum Bryozoa; class Gymnolaemata; order Cheilostomatida; family Watersiporidae; genus Watersipora; species Watersipora subatra. The sequence continues at coordinate 64,769,614 of NC_088711.1, forward strand.
AATCGTGCTCTCTTTTATATTATTGTAGATAGTTTTTTTTAATTATTATTCTAAATCGATCTTGATCAAACAGATGCTGTGTGTTTTTCGAGTTATTTAGTGCTTTTATTAAATGGTGTGTGTGTTTTTCGAGTTATTTAGTGCTTTTATTAAATGCTGTGTGTGTTTTTCGAGTTATTTAGTGCTTTTATTAAATGTTAATAATAAATTATATATACTCGCTGTTTAAAAATATCCTTGGCTGAAAAAAACGCAGAGCTGTTTGTAAAGTGATTAAACTTGTAAACACTTGCTGCGTTCAAATTTGACCCTAAAATATAATGCGCCAAGCGTGTAAAACCAGGTTGCAATGCTAAATGCACTCAGCGTGTGAAAATCGTCTTCGTATAGAAAACTCAGTCAATGTTTAAAAACTGCAATTTTTAAACGCTAAGTGCGTACATATTTTGGTTTTATGATTAATGCACAGTGTGAATAGAAATTGCCTTGAAAAATGACCATCAGCAGTGCGTTAATTTTTAGTTGCACATCGCATAAAACGATGAATAGAAGTGTGTTTTTATTGAATGAATAGCGCATGGACATTGCATAATTTTCGAGTGTGTAGTTTTTCAGGTGCATTGAAAAATGACCATCTGAGGTGATTGAATACTGCATAGATTTTTTTTACAGTGCACGCAGTAAAATAATATCTCGGTGAAGTCTCCATCGAAGGCATATCCGTATGAAGCCAGTGTCAATAAATGTCGTCACTCTTTTGAAATTAAGTTCCATATCTATGTTTAAGGGAACCTTTATTAGTGATGAGACTCAATTAAACTAAGATTCTCACCGCCATTCGCATTTTTTTCACATAATTTCCTGAACAAAAAAATTCCATATTGTCCAGCAATCGACATCATTTCAGTCGTTCAAACCAGTTTGTTCTCGTTATTTATAATAGAGTAGATGAGTTTTCTAGCTGTGTCTGACGTGATCTGTTGCTTATGCCAGCTTACAATTATACAACTGCGATAAGCAGAACTAAAGTTTAGGGCTTAGGCAAAAAAGAGAGAGAACGAAGTTCAAGTTTGTTAGTTCATCCCAGAACTGTTCGAACAACAATATACATGTATATATTATATTATTTATATATTGTATAAATTCATTTGAGCAATATTTTTTCTTTCTCATCTTTTATTTATTCATTAATGTAGTTGTCAGTGTTCCGTTTTACTATAAATAATAAATCAATATATGATTATGAACCATTGGGTCCATGTCCGATGTTGGTCACCACTACATTGTTATAATTGATCACAACAAAGAGCTAAGGCGTAGTCCTAGCTTGATGTAACCTTTTCTATCTATGTTTGGTGGTCACACTGTACCATGGCACTGCGAATAATTATTTTTATTGTTATAACGAGTAATACAGGTCTCTATTTCAGTCAGAAAACCTCCACTTTTACTCACTCAAGAAGTCATTGAGAAAGCTTCCCCAAGCAGCTCGAGTCTATTGTGATTGTTGTTTCGCTCTACTTGACAACCAAGGTAACATTGATGTTTGAAATAGACAATTTCGCCACTGTTTCTAGGATAAGATGAGCAGAAGATGGGCAGCTGCTAACTGTGAAGCTTCAGACCATCTGAAGGAATGGAATGTGAGTTCTCTTCAAATTCAATGGACTCACTTTGTCTCGACCAAAGTTAAGAACTTCAAATGGACAAGTAACAGTCATCTAGGCTTTAGGCATTTCTCTACAGACTCATTCACCAACTATAATCAATATTTTATGATGTCTGGTGTCACGTGAGTATATTATAATAAATAATAAAATGCCATCAGAGATAAGTTATGTTTTCTGTACTAAAGATCTTACACCACATCAGAATAATGAGATGTATATCTTTGTTCAAACGCATGGGTGCTTTCTAATTCCTCAGTAAATGTGCATAATATTATCCTAATAATTCAACCAGTTTTACCTCTCTGGTACTAGGTAGCTAGCAAACCCAACCTGATCACAATGAGAAGAATCAAACTGACTGCACCAGAACCAACTCTTTTTGTAGAATTATCATGAATAAAAACCATCTAAAAGATTTTGGATACCATGAGTTGATAGTCTAGCTGTATCAATAGCAATATTGTCAAGTCAGCAGCGCACATTAATTAACATGGTCTACATTTATGTGATTGTTCACCACCGCATCATGAATATAGTCTGCTTACAAAACTTAAATGTATGAAAAACAATCTCTTTAAAATATTTCAGGCTCAATTTAAAGGATGATGCTGCACCAACCATTCAACTTCAATCTGGCGCATCAGTACCATCACCAAGAAAGCAACAACCTGTATCACTTACTATAAGAGAGAACAGATTAGAGAAAAAAAGAACACTTGCTCCAAAGTAGGTCACCAGTTCATAAGTATAACAACTGCCTATCTCTGATGTGTTAATGTTGTTACTTTTTACTGCATGTATGTTATCCCTCATACCCATATGCGAAGCATTCCATCTATAAACCTTGTCATGTCTGCATGTGCCCAACTTAGTCAAGACAGCTGCCTCCAATTTGTCAATTTAACTAAGGATTCGCATGATTGCCAGGCTCAAGATAGGATCAGTAACATACAGCATAGGTAACTTTGTTTGCAGATGCATATGATGACCTCTTCCTATTACAGCAGTAAAGGCAAATTATTATATTCTGAATCTGTAACAGAGATTTCAAACTGAAGAGTGATGTAACACAACTTGTTGTCATTCATAGGAGTAAGCCGTAAGGCGACCAAGCGAGTACCAACTGCTGTTTATCGGAGACAAGATGCTACATATAGTGAGTGTGGCAGACTTACCACCGCTGATTAAAAAATGTCCATACCAAATAAACGGGGTCTATTTTTTGTCCATGTCCTCGTAGGTTTCTCAAAGCTGCTTTATTGATCACATCACGATTGCTTTCACAGTGGTTTTATACAAACCAGTCAAATTATCAACAAAATTGTCCGTTTCATAATTTTGTAGATTACATTGATGACCTCTTCAAGGAGATGGAAAACATCTTGTCAGGATAAAACCCAGTGTATGTTGGTGTGGAGCCGCCAATCTTAGCATCAACAGGTCCATCATACAGCTTGAAAGAGATCGAAGCAAAACATCTACCGAGGATGGTTGCCACCAAGCCCAATTGTTACAGAACAGTTGAAGGCGAGGTAGAAAAGATAGTCAGCAGTAGGGGTGGTAGGAGAGGAAGGCGGACCAAGGGTGGTAGATGAACTAGGATAGAGGGGCTAAGGATGGTCGAGGGGCTAGGATTGGTAGAGGGAGAATGGAACCAACAGCTAACAAACAGCCAAAAACAGACTAATTCTTTGTAGACAATATCTGGCTTCACAAATATTTTATGAAGCCATGTTGGATGTAATTGGACTAGACAGAAACATAGAAACAGATCATCGACATCTTATACTTGAAGCATCTAACAGTATATTAAATTGTAATTAAGCATTGGGAGAATATAGTAGAATATTGTAACAATATCGATGACAGGTCATGTCCAGGACATAGGTGGTTTATTCACCAACTACGAAAATGTTGACAAATTGGATACGAGTCAATAAGATTGAAAATTCATGTATGCTGGTTTGTAAATGACAATAAAAATTTGCCCAACACAAGCAAAACAAAGGTACGACATTAAGCAAGACATTTGCCATTTATTCATTGGCAAACAAGATGGGCTGGAAGTATCTTTAAAAGCAATATTCAGTAAGACAACAAAAAATTAAACTACTAACAATTTAAACAATATTAGTTTGACAACTATTTAACAGCTAATATAAACAGTAAGATTCATAGCAAAACAGATTTTCTTCGACTGAGTTTCTTACACAATTGAAATAATATTCATTTCAATTCCTTTTCAGACAAGTTATGTATACCATTTGACGGACACTGAAAAGCAGCGGCAGAAAGGGTGTAAGAAATTCGTTTTGCACACTTTGGGATATAACATCACATCCCATGTTATACAGACGGCAAAGGCTGGCCATCAATCTTAGCTGGCTATAACCCCTGACCAAAGTAGACGAAAGAAGCTGGAGGTGAATCCATTGCATGAACAAATAAATTCACACATTCATTCATACAACCCTTGCATTTCACAAGGAAGAGAACACGCGCCACATTTTCTCTATTCCCCTCATGGCTCCATGATCCGAGAGATGCATTCGAACTACCAACAGGTACACGTCAGGAGCAAGGTGAACCATACAACGTACATGCGGAAGGTCAATAACTTTAATTTTTTTTTTGCCAAACTTAATAAAGAGGAATCTGAGACATGCTCTTTTCTTACCAGCGATCCACGACATGAATTAACTAATGGTGAATGTGTTGGTACTGACTGTGTTCTGTATAAGTTAAAAGAGAAGCCCTTGCAAGTGGCAAGTACAGCGCGAGAATGCTGCAGAAGGGACGATGCTCAGGTTAAAGGCAACATTGTGAGAAATTTAGACCTTTCAAAAGGTAATAATGACCCCGAAGCTTCCCGGCTATAAGTCAGCCTACTTCACCAAACGTCTTATAGCTTTTCAACAAACTTTTGCCCTTTGGCAAATATACTGGCAGCGCCAGTTTATTTGCCAAAGGGGGCAAAGTCAGGGCAGAATCAATGGTGTGGAATGGGCCTTTAGCTGGTAAAAAGGCTGATGACATCACCTCCTTATTTATTTCTGCAGCACCGAAAAATGGACAATATACCAACATCAAATACTATATGGACAATTGCAGGGGGGGACAAGAAGTATACGTTATGTAATGCATTGACAGACCTGATCAACTCTGATAAAGTATCTAGCCAATCTATGACGCTAAAATATTTAAAACGGGCCACACACTTCTGAGTGCTGATAGTAATTACACTGCCGTTGAATGAGAGGTAAGGAAAAACGATAAAATATACCACTTTAATGACTTCATTCTATCTGTAGAAAAAAACAAGTATACACGCTATCAGCCTGGCATCACTTCTGGAAGTATGTACCTGCTCAATGCGCATCAAAGCATAGCAAGCCATCTAGGCCATTTCTATCCAATTCTTGCCCAGTTTCGTAGAAGAAAGCGTTGCGGATAATCCTTTGGGATTTCTTGATGAAAAAAGGTGGCCATCATATCAAACCTTTGTCCTCATATGCCAGAAAATCGGCGCTTATTTTGGCAGTCTGCCAACTGCTTGTGTGGATGATCTACTTGACCATGATGAATAATTTTCGTATGTATAGATTAATCACAGTGTATGTATCATTAAATTTATTAATTATCAGGTATAAGTACAGAGCCTACATTTTATTGTGTTGTGTTTAATGTTTTCAATGTTGTCAGTTTTTTTTAAGTTAATAATACGTTATAACCATAACGTTATATAACCATTTTGATTAGCCATAACAAGTGGTAAAAAAGGAACAAGTGTATTAGGCAGTGAACAAAATAAATTTCAGTAATGCTTTGAGTTATTTGATTGTTGAATGTGTGTGAGGAATCTGCGCAAAGCATTAAAACTCTGTAGTGCCTTTCTACTGCAGTTTGTAGAGACAATTGTTACAGGCAACTGCAGGCAACCAGCGTTAAAACAGATTGATTATAAGACTGATAATTTAAACTGACAGCTTGATATTGTATTCATAATGATAACATAACTGGTAACTTGCACCTAACAAAGATTTTACAACAGCTGTGCAGAAAGTTTCGCAAGTGATTTCTAAAACATCAGCAGATAATGCTTTTTTAATGCGAAGGGCAGTAGGTTCTAACACAGCTTGTTATAGAGCCATTCTGATGTATCGTTCCTTCTCATGGCTTTCAGGAAATGTCAATGAAAGTATAATGAACGATGAACCAAGTCCGGATCAACTATCTGATCATGCAATTTTAACATTTCAACATTCAGGGTGTTTGTGAAATTATGCCTCAAATATTTTATATATTGTTACTCTTAAAAACTTTTCAGTCTAAAAAGACATTCAGCACTTTGTTTATTGTACTGTCGGACTATCAGGTTTATAGTATAGTAATCCATAGCATTTTTGAATAGATTTTTTGTAACAGCACCCTTGCTCGCTAACCGTATAGCAGCTACAGTAAATATATGCAAAAACAGGCTCTTGTAAATTTTTAGTAAGTTGTATTTTGTTTCACAAACAATAACCAAGATTTTGCTACCGCATTGTTGTACAAGGCAAAGGAAGAAATACAAAACATAATATGACCTCCTAAATTCCATTCAAATCTCAAAAAACTTTAAAAAATTCAGATGCTAAAGGGCGTTTTTGGTAACATGGTGGCAACAATCAGCCCAAGTGATAGTTCTATCGAAGCGTCACATCATTCCTCCAGTCAACAGGATCAGGCAACATCTGATTAATGACTAATGGTATAGATAAAAATGAGGTTCTTGTGAAATTGAACATCGAGGCAAAAGAAAAAATAAAGTAAAAATAGCGTATTTATCGAGACGCCTTCATACTCTCCCTTCAAGCTATCCAAAAACGCTGTAGCGATAGGCATGCACGTGTGTTTTTCTGCACAGTAATTATGAACAGGTAAACCAAAACCAGTTCAGGTTGTCAGAAATTGAAGATAGGAGTGACATTTCTGATTTGACACACCATACTGCAAGAGAAGAGATGACCAGTGCAAATGTGCGCGTGTGATGTTTACATGGTTTTAGTTATAAATGTCTTGCTTGTACCTTTCTTGAGCAAAAAAAAAACAAACAGAGAACGCTTGAACAGGACTTGGCTGGTCTAAGGAACCGAGCTTGAGGAACCTATCATAGAGTTGAGGTAAATGAAGGTATTCAGAAAGGCAAGAGAATAGTTGGTCGAGGTTTAAAAAATTGCAGGGAATAAACTTACACCCAGTCAATACCCAGGTTGTGGTTTCATTTCTTGTGCATTTAGCATGACCAAAGGGGCATATTCTCATAATACAAGCATCTTGTCCACAACTTTTCGTGAGATGCAAGGTAAAGATAGAATAGACAGCAATAACAGCTGAGAAGTCAATGTTGACCCAACTTCGGGTAGTGGCTAGGCAGCGCTGGTGCTGGTTAGTAATAACTCGGCTCTTTATAGATCTTTTTCAACATTGATTCTTCGGACACTTCTAGAAAATGTCAGTGAAAATAGTGGACGGTCTGGAGATTGTTCAAAAACAAATTAAAAATGACGATTTAGTGAGATAAAAAGGAAGAAGTAAAAAGCGTATTCGGAATTTTCAAGTTTACTTTCAAATTTCAAACTTCTCAGATCTTATTGAGGAGCTAGAGAATGTTTGTGAAAACATGGTAGCAACAATCACACACAACAGCATAAACAATGTGTGGCACCATTCCTCCACTCAGCAGGATCAGGCAGCTGTTATAACAGCAGAAAGAACTATATTTATGTATTCAGCTTCACCATAAATACAAATAAATCATTTGATCAATGACTAAAACACAGATTGTTTATGTGAAATTAATCATTTAAGCAAAGAGAAATGAGGTACATTTAAAAACAGGATATTTGCTTAAGCATTTTGTAAACCTTCCTGTTTTTGTTGCAAAGGATGGACATGAACAAGTACATTAAACCTTGCTCAGGCTATTTGATTCTGCTGATACATCAGAAGTGGATGAGGGTGCGACATGCTTAATAAGAGACATATTGCTCAAGAAGAGATGATTAGTAAGTGATTGTATGTATGACTTACATAGTCTTTAAAGCAACAGAAAATGAATTTGTCTTGAACTAGTCATAATTTAGATGCCTATATTTTTTCTTTCTTGCATTGCCATTATTATTATTATCATGCATGAACTAATTAATTGGTGTTTTAAATTCTACATAACTGACATTCCATGTAATTTTAAAACTTTGACCTGCAACAACTTAGTCCACTTCTAATATTTTATCTTGCATTATAACGTAAACTAAAACCTGGTTAATAAAAATTGATGTTCACTCAACTACTATTGGCTATTTTTCTAGTGAGTTTTCTGAAAAATATCTGTGGGTAAAATCAAGACAGGCATTGTTTGCAACTGTATAAATTATCTGCCTGGTTTCTTTCCATTGAAACATTTACCTGCATCAACTAACAGTATCAATTATCTGCCTTGTTTTTGTGTTGAGTGACGAATTATGTCAACCTAATCCCCTCAGCAGCAAGCACAATGTGTGGCACCACTCTTCCAATCAGCAGGATCAGGCATCTGTCATAACGGCATTCACTTAGTAGTCATACAACTAAGGTGATTTTACTTTATTCAGCTTGCTGTATCGGATAAAGATCGTCAACATGGTAAGCTAACAATCCTTTAAGGATGTCATATACACAGATTAGCTATATACAGTACATATAACATCTACTACTCATATCATAAATTGTCCTTTTTGTCCGAGTTTTTTATCTAAAGTATCTCAATTTCATATTGTACATTAATATAGTTATATGGGTTTAACCCTCCAATTTGGGTTCAGGACCAAAACCGCTTGTCAAATAAATCAGCAATTGTTTTTTTGCACAGTAATTATGGATATGAACAGGTAAAGCAAAACCAGTTCTAGATATTTCATCCTGCTCATGTCAGAAATGGATGATGGGAGTGACATATCTGATTTGACACACCACATTGCAAGAGAGGAGTTGATCAGTGCAAGTATACTAATCAACTTTCAGAAGCGCAGAAAAACTTCAAAAAAATTCAGAAGCTAGAGGGTGTTTTGGGTAACACGCTGGCAATGAGCTCATCAAGTGATGGCTCTATTAATGCTTCACATCATTCCTTCAGTCAGCAGGATCAGGAAACTGTCTTAACAGCAAAGGTAAGTAGCCTATCCAACCAAAGGTGAACATTAATCGTATGGTTGATGACTAGGGGTATAGATAAAATGTGGTTCTTGTGAAATTGAACATTGAGGCAAAAATAAAAAGTAAAATTTGCTTTTTTGTCGAGTCATCTTCATACTCGTCATGCAAGCTATCTAAAAATGCTGTAGTGATAGGCCTGCATACGTGTTTTTTCAGCACAGTAATTATGGATATGAACAGGTAAAGCAGAACCAGCTCAAGATATCAGAATTGGATGATAGAAGTGACATATCCGATTTGACACACCACATTGCAAGAGCAGAGTTGATCAGTGCAAGCGTACACGTGTTTTGTTTACATGGTCTTAGTTATAAATTCCTTGTTTGCACCTTTAAAAGCAGAGAGATAGAAAAGGTACGGAGAATGTTTGAATAGGACATTGCTGATGTCCAAAACGGAGCTTAAACCATAACTGTCACGAACAACTTTTATTGTATTTACTAGGTAAATCAGACACGCTGATTCCGATTTTGTACTCAAAATAAAGATTAGTCCACTAACCTTCAAAGTCATTTAGGCTTTTTTAAAGCGTTTCAATATCCGTTTCGAAAACAACACAATCGGCATTACAAGCTCCGCCCATAAATATGTGACGAAACCTAGCTTTTTCAGAAACGGAAGTTAGGAAAGTTTAGTCCGATTTAGAATAATAGAGATGGGTGTCTTAAAACCCATTATTATCTAAATCCAGCCTGTAAAATAATTTCAGTTTTTTATGAAAGGGATATAAACTATTCAAAATTGCTCGCAGCTTGTTACATGACGTTTAAATGGGCTGGACGCCGAGAAAAACGAGCTCAAAAAGCGCGGTTTTATCACGAGCTAGCGTTGTTATCGCGCTTTTTAAATATGCAATGCTAAATAGCTCATCTACCTTTCAGAAAAGACATATTATTTTTAAAGCTGGATTTAGATATTAATAGATTTTAAAACACCCATCTCTATTATTCTAAATCGGTCTAAACATCTCTACGTAATTTATGTTCCTAAAAAGCTAGGTTACGTCAAGTATTTATGGGCGGAGCTTGTTATGCCGATCGTGTTGTTTTCGAGACCGATATTAAAACGCTATAAAAAATCCTTTATTACTCTGAAAGTTAGTGGCCTAATCTTTATTTTGATTACAAAATCGGAATCAGCATGTCTGATTTACCTAGTAAATACGATAAAAGTTGTTCGTGGCAGTTATGGTTTAAGGAAGTTATCACAGAGTTGGAGTAGAACAAGGGCTCTAGAAAAGGAAGAGAATAGTTGGTCAAAGTGCAAAAAAATTGCAAGGAGTAAACCTGCACCCCGTCAATATTCAGGTTTGTGGTTATATTTCCTGTGCATTAAGCATGACCAAGAAGGTATAGTCAGAAAAAAACAAGCAACACGTTTTCAACTTTTCGTGAGATGCAAGGTAAACAGTGTTTTCATGATGCGCATGATCCGCAAATCTGAGCCAATCCGCAAGTTAACCGCATCATGGAAGCAGCATAAATTCGCAAGCTAAGCAAGTTTTGCGATTCGCAAAACTTCATCGAATCCATCATGCTTACAGATCATGGAAACAGTACCGATGCGCATGATGCGAATGAAGCGCATTAAAGTACCGCACCAGCTATTCAATTTTAAACATTTTCAATACTTCCATTTGGGCTTTGTTGATCAAGCTTCACACGTTTTAACAAGGAATATTGCTTTAACATTAAATAATGCCAAATACATCGTTTAGCGACAAAGAGATATTTATCTGTTATTGCTAATAAAAGAGCACAAGGTGCAAAAGCGAATCCATGGAAAAGTAAAGAGAAATCAATATATTTTAAAAAGTTTAGCAGTTATGCTTTTGTTGCATAGTAATAGATATGAGCAGCTACAATAAGCCTTGTTCAGGCAATTTGATTCTGCTGATAAATCAGAAGTGGATGAGTGGTGTGACATGCCTGATAAGAGACATTGCTCAAGAAGAGATGATTACAAAGTCATTGCATGTATGACTTGAGACCATAGTATTCAGAGCCACACAAAAGATGAGTGTCTTGAATTAGTCATCTAGTCACTTCTTTCCTTGCATTGCCCTTATTATTATTATCACAACGTATAAAATAATGAATCAGTATTTTGAATGCTACATAATTGACATTCCATGTGATTTTAAAACCTTGACCCGCAACAACTTAAAGCCATTTCTAGTACTTTGTCTGGCATTATAACATAAACTCAAGCCTGGTTTGCAGAAATTGATGTTGACTTAACTACTATTGGTTAATTTCCTTGTGAATAGTTTTCTGAAAAATATTTGTGGGTAAAATCAAGACAGGCATTTGTTGTAACTGTATCGATTATCTACCTGGTTTCTTTTAGTTGAAAAATTGACAGGCTTCAACTGTAACAGTATCAATTATCTGCCTGCTGTTTTTTTATTGAGTAATGAATGATTTCAACCTAATCCCCTCAGCAGGACGAACAATGTGTGGTGAACCTGCAACAACTTGAAGCCATTTCTAGTACTTTGTCCGGCATTATAACATAAACTCAAACCTGGTTAGTAGAAATTCATGTTGACTCAACTACTATTGGTTATTTTCCTTGTGATTATTTTTCTGAAAATTATTTGGGAGTAAAATCAAGACAGGCATTGGTTGTAACTATCGATTATCTGCCTGGTTTCTTTTAGTTGAAAAATTTACAGGCTTCAACTGTAACAGTGTCAATTATCTGCCTGCTGTTTTTTGTTGAGTAATTGATGATTTAAACCTAATCCCCTCAGCAGCACGAACAATGTGTGGCACCATTCCTCCAATCAGCAGGATCAGGCAGCCGTTATAATAGCGTTTATTTGGTATTCATAAAACTAAAGTCATTTTACTTCAGTACTTACTGTACATTATTCAGCTTGCTATATAGAATAAAAAACGTCAGCGTGGTAAGCTAACAATCATTGGAGTATGTCATATGAATAGATTAGCTACTAATCATATATAAACTGTCCTTGCTTGAGTTTTTCATCTAAAGTATTTCAATTTCATATTGTATATGAATATAAATATATGGGATTAATTCTCCAATGTGGCTTTAGAACCATAACAACCTGTCAGATAATACAGCAATTCAGCAAAATAAAATACAAAATAAACATACTTGTTGATAAAATTAAACCACCAGCCAACATACAGCTAAAAACAGGCTACTTTTTTAGTAATGGACGATATCAACCTAATCCCCTCAGCAACATAAACAATGTGTGGCACCATTCCTCCAATCAGCAGGATCAGGCAGCTGTCATAACAGCATTCATTTGGTATTTATGAAACTAAGGTAACTTTACTTTATTCAGCTTGCTGTATAGAATAAAAACGTCAACAAGGTAAGCTAACAACCCTTGGAGGATGTCATATAAATATATTAGCTACTATCCATTATATATCATAAATTGTTCTTCCTGTTTGAGATTTTCTATCTGAAGTATCTCAATTTCATATTGTAAATGAAAATAATTATATGGGATTAATGCTTCAATTTGGCTTCAGAACCAAAAAAACCTGTCAAATAATTTAGCGAAATAAAGTTGACAATAAACATACTTGTCAATAAAATAAAACACAGCCAAAATCCAGTTAAAAACTGGCTACCTTTTTGTAGACAATACCTGGTTCCACAAATATTTTATGAAGCTATGTTGGATGTAACTGGACTAGACAGAAACATAAAGACATAGCCATTTTATGCTTGAAACATTTAATAGTATACTAAATTGTAATTACACATTGGGAGAATATAGTGGAATATTGTAACAATATTGATGATGATAGGTCATGTCCAGAACGTAGGTTGTTTATTCCCCAACTCCGAAAATGTTGACAAATTGACCACGAGTTGAATCAAATCAAAATTTATACATGCCAGTAGTTCCTAAATGGTATAGTGCAAATTTACCGACCACCCTTAGCTAATACTTTATAGCACCTGATACATGGATTAAACATTAAGCGAAAAATCTATTATTTATTTATTGGCAAACTAGATGGGTCTGGAATATCTTTAAAAGCAAAAGATCCAGTAAGACAGTGATAAAAATCTAACAAACAACTTAAACAATATTAGTTTGACAACTATTCAACAGCCAATATGAATATGTACAGTTGAGGTCCCATTATATTGCTTTGAGCTATTCACATTAAGAAAAACAAAGGGTATAAATTAGATTCTATATGGAGTTTAATTATCCAGATTCTGCTATACTGCTTCAAGGTGATGGTGTAATTACGATCCCAATTCGACTCGAGTAGTTCTAGTGTTTGAGAGGAATACATAACAGTAACTTCAAATTTTTTATTGTTCATTTGATTGTTGGTGGATTGGTTTTTTGATTGATGTAAGTTAGTCTCCGCTAAAATTTACACCCTTATCAATTGTAAGCAAGGAATCCTACTAAATTCTGCTTTGAAAATCAAGCAAGTTTGTTTTCCCAAGCAGAAGTTGGTAGGCTGCAAATTAAAAAAAATCTTTGATAATTGCAACAATTATAAGTCATCAGATTGTTCAAAAAATATAGACTATCAGGTGGAAAACTACTAACAAATGCAGCATACCTCTGATGCTGTTACAAATGAACAAAACAATCTAACAATGATTTGCAAGAAAGACAAAGATAATTACACCTGACATTCTAAAACGCCAATCTTGCACACAGTCAAATGTCAATGTAGATTGTAACGATGAGACATAACTCATTTCTGTTATCTAAAAATGTAAGTCTAGATTGAGGTGCAACATTTTTTTACTAGGGGTGCTGTAAGAGGCAAACTGATGGGTTATATCATGTCGGATGGGCGAAGAACAATGGACCATTCGCAAATTACATGAGGCAGTATTTTTCATTTACTGATGAGCTCAGGGTTGATATGGTGCAGCACAAAAGATGAAAGGATCGTTGAGCCAACAAACCTACACAGAACAAGTTTGAGAGCTTGTACTTCAACGAAGAAAAAGGTCCAAGTGTCGAGCAAGGAGAATGCAGTGATGACTGAATCTAAACAGTGATATCTACTAGTACGTAAAAATGAGAGTGACGACTGTCAAAATCAGGCGGTACGCTGTTCAGCGACCTGGTTGTCATAGCGGCCATGTGTTTGACATGTAAACAGAACCAACAATATAGCTAGTTTTGTGGGTCAATTGTGATCAATGTACTACATGTAATTTCAAACACATCAAAAATTGTTATTGACTAGTCCGAAGCTCCTTTTGCCGGATTTGATATTCATATGCAACTGATGTCTAATAATGGGTCACATTATTCTATTATCCGTTATAATATACCTTGGGAGAATTCAGGCAATTTACCAAAAATAGGAAAATGAGACACAAAAATATAACAAAATCATCACCTAAAGGCCTAAATCTAGCTATAAAAGCTAAATATAGCTGCAAACAAGCCAATAACCGATTGAATCTCAGCAACGAACCAAAACCTGATGTAAGATCTTTTGCTAAAAGCTATTTCAATAAACCAACTAAATCCTATAGCCGAGACCCTGCTAAAGCCAGTGATTCTTAATGGAGAAGGTGTACCTCATTATTAGTCAAAAGGCAATACGAATTTGCCACTAATAGACAGCCAATCCAAGTCACTACTCATCAACATAAAGGAGGCAGAAAAATTGTGAAAGTAGTGGGATTAGGCATAAACGGAACTTGAATGAAATGCATGTGTAATAATGAGTTTGACGACCTTAGGGTGATTTATGTTAGGTTCATAGCTTGCAAGTGTCCCAAGGTGGAATTAAATCACTAGGTGTAGTAATGAAATGAGATATTACTTAAAATGCATCTGGTAAGTCATGGGGAGCAATATTATGATGATCTGTCATGAATTTAGCCACCACAGTTTCACGCAACTTTTTCACGCATCCCATGTTTTACTAGACCCGCGTAATCGCTACATGTGTATTTATGCAGCCAGAAAAAAGAGAAAATATATGAAGACCTCAACGGAAGAACGATCAATGTCACAATTGTTCAAACTGGGGATATAGCCATTTTAAAGTTTAAAAACTTGGACATTGATCAGTTTTGCAAAGAGCTTATTTTAAGTAGAGATATCCCTAAACCTGAATCATTTTTGCTGAAAGTTTGTCACAGAGACTAAACTTTGTGGCCAGAACTATCTAATGGAAGAAAAAACCTAGTATTTTGAGGAAATGTGACATTGATCGTTCTTCCGTTGAGGTCTTCATATATATTCAGTTTCAAGTAAACTTCTGTAGTGATAACATCACTTCAGCTAAACACTTGATTGTTAAATTCTATCGCTAATTTGACATAAGGACTAGTATTGGTAAGTAAAAATAACTTTATAAATATGCATCTATTTTTAACATAAATGTAGTACAATCATGATAACATAATATACTATTCACTAAACAAAGTAGCTGAAACTTAGGTGTTTATTATTTTGAGTATGTTTTTACAAAATTTACAAATGAACAGCTTTGTACACTCTGTTGTCATGGTTCTTTAACTTATTTCGATATTACTGACTCAAAGATGTCTAGACGAAAGCAGCAACCTCTTAAGTTTGGTGACTACATCTTGCCAACGCTCAAAAAGAAACCTGTAAACAGGAAGACGTCTGTTAAGAATGCTCCTGACAAACCAAAGAAAACAATGTTTGAGAATCCAGGAATAGTAAGTATATTAAGCGAAGTATTTCTGTAACATGCATCTTAAAATACTTCCGTTTGCTTGGGTTGTGTTCATAATTCTTTTGTTCTAGGTACAATAGTAAAAAAGAGAAAAGGGCGGATGGAGCCAAGCTTAGACGGCACGAGATAAAGATGTGCATTTTGCCATGGGCAAAGGGCGCCATGCACTGACATTGTCAAGCTGCCAACATCAGCTAGGGCATCGTCTGGCAAAAAAGTTTGTGATGGTACACCTGCACTTCATGTGTAGAAAAGCTGTAGGAGAGCCTCAATGGCGATGCGAGATGTAGTGCAAAGAGTTGGCGTCATCGTTGGCAGGCCTCAATGACAATTTTTGAATTGTAATGAAATTGTTTAAAACTGCGGATTTATGAAGCACTGTAAGCAGTAGAATCTGCTCTTTCAACAGGTATGCATTTTATTGACAGAAACTAATGCAAACTCTACAATAAGCCTTTTGTTGCCGCCCTGTAATAAAACAAACCGCAAAAATGCAACCCTTTCGACCTCTCTATTTGCATAATAAATGGCTCCTTATCGGCGGCGATATCAAATGCAATCCATATACCAAGTGAGAGCTTAACACGCGGTATTTTCAATGGTACTGTTGACATTCACGGTCAATTAACCAATAAAGAGTGAGAGCCTTTTTATTCCCGCCAGGAAGACAACCTTGAAGCAAATCAACCCTGCTGGTTTGATTTGCTTCGGAGCTGTTTTTTTCGTATCAAATGAAATCGACGTATAATGGAAATTGACCTATGAAATACCGGTGACGTATGTAGCGATTGTAAACATTGCGCTGCCATTGCCATTTTCATTCCTTTTGTCTCTGATCAAAGACCAAACCACACGCTTTTACACAGCTCTCACACATTATTCAAAGATATTTTTCGATTTACGAAGTGGTGAAGTCGTATACTGTCATTGCATTCGGCAAGAAGAAAAGAAAAAAAGTCTTTCCATCTAGAATGACTGATGAGGTTAGTATTATCATTTTGCTATTTTTTATGATTTCGATTCATTTTTTAGTTACTATGACTAGTTTTAATTAGGTACTATAAATCTTTTTAACTACTATCCATTTCATTAGGCTAAACCAAACAATTCAAATAGTATTCCTTATAAAATATTGGTTGTATCGATGATATTGATAATAGTTATTTAACATTGTAGTCACTGCCACAAACTCCTTTGATTCAGATTTGATTATTTTCTTCTAGTCAACTTTAGTGCAGCCACCTGGTTGTTGTCTTTATACTGTCTACATGTTTTCTTATCCACTAACACTTGTGGTATTTTTCACTGCTATATCCAGTAAGAACAGGTTTGATGTCCTGCTAATACCACCCAGTATCCTCTGTTTTGCCCTTTTTCCTGTTAGTCAGTTGAGGTTTAGCTGAGCTACAGATTGGTTATATAATAAATGCTTTATTATATCACATGAAATATCTCAATAAATAATAGGTTATGGGCCCAGGCAACGCTGGCAAAGGATATATTGTACAGAGATATTTAGAACTAAGTACTTCTATAAGCTAAGTGTAGCTACGATGCATCAACTTGTTTATCTTTCCTTTAAATATGTGCTTTATTAAAAAAATTATTTTCAAAGTCCGGAAAAGCACATCCACCAATCAATATTATAATGTATAACCTCCAGAAGTATTTGTGCTTAGATTGCCAGTTCATAACTGAGCTGTCAGTTTATCACAAAACTGGCATCATATTAACATTCTTTTGAATGTAAGCAAATAAGCATGACAATTACAGATGAGCAAGACTTGCAAATGATGGCAGGACAGTGTCAATGACTTCCCGAAATGAGCAAGTGTCTTGTTAACAACGATACAAGGCAGTGACACAAAAATTTGCTATCTGGCTATACTTCGCATATGAACAGAAATAAAAGATTTATGGACACTTGCATCTATTCAAGGTGATGCTTGGAAGAATCAATAAAATACCTTGGAAGCCATTTTTAAAAAGTCGAAGCTATGTAGTTACAGCAATTGCAAATGGGCAGTTTAAGCGATAAAACAAGCTCCTTGCACATCAGAAATTCTAGTAAGATCAAAAATAAATTATTAACTGCTTTGAACTATAGAACAGCAGTACAGAGAGATTTTTAGAATTCAATGCAGTATCAATTAATTGCTTTGAAAGTTCAACAACAAAGCAATGAACTGCTTCAAATCAACAAAAAAGCTGACAAGATTAAAAAGTTTCAACAAGCGATAAAATAATGGCAAAAACACAAAAAAGGTGAACAAAAAGTACTCAAAAGCTTGTAAGGCTGAACATACATGTAGAAACAAAAAAGTAACAAAAAAGGGTTCAAAAACTGAGCTAAATAGCAGCTGCTTTAAAAAGTTAAGCAAAAGGCAATGAATCTTAGCATGTTTAAAACAAAAACAGTTTAATTAAAGCAGTGATAAGTTGAGCATACAAGAGCTCAACCATTGTCAACCCCATCACACTAAACTTCTTAAAAAAGGACTATAAACGACTCTTTTTCTGGCGGAGTTTGAGGAGGTAATAACAGTCTGCACACAACTCTCAACTCTATTTGAGACAAATCGCTCATACCAAGCACAGACTATTGAAGCAATGTTTATCTAACCCTATAATATGAAAACCAGAAACCATAAAAACAAAATGCACACAGAATTGGTTTGTTGTCATTCTGTCAATCAAAGATTGTACAGAAGATATGGCCAGAATAGCAAAGCACACTCAAATGATTACGCTATAACCACTAAGAGTTGTATAACAATGACATCAACATAGGTTTTTCATTGTATCTTTAACTTCATGGCATGAACAGTCTGTTTACTATGACCTCAGTTTGATTGTTCAAAGCTGCAGTATTCATTGTGGTATTATATTATACCTTCTTCAGGCCTGGATTCTTGGGAAATCAAAATTTTTACATAGAACCGCATGTATTAGTATACGGCAATGTTTCAGAGAGACAGAGTCAATTGAGATAATACTTCTTGCAACATATGTAACCATGGTAATAATCTCCTAAAACTTAGTTGTCTTCTCACTCAGCTATTTTAAGGCCAGGCAGTACAGACAGTACTCTTAAATCAATGTTCAAAGACTTGATATCTTATCTTCAAGAGCAGCAGAAAGCTGTTGATGCCAACAGCTATTTCTGAGCTAAGAATAAAAGTACACAAATGAACCCATCAAAGCCAAACAATTTATAGCTACATAAACTGAAGTTGCAATGCTTTGACGTCTTTTAGTAGAACATATTTGCCTAATGCAGCCATCCATCTTGGTAAGTTACCCAAGATTAATGAGCAAACTGGAAACATGTTTAGAACATTTCAAAGCTACAACTTATTTGAATTCCTAAAGAAACTGGTAAAACTTTCGATGGAGACATTAACAACTTACATTCATGCTGATAATGAATATAACTTGAAAGAATTATCAGGGATAAGAAAACGGGAAGATCGAAGAGGTTTTTTGACGTGGTGAAAGAGTATATGAGGGACCTGAGAGTGACCGATGATGCACAAAATAAAAATGAAAAAAGACTATTTTCAATGAAGAACCCTAACAAGAAAAAGCCAAAAGAGTAAGAGTTCATGCTATTCGTGCTTTGCTTTTACAGACATAGTAAAGCAGTGGACAGATAATATAGCAAATTTATAAACCAGCTCTTGTATTGATGTACAAATGCAAGTTACAGCGAACTTGTAATAAACTGCTCATAGTTCCATTATATGGAACAATTGTGTATCAAATGAGGGAATTGATACAAATGAATCTCAATAATATGAAACGAACTCAACTCGTGCATGAAGGTACCACGATAAACTGAACATACCTATCAATAAAAACATTTCAAACTAGCACAAAATTTACATACAAATACTACACTAAGCATTGCATTTTCAGGAGTTCAAGCATATGCCGCATCAAAAATTATCGACAAATATAAGTACCTTAACTCAAAAATGCCTCATGGGGCTCTACTGAACTTGAAAAACAGCAGAGATGCTTGTAATAAAATGGAAACCAAATTTAAAAATTACCGAACATGAAAAACAAAATATGAAAAGTTCATGTCGTTAGACCAGCTCCATATCTCTATTGTCACTTATCTCATGTAACTTCTATTGATTATCACAGAATTTATTTAGTTTTTCATATATACACGTACAACTTACTTTTTATATCGTGATATTTGAGGTAGTTTTATTTAATGCATTTGTTTACGTGGTATCGTATGTCATATGCATACCAGATGGCTTACTTGCAGTAGGACAAACCAATTTGTAGGCTGATTGAGACTAGCGTTGAAGACTTGATATGGTGTATAATTAGAAGGAATAGGGACTAGTGCGAGACCACTAGCGAGACCACTAACGCTTCATTGTATGTCAAGTGGTGGTCTTCATTGTGCACACTAGCATTGGCTTCCAGAAACCAATGCTAGGGTTTGCAAGGGTTGTGCTGATAGTGAAATACAAGAGCTACTAGCAACAGAAAATGCAATACAAATTTATGATAAATTGGTTTTTAGTAATTTAGAGATTGTCATACATACGGAACAGGCAGAGATACTGTGAGGGTTTCATATCAACCAGCTCAGCGCTATGCTTTCCCATTAACCAAGTGATTGGGATCACCATGACTACATTGTGATCACAATGGAAGACAAAGTGTATTCTCTGATAATATCAATAGAGACACTCATAGCAGTTTAAATTTAGCTTTACATATACATTTGCTTGAGTGGAGGATAATTTACTGCTATTTTCATTTACAATACACTGGTCAACTGTTTTCTGGAGTGGCCTAGATGTCGTAGCTTTTGTCCTTACTCATGAATTACAACCTCACAAAGTTGGCTCAACTAGAAGAGCTGAGCCTCTAGGGGGACACAAGATGTGTTGGGCAGTCTTGGTAATTTAAGAAAACTGTCACTACAGGATACATTGTAGTAATTCACTCTGTTACATAATAATTCATGCTGTGACAATAGGTACAACCATTGACAATAACATTATAGATATTGTTATAATGGAGGCATAATGGAGGCATAATGGAGGTAGGTTTCGTAAATCAGTTTTAGAGTAATCTTAAGGGGTAGTCACACGAGCGCTGAAACGAACTAAACGACGCAAAACGACATCGGTGAAAACTGAAAATTGTTGGGCAGAAGACATTTCTGGCCTAAACAAACCATTTCGGTCCTGCTCGAAATTTCGTGGCCGAATCCCTGCTCTTATTGGCTTGTTAAAATTTTAGTGAGCACGCTTGACATTTTTCCTTACATGTGTGAGCAAAATTTAAAATAAAATGGATGATCTTTTTATTCCGTTGATCAAACAACGCGAAGCAATTTACAACAAGGCTCACCCGGACTATAGCAAAAAAGATAGCGTAGTTTACAATATTTGGTCTCTAATTTCTATTGAAATGAGAGCACAAAACTATTTGGAATTTGTTGGTAAATGAGTAAAATAATTAAAAATCGTCATCCATTGTCATATGATATGTTGTAAAAGTATTGTGCCGTGCCTTACTCTGACACAACTTGACAGAATTGTCAGGGATACGAAAACGGGAAGATCAAAGAAAAGGTTTATGGACGTGGTGAAAGGGAATATGAGAAACCTGAGAGTAACCGATGATGCACAAAATAGAAATGGAAAAGGACTATTTTCAATGAAGAACCCTAACAAGAAAATTCATGCTATTAGTGCTTTGCTTTTACAGACATAGTAAAGCAGTGGACAGATAATATAGCAAATTTATAAACCAGCTCTTGTATTGACGTACAAATGCAAGTTACAGCGAACTTGTAATAAACTGCTCATAGTTCCATTATATGGAACAATTGTGTATCAAATGAGGGAATTGATACAAATCAGAGCTGTGCTACTCGAGTACAAATTCGAGTACAAGTACTACTCGAGTACCGATTTCAACTACTCTCTACTCTACTCGAAGGGGCCATAATATGGGATAAATATACTCT
This sequence comes from Watersipora subatra, assembly GCF_963576615.1. Classification (NCBI taxonomy): domain Eukaryota; kingdom Metazoa; phylum Bryozoa; class Gymnolaemata; order Cheilostomatida; family Watersiporidae; genus Watersipora; species Watersipora subatra. The sequence goes on from NC_088711.1 coordinate 64,791,216, forward strand.
ACTTGTACTCCCTTGGGAAGAAAGTACTCGGAATCTACTTGCAAACTTAAATACTCTACTCTACTTTACTCTACATCAAATATACTCTACTCTACTTTACTCTACATCAAAATACTCTACTCTACTTTACATCAAATATACTCTACTCTTACTTGCACCAGGGAGTTGTCAATTCCCTGTTGACATATAATATTTCTCTTTACTTTACCTAGACTGTGATCCAATTTGTATTGTGTACTACCTGCTTTGTTCTGCACCACAATTTCTCTGTTTGTACTCAGTACTTGTGTAATGTGTTTTGGAACAAGGGCTTTTTCTTATTGAAATGTCAATCCAAGGTCACATAGACTACTGAAATGTTGTGCAAGTAACATGGTATGATAGTTAAGTGTCTGTGAGAATTCAGAAAAATAAAATGTGAGGAGAGATGTATTTTAACAATGGCAGAGGCAGGACCAGTGACAGTAATAGAGCCAGTAACAGATAGGAATACCAAGTCTTCCCCTACAATAATACAATTTGAATATACTGACTATAAGGTTAGATGACGCATTTGCTTTTTCCTTCATTATGTGTGGTTTAGTAGCCCTTTTCTCTACCACAGCTATGAGTTTCTGTTCTTGTTTTACAAAAACAGACTCATAATTCAACAGACCGAGCAGCAGCAGGCGGATGGCACATCCACACTTGCTATATATTATTGGTTAATTGAGTGGCAATTGTTTGTTCATATTATATTATATAGGCCTACCTGTACTGGTTAATTTGGCTGTTTTACTTGTTTGTTCGTTTTACTTTAATTTAATAAAAAGTACTTGATATTTGATTATTGTACTCTATACTTGCACTTGAAATTCAGAAGGAAAACTCCACTTGAACTTGAAATTTGAGAGATAACTCTACTTGTACTCGGAAACTAGTTGTGATACTCTACTTGTACTCGGAAGGCAGAAACATGTGTATACTTGTACTTGTACTCGATTTTGTTTTGAGTACTCGCTTACTCTACTTGAACTGAAAAAAAGTACTTGGGCACAGCTCTGATACAAATGAATCTCAATAATATGAAACGAACTCAACTCGTGCATAAAGGTACCACGATAAACTGAAAATACCTTATCAATAAAAACATTTCAAACTAGCACAAAATTTACATACAAATACTACACTAAGCATCTCATTTTCAGGCGTTCAAACATATGCCCCATCAAAAATTATCAACAATTATAAGTACCTTAACTCAACAATGCCTCATGGGGCTCTACTGAACTGGAAAAACAGCAGAGATGCTTGTAATAAAATGGAAACCAAATTTAAAAATTACCGAACATGAAAAACAAAACATAAAAAGTTCATGTCGTTAGACCAACTCCATATCTCTATTGCCACTTATCTCATGTAACTTCTATTGATTATCACAGTATTTATTTAGTTTTTCATATATACACGTACAACTTACTTTTTATATCGTGATATTTGAGGTAGTTTTATTTAACACATTTGTTTACGTGGTATCGTATGTCATATGCATACCGGATGGCTTACTTGAAGTAGGACAAACCAATTTGTAGGCTGATTGAGACTAGTGTTGAAGACTTGATATGGTGTATAATTAGAAGGAATAGGGACTAGTGCGAGACCACTAGCGCTTCATTGTATGTCAAGTGGTGGTCTTCATAGTGCACCTTAGCATTGGCTTCCAGAAACCAATGCTAGGGTTTGCAAGGGTTGTGCTGATAGTGAAATACAAGAGCTACTAGCAACAGAAAATGCAATACAAATTTATGATAAATTGGTTTTTAGTAATTTAGAGATTGTCATACATACGGAACATGCAGATATACTGTGAGGGTTTCATATCAACCAGCTCAGCGCTATGCTTTCCCATTCACTAGTTGATTGGGATCACCATGACTACATTGTGATCACAATGTAAGACAAAGTGTATTCTCTGATAATATCAATAGAAACACTCATAGCAGTAAAATTTGCTTTACATATACGCTTGCTTGAGTGGAGGATAATTTACTGCTATTTTCATTTACAATACACTGGTCAACTGTTTTCTGGAGTGGCCTAGATGTCGTAGCTTTTGTCCTTACTCATGAATTACAACCTCACAAAGTTGGCTCAACTAGAAGAGCTGAGCCTCTAGGGAGACACAAGATGTGTTGGGCAGTCTTGGTAATTTAAGAAGACTGTCATTCCAGGATACATTGTAGTAATTCACTCTGTTACATAATAATTCATGCTGTGACAATACATACAACCATTGACAATAACATTATAGATAAGAGTAAATCAGTTTTAGAGTAATCTAATGATGCTAAAGGAATAAAAATTACTGAAGTATGTGCCAGGACATCCAACTACATTTTTAATGGCAGTTTAGAGGTGTGTTGCTATAGAAGCCATTTACTAAGCCAAGTATTAACAGCCTAACAGTGAATAGAAAGAAACTATACCTTAGTCCATCCAAAACAGTAGCTGTTTCAGTGTGCTCCAGCAAAAGCTTTATGCTAACTGCTCAATGAATACTCCTACACAGCCATGAGAAAAACATCAAGTCACCAAAAAATAGAAAACAAATTTTCAGGCTAAACCGAAACTATTTGATCATGGATCAATGTGCTATTTTCAGTGGGAAGATTCTAGAACAATATTTGATTGCAACAACTTACTAATGTAGGGAAGTTGTTGCCAGCAAATATGCCAGATTTGGCCCACCTAGCAATGTTCAGTGATGCAACAGACAACAACCTACATCCTAAAGGCCTGCAACATGCAGGAAAAACAGGTTTCACGCATTTTATGAGGCCATGAATACACCATCAGTACAATATAGTATATGCAACGGCTAAGATACCGAAAATGACGAACGACTTATTCCTTGAACTGCCCAATATAGGAATACTCCTAATACAGGGAATAGCCAAAGTCCCGCAAAATTGTTTGAAAAAGTCACCGGGCCTTTTCTTCCATAAAATACGAAGAACAGAAAAGTTTCATAAACCAAAAGATTTAAAGAAAACCGATGTCTCAGAGAAGCTATGAGGAAAAAAGATTGTCTTTACAATGAGACTGGGAAATAATCTCAAGCAAAAGAACTATCTTCAATTAAAAAATGGTTTAGCTGCCAACAACTCAGTATGTGCGAGTCAACAACAATGTATAATCAGATTAAATAACGCGACAAAAGCGTTATTAAATGGGCATCAATCAAGAGAATCGCAAGGTATACATGAGGCAGCCAAATCAAGATAATTATCAATTCACTTACATTGTGGTAACGTGTAGCACCGATATAGCATTATCCATCAATCACTATTTATTAGGAAACACTTATTACTTGCGCACAAAAAGTCCCTACAATAAAAAATCGCCTGAACGCGTCCCTCAATCAACAAAAAAGAATGCAGCAGACTATATCCGTCACCACGTGTTTGCTACCGAACCGTAATCGCGCAGAATAGCTTATCTTTGAATCTCCAGCTGTGCGTGAGAGGTAAAAGGTCAGACATAACCAAGGGATTTCCGAGTTGGTGAGCGTCCCAGTAAGCGATGGTCATCCTGAACTAGTGTACTAGTCCCTCTATGGCCCTTTATCTATCGCGAGAGCGAGCATAACTGTTGCATGAGTGGATTATAAAAGTATAAATGTGCATGGGTCTGTGCATAAAAGGATTTTGAAGCATTTAATGTTTGGAGAGTTGTCAAACCATACAAAAATTATGGTTGGCTATTATAGGCATTAAATCTAATTAATAAATGGTCAAAATATCTGGGCATGTACTCAACCCAATCATTATGTAGATTTGGCATGCCATCTGATACTTCTGTAGTGGTAGTACAGTAACATAATTAGTGTTATCATAATAGGGTCGCCCTAAACATGGCTGTACTGTGATTTATTTCCTGATTAATTTTGGTCTACAGCGTTAACTTGTTGGAATGAATGCTATACATTTATGTACTTCTATTCAGGCCTACTTCAACTAGCATTGTGTTTCTTTTTTCTGCATTTACCGTTATGCTGGTAGTAGACACATAACTACCTTTTCGTGTAACATATACAAACTTTTTTGCCATGAAGAGATTAAACCAGGCATGTGAACTTGATTACAGCTTGTGTAAAGAGTGTGCATTATAACAGAATAGTCAATGCAATTGCCACAGACTACTAACTGAAAATAAAATTGTATGTTGCTAATGTGAAACCCCCTTTTGACTATATCTAGATCCACCTCTAGATTGATTATGCCGTGACTTCACCCTCTATTGATCAGCAGTTATGTGCAGTACTAGTGCAGTAACCACAGTTCACAAAGAGCATACGTAACAAGGTTTAGTACTAAGCAAGTCCTTATTGAAAATAACTAGCAAACTCTATTTGCTATCTGTGTGGTTGCGTCAAAATGTCTAGGTTAAAACCAAATTCATTATTGAAAAACTAAGCATTATATCGCTATAGATATGTAGGGTTTAAGATTCTGTAATGTTGATTTGTGATTTATTTTCATCAACAAAATTAGTTAAGCAGAAGAAAAAAGCTGGAAGAGTGATGAAGCCCATAATACGCAATAGCATAGCTAGTCGTGGCGTTGGGCTTGTCGTCATCGGCTTTATTCGCATATTAAAAGATACAACCTAAGTTCTCTCTTGAAACTGGTCACCTTCTCTATGCCTTTAATAGACTTAGGGAGTTGGTTCCAAAAAGTGGCTTGTTGGAAATCCACCCTGCAATGGCCTGCACAGGAAGAAGATTGTGGGAGATTTAGACAGAAATTTGATAATCGAGTTTGATATATTGTGCGAGGGATGTAATTACTATAAAATTTTTGGTGGGCTACTTAAGAGTATAATGCGGTATGAATCTAGTGAACTGATAGGTAGCATGGATGATGATTTGAAAAGAGGTTTGGTGTGGGTGAGGCGGGGTTTTTTTTGTGAATAGTCCTTATCATGCGCTTTTGAAGTGTTATTAAATTTGTAAGATGGGTGGGAGGTGCATTGCCCCATGCCTCAATGCAATATGAAAGTTTGGAATTAACCATGGAACTGTATAATAAAAGCAAAGGTTTGTGGGGTAAATATTCAGATGTGCGATAGAGTAAGCCTGATAAGGGTTTCAGTTTTTTAGTAAATATTCTATGTGTTTTTTCCAAGTGAGATTAGAATCAATGAAAATACCTAAGAGTTTAATGTGATCTGTCTGACAAATTGGTTTGTTGAAAATAAAAAGGGATGAGTGTTAGCTAGATGAAATTTATTTTGGGGGTTTTTTAGTAACATGAAATTACTCTTATCAACATTTAAGGTGAGTTTGTTAGAAGTGCACCAGTTTTGAATAGCAAGAAGTTCGCTATTTAAACAATCTATGTCAGGAGCGGGCAACGTGCGGCCCATGGGTCGGATGTGGCCCTTTGCCATTTATTGTGCGGCCCTTCCACCCCTCCCAGTAATTTTTGCATATATAGATGCGTTTGAATGAGTACAATGCACTAAATATAAAAAATACTACATAGTGGTGAGATTTTGTTGAAAGCATAGTGTAGTATCCCTCACATCAACTAGAATATTCAGTTGGCTTTAAACTTTAGCAGAGTAGTCATAGATAGTGTTATATAACGTACATTCATGTACTTACTGAAAAGACGCCATCTATTTATCATTCAATCCGTGGTCTGTGATATTTCTATACATGTATTTAGATCACATTTACAGGTTTGTCTTACACATAGCATACACTGCAATAATGTAGTTGTTTACAAATAGCCATTCCCTTTCGATGATTGGTTGTTTGTTCTTGCTCGTTATTGGTCAATTTACTTTAACAGTTACCTAACTGTTGATTAATAATTAAGTGCTTTCTAGTCATGGCTACTAAAAGAAAAAGAACTGTGGCGGAAGAAAACAGGAAATTCAATACTGAATGGCAGGATAAATACTTGTTTATATCAGTACATAACAAGACTGTATGTTTAATCTGTCAGAATTCAGTAGCTCAAACCATGGAATACAACATTAGAAGACATTTTGAAACAAATCGTGGTGAGAAGTATGGCACATACAACACAGAGGAGAAAAGACAACTTGCAGAAAAGTTGACAAAAAGCCTAAAAGCACAGCAGCAAGTGTTAACTCAATCACGTGAGGTTGAAATTGATAATACTATAGTGAGCTTTAAGATTGCGAAGATTCTCACCAAACACCAAAAGCCATTTTCTGATGGTGAAATAGTAAAAGAGTGCTTACTGAAACTTGCTAGAGTTAAGTGCTCACAAATGCTAAAAAGTGTTTCAGATGTATCTTTTTCACGCCGCACAATAGTCAGATGAGTAGAAGATATGGGCTCAGACATAGCTTATCAATTAAAGGTGAAGCTGGGTGATATTGAATGCTATTCACTTGCATTTGATGAGAGTACAGATATCAGGGACACAGCACAGCTGGCTGTATTTATTCGAGCTGTAGATAAGGATTTCAATGTAACTGAGGAACTGCTCGACTTAAACTCGTTGAACGGTACTGCAAGAGGTGTAGATATATTTGAAGGTGTTCAAGCGTCACTATAGAAAATAGAAATTGAGGACTTCATCAAGTGTGTGTCGCTGTGTACAGATGGTGCAGCATCCATGATAGGGTGTCACAATGGTCTTATAGCCAGAGTACGTGAGCTCCAGCAAGATGTTATTGCAGTTCATTGCATCATACACCAGGAGAACCTGAGCGCAAAAATTATCAATATGGATCATGTCAACTCAGTAGTAGTAAAAACAATAAACTACATACGCTCACGAGGACTAAACCACAGAGAGTTTCAGGAGTTCTTGAGAAACCTGGACAGCCAGTCTGATCATGTTGTTTATTTTACAGAGGTTCGCTGGCTTAGCAGAGCATCAACATTGCAAAGTTTCTGGCTATTACTAGATGAGATCATTTTATTTCTGAAGTTGATACGAAAGGAGGCTCAAGAACTGTGTGATCCTCTCTGGCGAATGGACTTCGCATTCTTAAATGATCTCTCAAAAATTATCTCAACTCAACGTGAGGCTTCAAGGACAAAACAAGTTGGTACATGACTTGTTTAAGCACCTCCGAACATTTGAAAGAGATCTTCAGCTCTATGAGCAAAGTCTGCGTGAAGAAAAAGTTGATCACTTTCCCACCCTTAAATCTGTCTTTAATGGCAACAACGAGATCCTGGATAGCTATGCTCAGAGAGTGGCAGTACTTCGAGAGGAGATTTCCTCTCGTTTTACAAAGTTCAGAAGTCTCAGAAGTGAGATGACCATCTTCTCATTGCCTTGTACTTGTGAGATAAGCTCAGCAGCTATCCAGTTCCAGCTTGAACTAAACGGCGCTGCAGGAGGATGACATTCTCATCCAAAATTTCAAAGAGATGCACCTAGTTGACTTTTTTGAGTCCTTACCAACTGCAGATTACTGTAATTTAAAGCAGTTTGCCAGAAGATTTGTCGGCATGTTTGGAAATACATATACCTGTGAGCAACTGTTTTCCAAAATGAAGCATATCAAAAGCAAACTGAGAAGCAACCTGACTGACAGTCATCTGCTGCATAGTTTGCGTCGGTGCGCATCAAGAATAGAACCTAACATAACGAATTGGCTAAAAATATCGAACACCAAGCTTCTCACTAACTATGAATATTATAAAAATATTATATTTCGTATCTCCATACTTTATCTAGTGTCTACTGTCATTTATAAATCCAATACATACACGTTTATTCTTGTATTGTATTCAAGTTGTATATTATATGCTACTTTTTGAAATTTTAATTAAGACAGAAAATACCAAATCAGGGTTGTATGATGCGGCCCTCGACAATAGTTACATTTTGCAAAATGGCCCTTTTCTTGAAAAGGTTGCCCACCCCTGATCTATGTGCTCATTGATGTTAGAGGATTCGAAAAAGAGATTAGTGTCATCTGCATAGAGCAAAAATGTGAAAAAAGCGATGTTGAGAAGCTGATATGTTGGCAATCAGTTTATTTCTAAACGGCAAAAGCATACTATATGCTTCAGTGAATTTCAATAAACAATATTGCAACGTTTGTCATAGCAAAATGATGCAGTTGGCTTGCCCAAAGCCAAAATAGCTAAGATGGACTGTGGGCTTTCTTTCACCAACTGTTGTGTGAAGGAGAAATAGCTTAGCCTTTTCTATTCACTTTAGATAATAAAATGGCTACCTATCTGGTGTCTAAAGCAATCAGATCTCAGGTTCCGGTAACTTTAACGAATTACAATTATCGCCAAGGGTTGTTCATCCACTGTTTCATGAGTATCATTGAAAAAGGTCCAACAACCCCTCACTTCCACAATTTCCTAAGGGTTGTTAGCTAGTAAAGCGGTGCTGGAGCTTTGCTATTGGCAGATATGAAATTGCAACAAAAACTAAGAATAACTCAACAATAATATAAACTGAGCAGTAAGTGGAGACCCTGAAAAGGTAGAGAATGTGTCAATTGCTTTGCGTCTTATTCATCCAGAAGAAAAACATGATATAGCACCTTGGAATTATTTTGCAATATTAACCTGCCTGTAAACGCTTCTAATTTTTTTCTTTTGGGAGTTTTAAAAACTAAATAAAATTATATATTCAACCTTTTTTTTTAAATACGATGACACAAACTCATCATTTTATCAGGTAGGCTAATACAGTTGATGCCTTTTACATACAGTTGATAACTTGTACACACAGTTGAAGCATTTTATATACGGTGAAAGCTTTTTACTAACAAATGATATTTTTACCTACAGCGGATGCCTTTCATCTACAACTGATGCCTTTCACATAAGGTTTATGTTTTTTGCACACAGTCCTTTATATACAGTGGAAGCCTTTTACTAACAGTTGGTACTTTTCACTTACAGCTAATATCTTTTTATTTACAATTGCTGCTTTCTCACTTACAGTTGAGTCCTTTTCAAGTAGCTTTAGCAATCTTCATTAAACACGAATCTCTCTCATTTTTTTCAGCTCAGAGATTGATGATCTACAATTATATGCCCTTGCACTGTAGCAGAAGTTGGAACCTTCCATCTACAAATAAAGCAGCTATCACTTTCCACATTCTCTCTTTTTATGGTGGAGGCTGTGATCTAACTTGGTTACAGCATAAAATTAGGTGAGATTAAACCGTTTCCGAAATAATAGTTCTAGTGTTATTTTACAGCCAAATTGATTTAATCTTCCATTCAAATTCGGAGCAAATACAGCCTTATGTCATTGACTTAACTAGATCATAAACGAATTAAGTTTCAGTTTTAATATTTCCAAGAGAACAAATTTTATTTCATAAGTACAAAGCTTCTGATGGTTTTAAGTAGGCTTATGAAACTAGACTGTTTAATAGCTACAACACTGCGTTATCAAATTACTGTATCTATTTAAAGCCTTAATACTTACTACTTTAGATATTTCAAAATATTTGAAATGATGTTGAAATAAACAAAATAGCTCTTTTAGGAAATTCAATTAAACAAGTGCTTAAGAGGCTTGTTCACAGGAACCTTAAGAGGCTAGTTCACAGGAACCTTAAGAGGCTAGTTCACAGGAACCTTAAGAGGCTAGTTCACAGGAACCTTAAGAGGCTAGTTCACAGGAACCTTAAGAGTCTAGTTCACAGGAACCTTAAGAGGCTAGTTCACGGGAACTTTAAGAGGCTAGTTCACAGGAACCTTGAGAGGCTAGTTCACAGGAACCTTGAGAGGCTAGTTCACAGGAACCTTGAGAGGCTAGTTCACAGGAGCCTTAAGAGGCTAGTTCACAGGAACCTTAAGAGTCTAGTTCACAGGAACCTTAAGAGGCTAGTTCACAGGAACCTTAAGAGGCTAGTTCACAGGAACCTTAAGAGTCTAGTTCACAGGAACCTTAAGAGGCTAGTTCACGGGAACTTTAAGAGGCTAGTTCACAGGAACCTTGAGAGGCTAGTTCACAGGAACCTTGAGAGGCTAGTTCACAGGAACCTTGAGAGGCTAGTTCACAGGAGCCTTAAGAGGCTAGTTCACAGGAACCTTAAGAGTCTAGTTCACAGGAACCTTAAGAGGCTAGTTCACAGGAACTTTGAGAGGCTAGTTCACAGGAACCTTAAAAGGCTAGTTCACAGGAACCTTAAGAGTCTAGTTCACAGGAACCTTAAGAGGCTAGTTCACAGGAACCTTAAGAGGCTAGTTCACAGGAACCTTAAGAGGCTAGTTCACAGGAACCTTAAGAGGCTAGTTCACAGGAACCTTGAGAGGCTAGTTCACAGGAAACTTGAGAGGCTAGTTCACAGGAACCGTGAGAGGCTAGTTCACAGGAACTTTAAGAATCTAGTTCACAGGAACCTTAAGAGGCTAGTTCACAGGAACTTTAAGAGGCTGGTTCACAGGAACCTTGAGAGGCTAATTTACAGGAACCTTAAGAGTCTAGTTCACAGGAACCTTGAGAGGCTAGTTCACAGAAAACTTAAGAGGCTAGTTCACAGGAACCTTGAGAGGCTAGTTTACAGGAACCTTAAGAGGCTAGTTCACAGGAACCTTAAGAGGCTAATTCACAGGAACCTTAAAAGGCTAGTTCACAGGAACCTTAAGAGGCTAGTTCACAGGAACCTTAAGAGGCTAGTTCACAGGAACCTTGAGAGGCTAGTTTACAGGAGCCTTAAGAGTCTAGTTCACAGGAACCTTGAGAGGCTAGTTCACAGAAAACTTAAGAGGCTAGTTCACAGGAACCTTGAGAGGCTAGTTCACAGGAACCTTGAGAGGCTAGTTCACAGGAACCTTAGGAGTCTAGTTTACAAGAACCTTAAAAGGCTAGTTCACAGGAAACTTGAGAGGCTAGTTCACAGGAACCTTGAGAGGCTAATTCACAGGAACCTTGAGAGGCTAGTTCACAGGAACCTTAAGAGGCTAGTTCACAGGAACCTTAAAAGGCTAGTTCACAGGAACCTTAAGAGGCTAGTTCTTAGGAACCTTAAGAGGCTAGTTCTTAGGAACCTTAAGAGGCTAGTTCACACGAACCTTAAGAGGCTAGTTCACAGGAACCTTAAGAGGCTAGTTCACAGGAACCTTAAGAGGCTAGTTCACAGGAACCTTAAGAGTCTAGTTCACAGGAACCTTAAGAGGCTAGTTCACGGGAACTTTAAGAGGCTAGTTCACAGGAACCTTGAGAGGCTAGTTCACAGGAACCTTGAGAGGCTAGTTCACAGGAACCTTGAGAGGCTAGTTCACAGGAACCTTAAGAGGCTAGTTCACAGGAACTTTAAGAGGCTGGTTCACACGAACCTTAAGAGGCTAATTCACAGGAACCCGATAGAGTTTTGAAACTAAATATTTGCAAATGCATTTGCTCCATTTCTTCCTAGTGGAAGGATTGGAGCAAGTGCATGTGATGTTTTAGGCAAAATCGCTTAAAATGGGGAAAAAGCAGAACTTTTATAGAAAACAACAAAGGCACACCCACATGCATATCTACAACCACACTCCCGCGACACCTAATTTACCAAGTCGGTGTACTAATCAAGATTTGTTGGTAAGCTGGTTTGTAGAGCGAAGTATTTTCTAGGTGGTATGAAGAATGAGTTACATATAGTAGGTTACATCATTATAACTTTAGCAGTGATTATTGCACAATTTTATACCGATTTATATAACTAAAACATTACTAAACGCTTTTCATTTACTCTTTACGTGTACTACCCCGTACTACCTACATTATCTGTATCAGCGAGTAATGTTACATATAATTTGTAGTTGTTTTCTCTTAGTCGTTGTGCTGTCTGGGCGAAATAGCTTTAACGTGAAGTCGGCAAGACGACGATAGCTCAAATCGTTACTGCCCCTGCTAGCGGTTCCATGCGTAAAGGAATAAAATTATTTTATACCAACGGATGAGCAAATTATATTTTTAGTGATATGGCTTGTTTAATTTGGTTGTTAGCTTTTCAATGTATTTTTTTGCGATTGATTGCTAGAAAGTTGACCGGTGCATTACATATAAACAGTATGTTTTGTTATTATTTTGTTATCGGTAATAAGATTCATAAGTCAGCTGAAAGGTAGGGAAAGCATCACTGAAGCTCGCAATAACTTGCAACTAGATACACTTGCTGACAGATGTGCCAAAATTAGACACGCACTATTAATGAGAATTTTATCAAGACAAGAAAAGCATATTCCTGAGCTGGAATATGATTGTACAGTATGGAATCCGAGTAAAAGACAGACAGTACATAACTTGGAAATGGTTCAAAACCGAGCAACACGATTCATAGCCAATCTTAAAGGTAGAGATAGTGTCAGCAACACCCGTGAAAAGCTAGGTTTATAATCGCTTGAATCCAGAAGAAGAAATCAGAGAGTAGCTTTACTGATGAAGATTCTATCACATGAAAGTAAGCATAATGTGCTAGCTTCTGCTTATGATGAGCTTACTACTGACAGAAGGATACTGCCATAATCACACGTGCTGTTGCCCGGGGTGAACCAACATCAATATATGCCGTGACTCGTCTCTGTCATAACATTTTCTTACCCAAAACTGTTAGAGACTTAAGACTTAAATCTCAGACTGAAACATAACTCAACCTAATGCTGGAATCTGGGTGAACCAAAGTATTAATCAAATTTTTACATCTGAGGCACTTTCTCAAGGCCCCTGGGGCTTATTACAAGTGTACTATTACTATCGAGTAAGTATACATCCCTGTCTAGTGCATACGACTAGTTGATGAATGTCAAACCGGACAGCGAAACACTAGAGCAGCTACAAAAGGATATCCACCAACAATGTACGCAAAAACATCGGTATATCACAACAGCTTCCTACCGAGAGCAGTTCGTGAACTAGAAACCAAGCTAACAAATCACAGCTAACACATGTATATAACACAGCTAGTTTACAAAATTTTAACCAACAATAACTTAGAACAGTATAATACATTATAAATTATAAGGCAAAAATTTTGATATACAAATGCTGGTTAAGGACTAAAATTATCTGAGGCGCACCACTTGATTTTACTCTAGTGCGTACTAATGAATAAGAGGTAATAGCTCAAACCAATAATAAACAAATCACTAGTCAGCCATTTTTTCATCTCGTCATAAAACAGATGCCTGCTGAGTAAGATGGTCTTGTTACATACGTGGTTTTTCATGGTACATGATTAGATTACCATGAATCAACGTTGTGGTCATTTGTTATTTTAGTTTTGTATTATGAAATGTTTTAAGAAATTAATATACAAGCATGTGTATTTATATAGCAACTAACCAAAGCTGTTGAGATGGGACCTAGATTTGGGCAAGTCGTTATTGGACCTCCAGGGTCTGGAAAGAGCACCTACTGCAAAGCAATAAAGGAACTGCTCGAAACTATGGGTATGTCTACTGATTTGTTGGTAATCCTTTCTATTGGTTACCAATTTATTTTATTATTATTATGACTAGGATTAGAATATGCTTAAGTCTGGCTATAATCTTTTGCAAGTTTGAATTTTATGCTGTGATGAAAATTTGGCTTCTAGAAGTGAGTGAATTTGTCATACTACTACAGACAAATTAAGTTATATTTTGCATTTAAGGCGGCCTTTTATTGAGCTTCGCTGTATTCTGTTTGCGTTTTAAGATACGTATGGAATATGAAACAATTACTATTTTTTCATGTAGCCATAAGGCTCTGTGCTCTGGATACAAGACTACAAAGGTTTCATTTATAGTCAACTGCTATGTCTAAAGATTGCTATGATGCTAGTAGGCCTACTACTTATCCGACTGTATATCTGGTGACTGTTAGATTGTCGTATTGCAGGGCGAAAGGTATCTATAATTAACTTGGACCCAGCTAATGACATATTACCCTACACATGCAGCGTTAATATCACAGACCTAGTAGCTGTTGGTGATGTGATGGACACACTCAACCTTGGACCAAATGGAGGGCTATTATATGCTATGGAATTCCTTGAAACCAACCTCGAGTGGCTATGTACGCAGCTTGACACTTTACCCTCAGAAGCCTATTTCTTATTCGACTGTCCAGGTCAGGTGGAACTCTACACGCACCACAACTCTGTAAAAAATATCATCGATCACTTGACAAGGAAGAAAGACTGCAGATTGGCAGCTGTTCATCTCGTTGACTCTCACTATTGTACTGATTCGTCCAAGTTCATAGCCGTCCTGCTGACAAGCCTGTCCACGATGCTGCAGCTGGAGCTGCCCCACATCAATGTTCTCTCCAAGGTTGATCTAATAGAGCAGTACGGCAAACTCGAGTTTAACTTTGATTTCTATACAGAAGTGCTGGATCTCTCTCAACTCTTAGATACACTTGACAAGGTGTGGTTAGTATTTATTATTACCTAATCAATTTGGAGTTATTTGCACCTGTAGCCCAGTAAAGCTAGTTTTTGGTTGACAGGCCTTGCAATGTAGCACTTGAGGTGGTTACATTTAGATAGTGGTTTTGCAATTTGAAACACATGGACTTTTACATGATTTTAGCTATCAGAAGTTGGGTGATTTTACAACTTTGCATTATATTCTGCTAACAGACCTAGGTTTTCAAGTTTATTTAATTTTATATAAGTTTATTTGAATTTTATTTGTGGTTTTTCAATAACATGAAGTTTAACTCCGCAGTAACACAAGTCTTTCCTAATGATTCTCAAGTAGGGTGGTAGATGAAACCTATTAATCTCCCGATACAAAGTTCTTTTGTTTTGATTCTAGAACAATCAGTGTATAAAAAAAGACAGTTTCCATGAGTGGACAAATCCAATTTATAAATTCAAGCTACCCAACTCAAGAAAATCATTTTGTTGTATCACAGGAGTTGATTCTATATTGCTTGACATAGTATTTGTAAAGTGATTGCTTATCACCTCTACTGACCTATTTATTTACAGACAGATATTGTACTGCCCAAATATATATCACTGAATGAGAAGATAATTGAAATGGTAGAAGATTATGGACTCGTTTCCTTTCACCCTTTTTCTATCAAAGTAAGTTCGGTTATTTTGCTAGTTAGACCATTCACATGGTTATTCTCATGGGAGTCTTTTTATCACGATTATTAATTTTAGGATGTTCAATAACTTATACATTACATCAGAATGTAAATATAACCAGTTTTATTAAAAGAGACAATAACTTGCAAGCTGTTAGTATGTTTGTCCTATCAAATCTTGGATTTTCATAGACTTTGAAATTACCTATATTTTTTTAAACAAATCTTTTTTATTCTGTAGAAATATATAACTTGGCCAGAGCTTTATTTTTGACATCTCAAACGTTTTTCTTTACCCTTGTGCTATATTATAATATAACTGTATATGCTGCAGTTTTTTGACAAAGAATTTAGTTCTTTGTTATTTTTCTGAAAAGGCATTCTTCTTGAAACGGTTAGGCTTTTGGTTTTCGCAAAATTGTTTCGATGACGCTATGCACTGTAGCAACTTAATTTTGGTCTCTTCAACAACAACAAAATTTGAAAATAAATTGACTGCCAAATGTGTTCATAGTCAAAATTTGACTTACATTAAATTACATTCACATTCAATGTGAATGAGGGTGTCTCTGCAGTTTATCAAGCAAGTGCATTTATACCAGGGGTGTCCAAACTTTTTGCAAAGGGGGCCAGATTTGGTGTGTTAAAAATTTAGGGGCCCAACCTTGGCGGACATTTTTTACATATAACAGCAATTAATTTAAATAAATTTCACCGAGCCAATTTGTGTTTTATAATTGCTTTTTGGTCTTAATTTCATCTGTCTTATGCATGTGTTTTGGTTCATTTGAAACATGCATATCAAAATTGCATTGACATTATAATTAACATTGAATATTCACTTTACTTTGCTTTTTGTAACGCTAACTTTTTTGTAACAGTCGAACAGAAGTGAACCCAAGTACAGTCGAATACCCAAGTACTCTTGGGTGCAAATTACATTTGAAACAAAGAAATATCTCACCATGGCAGTTTAATATTTATAGAATTTTTAAAGTTTTTGGCAATGCGTGTCAGTAGCCCTAGGCAGTCTGTTCAACGATCTGAAGTTTTTAAACTTTTATTAAATATAACTAAATGTTCTCATAATACAATGATATTTTGTAAAACACTAGTAAAAAGGTCGGACAACCCACAGCAAATGTCATCAAACAGAAAAAAAACAGTACTTCACCCTTATTCGGGCTAAAACTATAAAAGTTCGTACAATTTTGACAAACTCATAAAAGCATTTACAGTAGCATCATATAGGTACATTGAGCACATGTTCATCATCATTTCATTACTCAATTATATTAGAAAAATATAGTTAGTATCATAAAAAAATTTAATTTTTTTAATTTTGTATCGCAATTATTTATGACCTAACAACAAATTGGTCGTATCAACTTTTTCGCAATATTGTTTTAATAAAATTTGTTATTAAAATGAAGGAAGTAGGTAAAGATAATTGAAAATGTAACAAATGAAAGTGAAATTTCTGGTCTAACATTCTGTGCAAGACTTAATTTGATTTGTTTACGCTGTTACTTCGAAACAGATTTTTGTAAACAAAGCCATGTGAATGCCAGAAAACCGGTTGTTAGGGTTCAAAGGGTTAATTCTACAGGCGGGCTAGACGTTATTGATTTTTTGAGGGAGGCTGCGGGCCTGAGGAAAATTGACCATGGGCCGCATTTGTCGCGTATCTGATAGTATCCGTTAGTAATTATGCACCACAGCCCTTTGTTTTAAAATTTCACTTATGGTCTCTAGTTTCTCTGCTGGTTAATAGCGAGCAGTAGTAGCAGGAAAAATTGTCAGAAAACACATTGGTTTCTGTTAGCTAGCACCTTACAAAATGGTGTCCCGCTCTCCTAACACAACTACTACTTATATATGATTGAAGAGATGCTTAAAAATAAATGTTCTCTTTTATTGCTGAGAAAGTTTTGTCACGAAAGTTTAAATAGTTATAAAGAACTAGCAGAGTAACGGCTTTAATTGTTTGGGAGAAGAGTGAGCTGAGTTTGAGGCAAGTAAGAACCGCTGACGGGACCTGCAATCGTGAGTCAAATGAAAATTGACTATAGTCCTACGACCATTTTTTCTTTTAAACTGCAGTGATTTTCTCATCCATGTAAGCCACACTCTGCCCACTGCTGGCCAACTGGGCTCTGCACTTTGGTTAGCTATTGGGTACATGGAGTCTTTATCAATGATTTTCACAGTGTATTTTTTAGCAATTGTCTTACTTGATGAGAAAAATTCAAATTAAGTGTGCTTTTGTTATTAATACAATACATGTCAGTTTGTAGCTAGTTAATGGCTGAAATTTTTTTTGTGGACTATTTGTACTAATAATAATTTTATATTTAAGGTTGACTTGCAACAAAATTTACATTACAGTTATTTGGTACAAAAGATTCACCATTTCTTACTGTGCTGTGTTGTAGGTGCAAAATATGTGCAAATGTGATTACAATCTCTTAAAAGCTCAAAAACGAACAGTTCATCGCAGCCATCACGAAAACACCGTAAACCTTTCCAAAGCGGCTCAAATGGGACGTAGTTGAACATGATGACCTGTTTACACTTTCATGCAACCTCATTCGTCGAAATATTTTCTCAAATATACTTCACGCATTCAATAAAACCATGTCTATTGTCTTTATGCGTCTGTTTCATCATCATTGTAATGCTGTCACTTTTAACACTGATATCTCAAAACCTACCATAAAAATTTGTTTAATTTTTTAACCTTAGCTAGAAGAAGTGCATACCATCCTCTGATAAACATGACGAGCCTGTTAGTCACCTGTGATAGTTGAAAAATGCTGCAGAAATTATTCACGTTGTTTGGCATAAAGTATGTATGGGTCACATGATCAGATTACGACTAGATGATAAGACCAAGCCGAAACAAAATTGTAAAGTAGCGAGCATCTATATTTAATACGGGCTTTTCGGTAAAACCCAGTGTTTGTCATAAACTAGTGCTACGAGACATTTTATATTGAGCCTTTTATTGTTCTTTAATTTCACGTGATTACATCACATGTCAAAACAATAACCACATTGTTTGAGTACGTCATCGAAATAAAGAGATTCCAAACTACGGCGTTTTCGTGATGGCTGCGATTAACTGTTCGGTTTTGAGCTTTTATGAGCTTGTAATGACATTTCCACATATTTTGCACCTACAACACAGCAGAGTAAGGCATGGTGAATTTTTTGATACTAAATAACTGTAATTTGAATTTTGTTGCAAGTAAACCTCTAAGTAAATTTTAATTTCTTTATTGACCAGTTGATCAAACACCTCAGCAAGTCAATAAATATGACAACTGAGAAGGAGTTGCCTACTCCTGAGAACAAATTGTTACTTCATATGCTTGTTATAAATGTGCAGCCTTCAGATGTCTTTCCTGCTACTGTTGTTCAATCTAATTCTCTCTGCCTGCAGTTATTAGTTTGGTTTGTATTGTTTGATTACTTAAACGCTTTTGTTTTGTGTTCATTTACAGTAATTGTTTCCTATTTTATGTTCTGACCAAAACTTGCACTCTTCCAACTGTATTGAATAGTTGTCTATTTACCTCAGAACTGGGATTAAATGGTTTTTGAAGTTGGAGTTTATGCGGAATACATCTATTTATGGTGCATATTATAAATCATAGCACATACTGTAAGTTGGTTGCTACACAGAGGACGGATGCTTACCCCTCAGTGTTGCTGCCGTGTTGAGCTTATTGAGTCTGTTGACGAAACTAAACTGAGATTTCTCCACATGTTTTGCAGAGGCATATTGTGCTGTTTGCGCTGCGTAAAGGCTCCTGTGTAGCTATTATTGAAGACAATATTCTTTTCTCTAAGTGGTTTCTGCATTCTGGTAGTTCTTTTTACCCAACAAACTATTACAATGCTATGAAGCTTATTGTTAAGCATTATGTCATTACGTTATGTCATCATAAAACAATAAGAACAAGAAGACTTTTACCCAGGATTCCATTTATTCCTACTGATTATCTTTTCAATTTTCTTCTCTAAATCTCTTATATGGTGACCAGCAAGTCTCAAGGATAAAGTCTCAACTTCTACCATTTTTGAGTTTATTCTTTGTCAGCTGTCTGTGAGAAATCACTAGTAATTTTATATTCATGACCTAGAAGTTGGACCAAAAGTCTCTATTTGTCAACGTCATGGCATTCCTTGTTTAATCTTTGCTGTATTCACTGTCATATTTTATTATGAACAAATAATTGGTTTAATAATAATTTATAGCAGCTTCATTTTTAAAACAAATTTATTACGAATATGTGCATAACCTACAAGTATCTATTTCTTGGGCTTCGTTTTTCTCAAAACATTTTGAAAATATTGGTTCATTGGTCAATAAATAGATAAAATATATTTATATTCATCATATTTTAAAAGTGTTTTATTTTTGAAGGCGTACGATGTACAACCTTCAGTTTATAAGAATTATTGTGGGGTCAAATCATGTAGTACCTTTCTGCAACCTTTTGGACACTTTTTGACTTTATAAGGTTGCTTGTCACAAATCCCGTTTAAGCCTTTAATCACACCAGCAGGCTCTTTAAACAGATCAGTCACAGAAATCGCCTGGCTAATATTGTCTGGCTAAACTGCTTTCTAAACAGGCTAATTGCCATGGAAACACACTGGTCACTGTTATTGTTACAGAACCATGAAATGTTATAGAAATACATCAGTAATCACTTGACAAGGGAATATGTTGGTCTATAACGATGTAAGGATGGGTCAGTGACAGAGATCTCCTGGGCAGTAGTCTAGAGATCACCAGCTAGTCCTGTGGAATCAATAACTCACTGGCTTGCAAATTGAGTCAGTTTGTGTCTCTGTGTTTATCTATACGGTAATTTTGGTCTAGGATCTTTAAAAAGCCTCTTATCTTTTGCTCATCACAGGACTCAGGAAGTATGGGCAATGTACTAAAACAGATTGATAAAGCCACAGGCTACATTTATGGCAAGGCAGAAGATGATGCTATGAGACTGATGTACTCAGCGGATGCAGGCATGGACTGGGAGTCTATGGCAACAGTGAAGGGAGCGTAAGTTGTGATGGTTTCCTCAGATTCATTTAGGCGATTGTCTTTCGACGACTATATATTAGGCTAATAATTTACTATCGGGATGACAAGAAATACACCTTAATCACCTCGTATCTTGCAAAATTGGATTTGGCAATCAAATCCTTTGTTTTATGTCCGCTAACAGCTGACAGCGTGTGGGGCTCATGCTCACGCAACCCTGCGATAAAAAAAGAGATTCGTTTTAATTGTTTTAATATATTCACAGGGATGCAACTCTCAGAGTAAAATGCTACATGATGAGTTAATTTTCACATGTAAAATGGCAGCCTACTGACTGGTTATGGTCACAGAGGAGAGCTTAGCGAGTCCATTTAACTCATTTAACTCATGCAGGCAGTTAGAGACACGGTAATCCCTCGCTACTTTGCTGCTCACCTTGAGCGGTTTCACTACTTCGCGGTTAAAAATGTTCGGTAAAAAATAAAAGAAAATTAATTTAAAAAACATGAAAAAAAATGGAAATACATAAATATGCATACCTAAGATACATAAATCTCATAAATCATAAACATTTGACTTCTCACAACTAACCCAGTTAATCAAAAGTATGAATATTCCGACCAGATGAGGTCCAAACTACACCCGTACAATGTAAGTGCATTCTCTGGCATATTATACACTATGTTTCCATGATGCGCATAAAGCGCATCATGTGGGTTTGGAGTTGTGCTTCCGTGTGAATTAAGTGTTTCTATTGACATTCGCATGATGCAGATTGAAAAATGTGAGAAATTGTACGCTATAAATTGATAATTAGCCACACAGCTGGCGACGCAAATACATGAAACTCGATCGGGAAAGGATAACGGAAGTATTGAACATTGTTAAAATGGAATGGTGTGGTATTTTTGTGGGCATCATTCGCAAGTTCTGTTTTCATAATTCGCACGCAAGATGGATTCGATTAAGTTATACGAATCGCATTACTCGTTTAGCTTGCGGATTTATGTCTTAGCTGCGCTTAGCTATGCATTTCCATGATGCGGTCAACTTGGGGATTGGCTCAAATTTGGGAATCACATGCATCATGGAAACATGTTGATACTTGGACTGAAGTTGAAATGTAAACTGATATCAATCAAGATAACTTCAATTTACTTGCTTATTACATAGGAAATAATTACTATTTGTTTGAAAAGAAGATCAAGTGTTTTGGTTTAAAATTTTGACACACATATACACTCTAAAGATTAGTTTATATTTCATGGATTACTACATATCGTAGGAGACGACGACTCATTAACCACTAAAAGTGAGGGAATGCTGTCAATAGAAATGAAAGTCCTAAACACTCCTGATGACCAGGTTAATAACATGATACTTAGGATTTCTCTTCTCCTGTTTGAACGTATTTTTTTACTATCTTAATCTGTTTTACCGTCTCTTAATCACATGATGCTGAACAAAAACCAATATATCTTTAATGGAACAAAATTTTCTTAAATCTTCTCCATAATAAGAGGTCTGTCTGTCCGTCTGAAGCCACGTTAGAGTTTGGGATATAAGCGGTTGGGTCGTATGGAATCCGTACTCGCGATATTTAACCTAGGAACCCGTTCTACTAACACTTGCGCTCATTAATTGCCTTTCATGGTTTCATAATTATTGTGCATATAATTATTCTTTATCATCATCGTACATGATGATCTCTCACAGCACACTAGACTCAGTTTAATTTGAAAGGTCAAGTATTGATTGGGTTTCATCGTTCACATGAACGCAGCTTTGAGTTCACATAGTAACATACGATATATGCACTGCTGGCAAATACTCGCCAAGCTACCTTCAGGGACGGCTTCTTTATCTCCTCTGTGCAGATGACTAAATACTAGAAACAAGCAATTAATATTTTGAAATCGGGTGTCATTTTTAAATCGTAAAGGACCTTCATTACTAAATTTATTACCTCTCTATGGACTAATACAGTCACAGTGTTATCAACCTACATGATGGTAGGTTGATAAACCTACCATCATGTAGGTTTATCAACCTACATGATGGTAGGCTTATCAACCTACATTACATGATGGTAGGCTTATCAACCTATATGATGGTAGGTTTATCAACACTGATGTTTATCATGTAGGTCATGTTATCAACCTACATGATGGGTCTCAAAGCTTTTTGAAACAGCATAACTTAGAGTTTCATTCCAATACAGGTTATTTAATTATAATTGCAGTTAATGTAAATGAAAATTATTCAAATGATGTAATCACAGCATTTATTTAAATTCTGTATACATGCACATGATCTAGTCAGATATACGTCGGAGCCTTAATTTCAGGTTTTATTGCAGTAGACAAAACTAGTAAGTTTTTGCATGATGAAAATATTTTCAAATGCAGCATACAACAGGCAAGTGGCAGTGCAACTTGTCGTTCCTTCATGTTTGTTATTACCAAAGATTTGATTATTTTTCTTTGGATTTTCTATCGGAAACTCGTGGGAAATTTCGAACCCGCTGCTAGAAGTGCCCAACTTCTTATGAACATTTAGTTCATAAATTGACTTTAAAAGAACATTGTCATTTCTTGCTGAATTTTCTTCTTTATTGTTTTAGATCATTTGTGAAATAAAAGTATATTAACATCTATATAAGCGCACTTGCCTGATAGACTGCAGCGGCGCCCTCATTCACATTTGACTATGGATACATTTGGCAGTCTGTTTACTTTCAAAATGTTTGCTGTTGCGCTGACTAAATCGCGTCGCTGCAAAGTATACATGGACATTAAAACCATTTTTCTAAAACTAAAAGCCGATTTATTTCAGGAAGAATCCTCCTGCAATAGTTCCAGGCTGGGTGTTAGAGAGGTTTCTCTACACATATATGAAAATTGGGACGAATAAGGTTGCATGAAAGTGTAAACAGAAACCATCTACCACTGCTACGTCACATTTTAGCCGTTTTGGAAAGAGAATCCAAACTACGGCGGTCTTGTGTGGCTGCGATTAACTGTTAGCTTTTTTAGCTTTTAAGAGCTTGTAATCACATGTCCACATATTTGGCACCTACAACACAACAGAGTAAGACATGGTGAATCTTTTGATACCAAATAACTGTAATGTGAATTTTGTTGCAAGTCAACCTTTAATGCTTACATGCATCTAGAATGTAAGTAAAACTGATACCTTAAGCATACTGCAAGGTCCAGGTGAGGATATCACTCAAATTAACTCTTGATTTTTTTCAGGAGTTCAAAAGAAGAGCCAGGGTAGTACAAACGCTGTATGGTCATTCCATAGAGGCTGGTCGCTCCAGGAATAATCCTAAATGTGCTTCCTGCGATGTTTTACGTCTACTCTACATATTTGATACTTTAGTAGTCCTTCCTCTTGATGTGACAAGCCCATTACCTTATTGGGTTTGCTGTAGCCTTCAAGTTTAGCTAACCTTCAGTGAATTGTGTTAGTCTATTAGGAGTTGCTTTCTCATGTTCCTAACGCGGTGCAATAAACTTTATCCAAAATTCTTTGCTAAGATACTTTTCGCAGTTACTGCAACATGAAGTCTCTAAGTAATATTACAAAAAGGCAAGCTGCTTTGGATATGATATTCCTAAGGCATTCATGTATTCATTTGCTTGTCGGCATGTGTTGGGTTTTATAGGGAATATATTTCTCTCAGCTTTGCTTATCTTTTGGTTAATAAGCGGAGAGGCTTGAAATAAAACACTATTACATAATATTGTGTCAATTTTATATCGTGTTTCATGTATTACTAATGGTCTTCTAATTCAAGGATATGTACAATATTTAACTGTCTTTGGTGGTCAGCTCATATAGTGAATCCTGTTATCTCTGTTTAACTCGCGGCAAAAAATGTAATCCCGCTGAAACTGCTGTAATTTGTCACCATGGTCAACCTACAAAGGACACGCTGTGTAGCTATTCGGTCTAGAGAGGCAAAGATGAGGATGTGCTATAGTTCTGACTCATGTATTGCATCTGTTGACCTTCGGCGCAGGTAAATTCTCCGGAGCTAAAACAAAATGTGCGCTGCACCCTTCGTGCTGGATGTCAGTAAAGTGATAGTGTATACTATTTCTGACACGGCATTGTTTACATGAAGCCCTAGATATATCTATTAATAGGCTATCACTTTTATCCGTTTCACACTATGTATATGCGCTTGTGATGTTTGGTTATTACTTGATATCAATTTAATACACAGATGTGGCACCTGCCTTCGCCTGCCATGTTAATATCTTATCTTGCATCTTTCTATCTGTTAAAAACTTGCAGACCTGTGGTTTTTTACCTTCTACCTGTTAATTTTGGCTAAAATAACTGTCAATAACTGGTTACATTAACCATAATTCAGTTGTATAAAATAGACTATCTGTTCTTCTCTTCGATGCTGACACTGTAGGTGGTTGAAAGCTCCTGGAGCAGTTGGTAGGCTGCAGACATCAGCAACTAGATATAGTGATATTCTGATGAACTAACTGGCAGAGCTATGAACCAGCAATGATTCGTGAAAAGCAGAAGAATATGTCTTACTGGAATTTTTCACCGATGTTTACCTTTTGCATTACTTGAGCACTATCAGTAAAACTTGCCTCAATGGTTTCTGCGCTGCTCTAACAGAGATTCAGTTAATTCATCAGATGGGTTGTCATAAAGAATTTTAGATTATTATACCTGATTTATAGCATATTTTTGGATATTATGGTGGAATTTATGTTGCGTTAAGTATTATATTATGTAAGAAGGAAAATCTTGTATTAATCAACATGCCTCACAGCCATTCTATGGTTTCCTTCGATCCATTAAAATTTCCTACGTACATATTTAATGACTAAAATTTGTCAAACGGCAGAGATACTGGTCGGTCTCGTGTTAAACATGGAAGGAGAGGAGATTGTATCATAATCTAATGCCAGCACCTGGCTAATTCCTCGCTCCCACGATAATCGCTGTAAGCGATTGGGTCCATAACATGTACTCTTTCCTTTATAGCCCTCGAATAGGATACAGCTGTTCATATGTCGATTTATACACTATATATAATTAGCATGTAGTAATATGCATGCTTATCATTTACCCTTGTAAATTAACTAAAATATTTTCATTAGTAGTTGTTGTCTACTGTAAAGATTATCCAAATCTTTAATGTGTAACTCGTAATGTTTAAATGTTCGTAAAAAAAGTTAGTTATTTTTTACTGTTATAATTCGTATTGCCATTGAGTTTATACAAATTCATATTATCAGTAAAAAATTATGATGCAAAAATTTAAATAGTTTGATTACGACTTAACTATCGCAATAACCACAAGAGTAACATTTGAGACAGATTCATTCTTGTTCAAAGAGATGACAAGACTATTCTAATTAACCTTGGTCATTATTTTAATTTAATTAGCTCGTTATAATTAGTAATTATTGTTGTCCCACATTGTAAAAAGTTCTACGGAATTATAATATGTGAGTTGAACTTGAGTTAAAAGCCAATCACTTGCTCAGTGTATTGTGCTGGTGTATAACTGTTCAATCACCCGCTCAATAACTGTTCAATCACCCAATTATTCGAATATAAATTATGCTAAAGAACAGCGCTGATCTACTGTATATTAGAAGCAATTATTTCCATTAATATTACTTCTTTTTTAAAATCTTTTAATTTCATTTGAGCTACAACTTCAAACTCGAACATATAAAGAACTTTGTTAGCACTGCTTCACAAACCACTTTTAAAGCAGCTATGAATCTGATAGCATATATATTACTTTGTAAATATATTTACTTTATATATATATATAAATAATACAGTATATGTAGTCTACACTGTACAGTGCTCAATAATTGAGTCAATCAGAGCTGGGTATAAAGTTTATTAAAAACTACAGGTTAGAATCATTACTACTAATTGATACCAATCTTCAGATAAATGTACATGTAGATCCTGCAGAGTAAATTTCCATCAGAACACAAATTACACAAAATCTTCAAAAAGAAAACCTCTAGAGTTACGTTATAGCTGTACTTCAAACATCGACCACATGAGCAAGCACTATTGTAACCACCCAACATCAATGGGAAATGCAACTGCAAAAATCGAGAAAATTGCCCTCTAAATGGAGAATGCCTTTCGAACTGTATAGCATATCAATAGTATTAAGCCCATAACTTTATAAAGTAATTTTATAGCTTGTACATTATACATTTTAGTCATTCTATCTGAAGATTGCAACGCGATTGCGTGAAACTAATAGTAGTAATGATTTTAACCTGTAGTTTTTAACAAACTTTATAAAGTAATGTAATTTTGTAGTTTTATATATGTATCATTTTATATATATATAAAGTGATATATATATAAAGTAATGTAATTTTATATTTGTAGGCCTATTACTTTATATATATTTACTTTATTTAGTATAAATCAAGTGTCCTCAAGTCTTCAATGAGGTTTTCCTATAGGGTAAAAATAAAAAGTTATTTAGTTTGTAAATTTAAATAACTTTGTAGTTTCAGATTATGCTCAGATAGTATATTATGACAAATACTAGAATGAAGTATTTCCTTTTTAATATTATGACATCACCTGTAGCCAAATCCTAGCTGGAGATTATGTACATCACCTGTAGCCAACTCCTAGCTGGAGATTATGTACATCACCTGTAGCCAACTCCTAGCTCGTGATTATGTACATCACCTGTAGCCAACTCCTAGCTGGTGATTATGTACATCACCTGTAGCCAACTCCTAGCTCGTGGTTATGTACATCACCTGTAGCCAACTCCTAGCTGGTGATTGTGTACATCACCTGTAGCCAACTCCTAGCTGGTGATTATGTACATCACCTGTAGCCAACTCCTAGCTGGTGATTATGTACATCACCTGTAGCCAACTCCTAGCTGGTGATTATGTACATCACCTGTAGCCAACTCCTAGCTGGTGATTATGTACATCACCTGTAGCCAACTCCTAGCTGGTGATTGTGTACATCACCTGTAGCCAACTCCTAGCTGGTGATTATGTACATCACCTGTAGCCAACTCCTAGCTGGAGATTATGTACATCACCTGTAGCCAACTCCTAGCTGGTGATTATGTACATTACCTGTAGCCAACTCCTAGCTGGTGATTATGTACATTACCTGTAGCCAACTCCTAGCTGGTGATTATGTACATCACCTGTAGCCAACTCCTAGCTGGTGATTATGTACATCACCTGTAGCCAACTCCTAGCTGGTGATTGTGACATCACCTGTAGCCAACTCCCAGCTGGTGATTATGTACATCAGTTGTAAATGAGTATAGCAGAGAACGTAAGTCTTAACTTTGTGCGACCTTTTGACTTCTGCAACCCAAGCTGACAATTGTTATCTAGAGACTTTTTAGTTAGGCCGATGAGGTTGTGTAAGATATCTTGTTGCGAGTTTTTGATGTCTGCTAAATTGCATTATCTCGTACTTATCCAACTAGACAAATGTAGAATTGCAATAACGATTTTTTTTAGCGATTACTTGCAACCCTGTGTTATTGGTAAATTGGCATATCTATAATATATCAAACCTTGAGTTAGGTCTGTTAGAAGGTGCAGCTTGCTCACTAGTCGTCTAGTGACACCCCCTGTATCTCTCAAGTTGAACTTGTCACAGACGTCAAACTGATGAGCAAAGGCAATCATTCATGTAAATCATTGATGTAGTTTGCTGAGTGGAAAATAAGCATAGTTTTTAAAAAGAACTGCATCCTGTACAACAAATAAATAATAGCTTTAATATAGACATATTGAGACTAAAGTCTAAATTTTATATATAACAAAACTTGTCATGTTGACAGTCTAATTATTTTAAAAAATATTTTGGTTAAAGTGTTCTCAAAAGTAGTTGAAATTTATTTATTTTTGCATAGATTTATATCTCCGTGTCTACAAAAGATATTATCGAGGTGTTTAAAGATTTGCAAAGTTATGTGACCGAGAGCATGCTTTCGGCTGAACGGCAGATGCTGCCTATCAAATTTTTTCTGTTGACCCTTTGTATAAGTGCCAACTGACAGATTTTGCTGCTTAAACTATTATTACACCACACTATTACTACACCACATTGCAACTGAACTATAGCTGTACCTTAACAATGGTGTAGGTAAGTGCTGAAGCAATATATTTCTATTGCTATTTTATAACCTTGACCCTTTTGTTTAGAGATATTAGGCTATTAAGTATAATAGCTTTCTTATCAGCCAGCGTAAACTCTACTGGGAACTCACTTCACCAACTGACTTCAAATTATTTACTCAAAAGAACTACAGCTTTTGAGAGAAACTCTCTAAGTACTTGATAAGCTAAGAGCTACTGACGCGTATCTGGCATGTAATTTTTCTTATTTGCATGTCGAATGTATGTTTATGCTTGTATATTTTGTATAAACATGTTTTATGGGTGTAAGTTTAGACACGCTCAAATAATCATAGACCAGATATTACCCTACATTTCCGTGGAGCATCACCAGACCTTTTTGTTAATGGAAAAGCTATATAAACCATATTTCCTCATATTAGACAGGTAAAATATTTAATTTATCAAATACTTCAAATCTGAATAATATTTTACTCGAAAAATGTGAAAAATAAAAGTGTGCTAACTTTTGTCACGCTTGCTATTCAATCGCGAGTTTTAGCAGGAAATATTTCATTCTTTCAGTAAGCTAGTTTTTCCACATTTCCGCAAACACAAACTTCAAAAATCTTTAAAAACATAAAAACAAAACATCTGTTCTCTGTTTATAGTATGAAATAATACATTACATGATGTAACTTGATAATTCCATAATACTAATGTGATGCAATATGAAAATACTGTAAGCATATAATAACACATCTATGAAATATAATTAATCGATTACATCATACTAAAGTATGATAATAATTTTTATAAGTAAAATCACTACGTAACTAGACATTTAGAGTAGGTTTGTGGGTCGTGAAATCTGGTCGTTATTCTTGCCTTGTAATAGACATGAATATATACATTTTTGAAAAGCCATAGATAAACTATGTTTAATTTAGTTCTGGGAATATATGTATGGAATATTCTTATCAAATGATATTTAACCCAATAAAGTTGTTATTAAAATAGATGAAAAATATATAAATTATTTCCTAACTCTTGTTAACAGAAGTGGGGTGGTACGCTAAGGTCTCCTATAGGCCTATATAAATATACAGTATATATATTCATATATATATATACTGCATATATATACACGCATATTAAATATATATATTATATTGAATATATATTCAATATAATATATGTAATTAATATAATATAATTAATATATTTATTAATGCATATGCATGTATTAATACATAGATATGTGTTAATACATTAATATATATATAAATATATGCATATATTAATATAAGTACATATAAGTATATTAATATATGCATATATTAATATAATATAAGTATATATATATATATATATATATATTATGTAAGATATAAGATAGTAAGATGATAGTTTAAGTTCAGTTTAACACAATTTTATTACTAGTAGCTTCATATTGCAAAGCAATAATCATCAGATAAAATTGCTAAGACTAAAAGTGTTAGCGATTATTAAAGCTAATTATAAAAGCGTCGTGTATATAAAGGTTGAAATAGAAGCATAGTTGTTAAAATACCTGAAAACATTGCTGATAAGTAGGATTAAAATTAGCAAGCATTGCGATGATTTACAATGTAATGAGACAAAGCTTAACAATTTAGGTATTAAAACTTTAAACTCTGCAAGTTGAATATATTTAAACTAGACACTTTTTGACTAAATTTTTCTCGTTTAATTTATATATATATATATATAAATTTATAGATATATTACCATAATATGATGCATGTATAATTTAGATAAGATACAAGACAATCCATATTACATGTATTTATAATCTTCTGGTAAAGGACTATCGGAGTCAACAAAGGCTTTAACGTCACTCTGATTTTCTCCACTATTTTCTTCTATCATGTCATCGCCACGCCTTGCTGAGTACATCGCAACCATTTGACTCGTAAAGTTATTGGTAGCGGATAGGTCGGACATTAATAATAAATATGAGCACCCAAATCTAGCGATTAACTTTCCCACTTTAATAAGTCGTACATAAGCTCGCATAAATACCGCAAAAAATCCTGAGAAGATAGGAGAGTCAGGGAGGGGTGGTGGTTGGCTGAAGTTAGTGGTCGAATAAAAGGCACTTGAGGTCCCTTGTCTTACATAACAATATATTCTTGTAAGCCGCAGTCTGATGAGAAGGCTATAATTAAACAGTAAGCTCCTAAATTAATTATTGCGTATGATGCATGGGTTTGAACCGGGGCACCTCCGCTCCCTAATCCTAACCGGCCGCAACATTTAGATTGGAAAGAATGGAGAAAATATGGTCTCCTTTCGCAGACAAAACATGTGATTATTTCTCTAGCAATTAACAATTATTTAATCGTCTGCGTGTTTAAGCTCTTGTAAATGGCATCTCGGCAGGTTCTGAAGGATTCGTGCAAAAACAAAGGAGAGGAATAATAGTCCTAACATAATCCGCAGACAGTTTACTATGGCAATCAATATCAAGGCCGCACCAACCTGCTGAGTAGATCTGGGCATTATGAGACACCGTCTTAAGGAGGTTTAGCCTGACCTACAGATTGTCTTCCCTTACTTCGTATTGTTATGTCATTAAATTTGTTATCTTATCTACTAAACTGCGCATAGTTGACCTGGTAGGAAGTACCTAGCTATGGAGAGAGATTCTCAGCAGAAAGGGGTTGTTTTAGAAGGCGACAGGGAGGCTGTAGCGAAATGCCATAGGAAATAGCAGTAGGTAAAGACTAAGGAGCGATGCTATATATGAGGTATGAACAATTCATAATATTTTGGATATCAGCATTGATTAGGTATAATCATCAGCTGATAGAGTACCTGCATATCCTGTCAGTTGTAACAATCCTGAAGTGAACCTCAAATATTTTTGCATATAATACTCAGCTGATAGAGTACATGCATACTCTGTCAGTTGTAACAACTCTGAAGGGAACCTCGGATTATGTCTGCATATAATATTCAGCTGGTAGAGTACCTGCGTATTTTGTCAGTTGTAACAACCCTGAAGTGAACCTCGGAGCATGTTTGCATATAGTACTCAGTTACTCATATAGTACACACATATACTTACACATATACATACACACAGTACTCATATAGTAAGCAGTCAAGTCATGATTATAAATTAAAAAATATACATTTCATTTTATCAAACTTCAACTTATGACTTAAAGAGTATGTAATTTTTTATTTAGCAAAATCTTTTTTGAACCAAAATAATATTCTAACTCAATTTTAATAACCGCATATTTACACTTCATATTTTACAGTATGTCTAAATACTTTAACATTTTGATGAGTACATTTAATCCAGACTAGAATTACATACTATTAACCATTTGTGTTTTCAATTAAGTTTGCATTGAAACAAAATTGAAATCTTTGCTTTTCGGTATATAGGCTTATGCTAAGTAAGTCGAACCTAGTAAAGTTTTTATTGCTATTTTTATATGGCTTTAGATTATTCTAATCTTATTTGTTGATGATAATTATGTAAAACAGTTACACACATAGATTGAATAAATCTGCTTGTTGGGA
This sequence comes from Watersipora subatra, assembly GCF_963576615.1. Classification (NCBI taxonomy): domain Eukaryota; kingdom Metazoa; phylum Bryozoa; class Gymnolaemata; order Cheilostomatida; family Watersiporidae; genus Watersipora; species Watersipora subatra. The sequence goes on from NC_088711.1 coordinate 64,823,009, forward strand.
ACAAACATTAGACCTGTAATTACACAAATATTTTTTCCAAGTCCATAAAGACTACCGTGAACTCTATCGCTATTGTACAGCTGTGAATATAAACCTAGCATATGAGGGAAAGTGTAGCGCACAAGCGCGGTTAGCGAGGTATGTATATTCGTGATGACACTCTTGTCTCCGTAGAAATGAGCCAATAGCGTAACGCCTGAGTAACAGCGGTAAACGGAGTGAGCGAGCGAGGATGAGGAGTATAATTACAGAATAGGAACTCGTCAGCATCCAGACAGTCACTTATAGAAGCCCCTTACAAGGAGTCTCTAATACGCCGGCTACTCTGTAACTCATCCCACACACAATGGCTGCCAGTGTTCATACGTCCTCAAATCTACACAGCTCACAGGTAAGATCCTCCCTTGTAATTTCATCGTGAGTTTAATGCTTTTTTGTAAAAGTTAGTTTAAGGGTGTTAATCTAGGTCTTTGATGCCTTTGCGCCACATTTTAAGTGAAAAATGTTCGCAAAAGGGATGGGAAGCTATCGTTCTTGACTAAGTTTGAATACCTGAGAGGAGAGGAACATCGCACCGCTGTAAAAGAATATCAGTATTTAGTATTTGGGAGCACAAGAGCACCTGCACAAGTTTACACCACTTTCATATTTCTTTGTTGGTAGTTTTATAAACCCAGTGATATATATGGTCAAACTCACATGATGTCATGCCACTTAGTTTGCTGGATGCACGGATAATCTGGAAACGCAAGAATAAATCATACGTAAGTTAGGGAAAGATGAGAAACCAGTTTAGGAAGCACTGGTGAGAACCGTGAACATATATTGGCACATACAAGTAGGGGAGTAAACAGTAAACAGCAAACTGTGCAGGGAATCTTTTCGATACAAGTATAGATCAACTGAGCCAGTTTATCTCCCCTTGAAACTTTGGCGGATGCTAAGCCTGGTTAGGTTAAAAATCTTAGCAACTGTGTATAAGGTAGGTACGATTGCGAGAGTGCAACAGATATAACTGAATAAAACTTCATATGGCCTTGTAATAGCTGCCCTTTAAAAATAGGATTATATAACTTGTTAGATTCACCAAGATTCACCAAATATCTCCATCAGTATTTGTAATGATACCAAGATATGACAACTGTTAACACTTGTCACATTTCGTTTACACTAGGTTGTTTGTTGTTTAGTCCGACTTGTGATTGACACACTTTAATAACAGCTAACAATACATGGTGAGCCTGACATATCAGTAAAGATCTGCCAGTGAAAAGGAAGTTCTGCCGGTTGTCTGAATAGTCAGTATTAGATCATTGAGTATTGATTTAATGAAAGGAAATTAATAATTTATTGTCAAAAATTTGCAGTTTATTTTGCAAATGATTAAAAGGAAACCAGAGATCGTGATAGAAATCAAGTTAGGAGTAATTAATTAGTCTCGTAGATTGACACCTCGGATTGCTATTAAAAGTTGACACTGTTCCGCATTTCCAGAAACTTACCATTTTTGATGCTCGCACACAACTTAACGCCTGGTGCGGAGGTACTCATCCACAGATTGACTAAATCCATAGAAGAAGGTTTTAGGCAGGTAATTCGATGGATTATACGGTTAGTCTAGGTCTTTGCCTACTAACCCTTCCTTCTACTTTATTCACAATCACCTGTGAGGAACTGATAGACCTTATTCCGTATGGCACTTTCCGTATCATAAGCCACAAACCTGAAATATTTGCCTCAAGGTTTTGGTCCATAAATTTTCATCACTAGTAGGATTGATATGGTGAGATTGTGCCGGTTGCCTGATTGCTCGGCAGTGTTCGGCAGCTATAAGCTAAGAATATAGTCTAAGAATATAGTGCTGTTTCACTGTCTTTAGCTGTCGCTAAAGCGTTTTACTCGAAACCAGGAAAAGTCGAAGAGTGAAGTTCTCCACAGTCTCATATAAACAACAGCTTTACACACAAAGAGCTCTTTCTTCCACAACTAATAAATTTACTTTACTATTCTTTATATGTGTCTCATGGTCTAATTTACTCTGAACGGCCTTGACCTCTGCTAATAAAGTTCATATCTATCTGTCTTTCTCTCGCAAGACATTAAAAGCCTTCCTTCTATTTCTTTTTTCAGATAGTCTCAATAATTTTTGACAGGAGTTAATAAATCGGCCGTTGATTATTTCTTACCGCTGCTTAGCATCTATGCATAGCCTCAAAATAGACTTTTAAATAACTAATGGGTTTTGAGGTTACAAAGCCATCAAGGTCATAGTGTGGAGAATTGGCTAGACATATTGTTTCCATGGCGATGATGAAGGTCATCATTAGTATTATTATTATTATTGCTATGGTTACGCTGAAAGGAACAATTTTTTTCATACCTACCCAATATTAATATTATTGTTTTGTACTTGTTTAAAGGCCCTAGTAACTTATAGTAACTTATAGTAACTTATAGTTAGGAGCAAGAACAATATACTGAGAATTGAGAACGATAACTTCAACTTGCAAAAAAAACTATTATTTAGTAGTTCAGAGCTAAAAATAGATTTTTTCGTAACAGTACCTTTTTCTAGTTGCGGTTGGGTGGCATCAAATGAGCTCGCACGGAGACAACTCCAAGATAGTAACCGGAGAAATGATTAATTGAGAAAAACTTTAGAGCAATTGAAAAAAACAGTTTTTGAACTACGATGTGAATGGCTTTATAATCTGTGAATACTGCACAAGGTGTGTCTCAACGTCTAGACACGCAGTAAGCAAAGGAAGCTAGGTGTGAAAGATTATTAATACAAACAAGGCCTCCACCGACGGTTTCAGATAGAGGACATCTATGTAAATCATTAGCCAACTCATCAGAGATGTGGTTTAATAGACCAAAGATAAATTACACTCTCATTTAATATTGGATTTTATGTGACACCTCGGTCAATCTTGTCTGATAGAGAGAGATGTGAGGTGGGTAAATCGAATAATAAGTTTATACGCTGAAGCAAAGCGTTTGTTTGTGAATGATGACTACCTGGGGCGCTTCTTGTCAACTCCGCCTGTCCTATCATTCATTGTAGTCATAGCCAGTCTTCCTTTCCAACCTAGTCCTTTCTGATCATTTATTGTAAATGTTTTACTGTGTTGTAGCAGCTAGGAGGAAACATTGTTGAGTCATCAAAGTCGGTTGCGGGTGAAACGAGAGACAACGGCCTCTTGCAGATGGAAATCTTGGAAAAACTTAAACACGAGCCAAATATGGCTCTTGACTCACAACTATTTGCTGAGCAGTTGGCTAATTACCAGAGATTTCAAAGGTCTGTGTCAGCATCTGAACAACCAATAGCAATGCAGGCAGCGCATGCAGCGGAACTGTTAAAAAGGGAAGCACTGCTTTTTCGACCCAAGCTTGATTGCTTTAATCTGGCTTCTCTGCAAGACCAGCAACTGTTGAGTTCCAGCCAGGGAAGACTCAACACCTCTCCTCCGAGACACAGCAACTCTCCAAGTGGAAGTGAAGATGGAGGCTCCATCTCACCCAACCATGCACCAGGAGCTGGGGGTGGACAGTGGACATACGAAGAGCAGTTCAAGCAGGTTTGTTGTTAGCAAGTGATCAATTCAAGCAGTTACATATGTTATCAGCGAATGACCAACTATAGCAGGTATATTGTCAGTAAATGACCAACTATAGCAGGTATATTGTCAGTAAATGACCAACTATAGCAGGTATGTTGTCAGTAAATGACCAACTATAGCAGGTATGTTGTCACTGAATGACCAACTATAGCAGGTATGTTGTCTGTGAATGACCAACTATAGCAAGTATGTTGTCAGTAAATGACCAACTATATCAGGTATATTGTCAGTGAATGACCAACTATAACAGGTATATTGTCAGTAAATGACCAACTATAGCAGGTATGTTGTCAGTAAATGGCCAACTATAGCAGGTATATTGTCAGTAAATGACCAACTATAGCAGGTATGTTGTCAGTAAATGACCAACTATAACAGGTATATTGTCAGTAAATGACCAACTATAGCAGGTATGTTGTCACTGAATGACCAACTATAGCAGGTATGTTGTCTGTGAATGACCAACTATAGCAAGTATGTTGTCAGTAAATGACCAACTATATCAGGTATATTGTCAGTGAATGGCCAACTATAACAGGTATATTGTCAGTAAATGACCAACTATAGCAGGTATGTTGTCAGTAAATGGCCAACTATAGCAGGTATATTGTCAGTAAATGACCAACTATAGCAGGTATGTCGTCAGTGAATGACCAACTATAACAGATATGTCGTCAGTGAATGACTAGCAATAGCAGGTATGTTGTCAGTAAATGGCCAACTATAGCAGGTATGTTGTCAGTAAATGGCCAACTATAGCAGGTATGTTGTCAGTAAATGGCCAACTATAGCAGGTATGTTGTCAGTGAATGACCAACTATAACAGATATGTCGGCAGTGAATGACTAGCAATAGCAGGTATGTTGTCTGTGCATGACCAACTATATCAGGTATGTTGTCTGTAAATTGCTAGTTCGAGCAGGTATTTTGTCAGCGTGCGACCACTTCTAGCATTTACTTGGGTCGGTAAACGGGATGAGGCTGCGCTTTAACATGCACCTCTGTTTGAGTAGCAGTGCACCGAAGAGTTGCCTACACATGTGTACAATATTCTAGCACTCTGCTGAACAATCAACTCATTGCTCTCTATTTTTGACAATCATTTTATTTATTAATTGCAAGAATTCTTGTTTCCAGTAACATTTTAAAACTGTGGCAAATGTGATAATTGCTTACAGTATTAACTAATTAAATGCAAAGTGCCCTAAAGATGCATGATGCTGGGCCTGAGTGCTGATGTCATTGTAAAGATAAACACCTGGCACCATCAAACCAAAATGCCTGTCTCAGTAACCTTTTGTTAAGAAAGTAAAGATAGTCGCTTGAAAAGGGTATCATATTCTATATCGCCACAATAATAATAATAATAATGTGACAAAAATTATGTGAATAAAATGAAGCAGCAAAAACATTTTTTTCATTGCTATTACCAAATTAATAAATTATTGTAAATCCCAAAAATTGAACAAAATTATTGAAATTTCTAAAATCAACTGTTTTAATTCTTTTACGGACATTGGAAGAAATATTAGAACAGAATACATTATTTCTAAAAGCATCTCAGTAATCAATCTGTCCATTTCCTTAGCTCCTCAGCTAGCAGACCAGCACACGCCATAAATAACATAAAATAAATCCTACTCCTTACTCAAAACAGACAGAGTGCCATATTCACTACATCCTGTCATGGCTTCCCTAGACTTGAATACAAGTTTGAAACAACAAGTAGGCCTATATAGTCTCAGCTGCCTCGACAAAAAATAGTGACTTCTAATAGAGGTCACCCACTCGTTTGGTCCAAACTACTTCTATGGGGAGATACCTATTTTAAAGACACATCGATATGAAACTCTGAGCATGAAAAATAAAACAAGATTTTTGAACTGAAGTTGACCTACTTTATTTTGATGCATGCACTAGGAGTTCACCATGGAGCTGTTTTGGGCCAACTAGTAGAGCTGACAACTAGTAGAGCTGACAACTAGTAGAGCTGACATATTCATCTTTTACTATTTTTGATTCAAAATCATTGTCACGAAAATAACTGCAGCAGCAACGCACCCTCTTTGTAGTGAATTGTCTGAAAATCAACAAGGCTTAGTGGTGATTGTCACAAAGACAGCTAATTCGTTCACTGTCTCCACAGCATCACATCTTGTAGAACTGGTTTTAAAACACTAAAAACCATAAAAGCAAGTACAATTCGTAAGAATTAAACACTGGAGATGATAATTCATTAGGTAGTGAGATAATGGGAAGCCCGACACCTATCAAGGATTATCGGGTGCGATGCACGGTCATGCACCAATCTGTTACCCTTGGGTAGTCTTCTCTCTCCCGGCCCCAGATCTTTCCTCTCACAAATGCTTTCACTGTTTTATCAGTGTCGGCAGTGGCTGGCATTCTCTGGATTAACGATAATGCGTGCAATTAAGTAGCCATGACTAGCATTCGGGTACATAATACTATTAATTCCACTCTAACAATAGTTGCAGCCCCTAATGGCCTGAGATAAGCCGGGTTCTCTCGACTTTGCATCATTGATTTATACTGTGAGCTAGTGCAGTAAAGGAATTACCGAGTAGACGGGTCGTGTCTATAGTGTACCCTTAGCCTTTGGAATGCGGAGAAACCAGGTTATCATAATAAGAGTTTCACCTAATTTTATTTCCTATAGTGTAATTTAATTGAGAGGCGTGATAATCTAGGTATTGTCTGAGGACACTTGAGAGCGAATGAGTGCGAATAACAAGTTGCTATGAGCAGACTTCACTTCTACTATGTCTCTTAACACGAACTGTTGGCTCTACAGCCACTACGCTTCTGATGCAATTATCCTCTCCTGTTTGTAGCCTATTAAACCTTATTACTGTCGCTAACTGGCAGATGTCCTCTCCTAATTATTACATTACCTCTTCACGCATTTAATGACATCTCCTTTCTTAGTAGATACGCAACCGTCTGCATGTGTTACCCATTTGTCTGGATATGATTTGCTCAAAAGTCCCTAATTATGACACAAAACAATTTTTGGCAGCATATGGTTTCACTCAGTCAGCATGTTGAAATATCATGTTATATCATGTGATATCATGTTATCAAAGGGATTCCTGCAAAGGTTACCTCCAATCTACTCTTTTACTACTCGCTGTAATGAGTTTAAATAGTTATAACTACTGAGTAGCCACAATGTTGGATTTACTAAAAGCTGTGACTCAGTGGAGTATAACTGGGTGACAGCCAGTTCACCCTGCTTGACAGATAATAGCAGGTGGACTTTACATTGCAGCTCTATGAACTTGGAGATGAACCAGATCGCCGAGAGTTCCTCGATGATCTTTTCGCCTTCATGCAAAAGAGAGGTAGGTAAATAGTTTCGTGATATCGGTGTAGATATTTTGCTTCTGTCATGATATAACAAAGACAAGATGCTGGGTCTGATGTGATGTTTAACCACTATTGTATCTATTAATTTGTTTTAGTATCTACATGTACAAATATCTAATACTCATTACATAGACGTTTGTAAAAATGAAGTATTTGTAGTTTTTTATGTTGGTTTAGACTGAGGTCCTTGGGACACAGACATTGGAGAACACAAAATATAAGCGATATAAAAATCACATAGCGATACGGTTATAAGAAATCTAAGGTTTTTACAGTTGTGAGAGCTAATTGTGTATGTGATGCTAATCTCTTATATTGCATAACAAAAACAGTGAAATAATTACAAAAAACTTGACAGCTACTTTTTCCTTCTTCTTTCTTTTAAACTAAAGAGCTTTTATAGTTGATGATTGTTAAACTCATTTCCTGGTGATGTAATGCCATAGACTGAGACTCTGTGTAAGAAAAGGTGTGAAAAATAGAAAGAGAGTAGAGCTTGTGTTCTGCAGCAGATAAAATCAGCAAACTCCCACAAACTCGTAGAAGTATTTATTATGTGAAGAGAAGATGAACATGAATGCCGATGGATCTACAAGATTCCCATGATGGCAGCATATTACTGTAACACTCTGATGCCCTGTAATTAATAGACTCTTACAAGGCAGCTCTTTGTACACGTGATATTATTACCCCTAGAATTTATATTTTTATTACAAAGGTAATGAATGCAACACCCGTAAGCGTATAAAGATAATACTAGAGCGATTGTCTGTATCTTGCGGATAGATTACTGTTTGATACCACACATCTGCTAGCCCTCAGCTCGCAAATGTTAATTGAAGTATAAAAAAACTGGCTAAATTAGATTTTCATTTCTGCTATTTGGTGATTATTAGCAGACGTATCATGTCTGCCCACAGAAAAACTGTCTCGGGCAGCACTGGGTGAGGTATCAAGGTTCCTAAAAACAAACTAGTTCCTACCCTTGAAGTTCACCATGCTTCTGGTGTCCCTTTTTAACTGGACCCTCTCCAGACTTATACACTACCCAGAATGCACTGCAGTAGCGGAATACTTGAGTACAATGCGGCTATTAATTAGAGAAATTGCTTGTAATCTGAGAGAATTGATGATTATGTCTGAGAATTAGCCGAAGATGTTGTTTCGCAAGGTGTTGTTTGGACACCTATGCGAGGCGAGCTTTCGAGGCCGCGATAAACAAGAGATAAATTACATCTCCGACTTATGGCTGCAGACGATTAATTAAAAATATTACTGCATTGATTATTGCTCTATTTAATCCATTTAAAATATGCAGACGATTGGAAGGGGCGGAAAGGGTTAGATCAAGACGGTTGTGCAATTTGAAATTTTTTTGCAGCGGTTAGTTTTGTGGAGAAGTTATCTGGTTAGGATTAGCCGTAGGTATAATTGTTGTACAATGTGAAAAATTTAATTCCGTGTTAAAGTAATCCGGTAAATACATAAACGGACTTATGGCTAGTCACTAGACATTCAAACTCTGGCTTTTTATTTACCTGAAAACTATTTGCAAACAAGTCCGCCGCCAAAGTTAACTTTCAATCAAAAATGGACGGTACAGTGGATCCCCGGGTTACGACGACCCTGATATACAGTTTTTTCCTTACGATCTGTAGCATACTACATTGACAAAATTGTCTCAAAATTCAAATTTGGCAGTCAGTGTGCTGGATACATCAGAATAAGGAAGATGCCGATATGCTATTCGCCAAGATCCTTCCCGCAATGCCTAAAAGAGATACGATGCTCACTGTCTCTCCATCAGTTTAGCATTTTTTGTGTTTCATAAAAGCTTGATATTGCATGAGTAAAACAAAAATTAGGAAAAAGTAAGCGAAAGTGAAAATTTATTGTGCATTTTAGCATTGAATATATCATTTACTATAAACTTTAATTCATTATAATTATGTATATAACTACATATATAATTTTTATTCGTTATTCAAGGGTCGTAAAATTGAATATGGCGTTAAAAAAAGAAGTAAGAACCATAACCATAGTCATAAGCAGATCACAACCACTAAATACACTAAAATTACTGTAGGTAAATAAGTAATAAGGTTGATATACTATTTTATTTCTAATTTTTAATAAGTACAGCATTTTTATAAAATTTTGGACAATTTTTACCAATTTTTTGCATTGTATAATTACAATGGCTTCTATACCCCTACATACAACATTTTTGCTTTACGATGCCAACACTGAAACAAATTAATGTCTGTTCCAGCGGATGTGTGTCGTATGGCTAGGGTACACTATACTTAACTAACTGTTTTAAATATAATATCTAGAATAGCCCCACTGTTTGCACTGACTTACAGTCCAGCTGTTCATCTTCTCAACACATTATGCAGCTTTAAAAGAATAGAAATAATATGTTGGTTGAGTATAAAAACCACAACTATTGGCCTCAAGAAATTATGAAATGTGTCACAAGAAGCATTTCCAAAAATTATTATAGAACAGATAATCTTTACTTCATTTATAACTAGTAACATAATTTTTATTAATTCACTTTTTCTGTACAATGACTGTCACATCATTTTTAAGGCCATTTAATCTTTTATTTCCAATAAGTTTTTGATATTTAGTTTATTTATTATTATATAAACTCGTATGAGCTATTATATAGTCAGTATAGTCCTTAAACATACTGTTACGTACAAGATAGACCAAGGGAGACAACTCTAAATATTCTTTAGACAAAACAGAAGCGCATGTAATTTTGATGCAAATATTATGCCACTTTAATGCTATATAACTGCATTTCATGGAATCAAAATTGTCGACATTGAATATGTTGCTCTCCTTTCTATAACTTGGTTTACACCATTAAATTTCCCAATAAAAATTGCTGCGGTACTAATGTTACAACCAGACACCGAGGGGCATTCAGCAAACATTTTGCGCCGTGAACATCTTCTGCAAATACTAAGTGCAACAGATTTTGGGCCAAGTTTTTTGGCTGCACAATCTTTCACCAAAGGTCTCCAAAGAACTTTTTTGCTTTGACCACAAAAATCTTTATAAATGTTCATCCAAGTTTTCAATGATTTGGTCTCAAAAGAAATTAAAGTCATGCCGGATGTTTTGCGGGTTGAACCATGAAACATTAGAATAATGGTATTGCATAAGTCAACCTTGCCAAGTCCTTGCGGTAGACCACCTACTTCTGTATCACAAAAAATTCCTCAGATCCATATGAAGATAGCCAAACAGCTGAGCAGCTTGGAATGTTCTGTCTATGAGAAGTTGTTGGTACAAACCTTGCTGGTAAAGACCTTATATGAAGGTTTCCATTTCTCTTACTACAAGAGATTTGCTTGAAATTCCCATAGAGTAGTTTTTGCTATCTTGCTATGTCTTAATGCATTGCAGATTGTCCTTGCAAAATAAAACACTTTATCGATATTAGAATGACAACTCTCAAAGCGTATGACTCAATATTTGGGGTTACGCACACATATATAATGTTTGCCGAGTGGTTGCGCAACGAACCTGCATTATACTGCGTTGATTTAGACGCTGTTGATCAACACTTCAGACAGACCAGCTTGTCTGTTGTTTGACCAATCAAACACTTTAAGAGGGTCTTTATAACGTCTTCTGGTCGCTAGAAAACAGGAGCTGGTCTCCTTGGCTACCAGAAAAGATGAATGGGTTTTGAGTGCACGAGACAGGCAACGTCTAGATGCCTGGCTGGGTCAGGCCATGCCATGCTATGAGTCAGTAAGATATAAATGGGGCAAACCCACTCACAGCACCCGCTCTTTTCTAGCACAGAAACTGCTTGGATCAAAACACTAACACTTATCAAAGGCAAGATGGTGCAGCATTCCACCGCAATCAGCTGCTTTCCGGGAGCAGCCATGTAGGTGGTACGCTGATCAAGGCTTGTTTTAATGCAGTTTTATATTCACATATAAATAGTAATAGCTAGATAACACATAGAATATAGCCGTATTGCTCAATTATCTAGTGATAGCAACAGATCAAAGGTCGACAGCAATGAAAGGGTCATCACTTCTCAACATCCTTCACGCGCTATATAAAATATTAACTATTAATGGGATTGCTTGATGAGAAGCGTGTGAATATCTTATGACTAGTGGGGTTGGATACTCATAAACTACACAGCGTTTGATTGGATACTAATAAACTACACTATGTTTTATTGGTTGCTTTTGCAAGTAGCAAATATGGAGATACATTGTGAAAACTGTTAAAGTTGGTCTTAATAAATTTACACATTGATACTTCAAGCTGCTGGCAATACTGTGAAGCACCTACTAGTAGTGTTACTATTACTCTTATTATTGCTAACTATTACTGTTACTATTACTGTTATTGTTACTGTTACTATTACCATTACTGTTACTGTTACTAATACTATTAAGACCTATTAAGATCGTCATTGGCTAGCATTGAATTAGCATCCAATTAAACTGCAATCCAACCTTCTGAGTTAAATTCTTCATTTATAATTTCAATATGTGACATGTTCAACCCAAAATCTAGAGACAATTTCAGGTAATACTTTTACTATACCACAAGAAGCCTGCATGTGCAGACGATCCCACCGCATATCATTACAGCCGTCAGTTAATGACCTTCCTAGCAAGCGCCCACACCTCAAGATTTTCTAAATGGATTCTAGAGAATTAAAAATAAACCCAATCTCTCTTTGTTCTAAAGCATGTTTATGCAGTTTTTACTGCAGGCGTTAATAGGAGCATAAATAGGCCTCCTATTAGACAACCTTGTTTTATATTAGCTATATAATCTGAACATATATGGATGGAAGATGTTTAAATGCTAGTATATATAATTTATTTAGCAAACACAAAATTGTATAGAACACACTCGCATTGTAATATTTATATAATTTATTCAGCAGGTATAAAATAATATAGAAATACTTAGCACAGTTATATTTGTATAATTTATTTAGCAGTTTTAACATAATATAAAAACCTTTGCATTGTGATATTTATATAATTTCTGTAGAAGCATAATTTGGTAATCCCATTATGTGTGATGGCAACGTTTTTCAGGTTCACCCGTCAACAGAATTCCAATCATGGCCAAGCAGACGTTGGACATGTACAAACTTTTCAAGCTCGTCGTGAGCAAAGGTGGCCTTGTAGAAGTCATCAACAAGAAGCTCTGGAGAGAAATCACAAAAGGGTTAAACCTGCCATCCTCTATAACAAGCGCTGCATTTACCCTCCGCACACAGTATGTTGATCAAAGATCTGAATGAATGGTGCCTCTGGGGTTTGTTTGCCTGAAAGACCCTGCATGTGGCACAAATTAACAGTGAATGAATTGAAGATATTCTAGTCAAAAGACCTGACTAATGTTATTATAAAGGTCAAAGCTGCTTTACGAAATAATTTATGACTTATGGGTCTTGTATGTGTAAGATACCTTGGCAAGGCATCTCATTGGCTCAGCGTAGAAGAACACGGAATTCGCACACAAATCTTTCATTTGCTAATGATAAAAATGGTATTCTGCGTGCGATTGCTGAGTTTTGTTCTATAAAAGTATGTTGAAGTACATGATTGCTAGGGGTGTGCACAAGGGTAGGACTACTTAAAGGGCCGATTGCTACTTGTTGTTACGTTGGTCCCTGTGATTGATCACTCTTTGAAAGTGTCTCCCAAACCACAATGCAGACATAATATTCCATAGCGATAATTTGCGGCATTGAAAGCATATTAGCATGTTATCTCAGAGTTATGCTTTTATTTGCAATTTAATATAATATTATGACAAGCATGTTTGATGTGGCGGAATCGCCAGGGAGCTCGGTAAAGACAATAGGTATGAACTAAGTCTTCGAGCTGGGATATCGGGCTGTGGTTGCTAAACCGCACATTATGTATGCAGATATTTGAGATTATAGCAAGTTTTTGCCTTTGGTGTCCAGGCTATACTTATCTAATCACAATGACATCAAATTACTTCATCTCCTTCAATAAACATTAATCCTTTTCGTCATCTTTTGATCTTAAGTTGAGTTGCATGCAATATGGTCTTGATTTGCGCTGACCTTGTTTTTAATTTTGCTGCCAAATTTTGGCTGTTCGTTATCTCTGTGAAATAATCTCCACTTACTGTGCTTTGAATTGTTAATGGTTTTCATTTTGACCTCATTCCTGCATTTTTTAGTTTGATTATGTTAGTGAGCAGACAACTCTAAATCTTCAAACCTATCACTGTATTTCCATTCTGCCTGAGTGATTATAGGCTAGGGCTAATGGAATTCATGAATATCGTATATGTCAAAATAATCAGATGTCTGTGAGGCCAATATGAAGTGCTTGTTGTTAAAAATAGCAGGTTTCTATAGTAACAGTGAATAAGTCATAGGGTAGACAACTCTGTTACATGTTCAAGTGACTCTAGTACTATTATCATCTGCAACTCAAAATAAAAACGGCAACAATCCGAGAGTAAAGCGAATTTTGTTACTCGCAAATTTTTACTGAATGTTTCAATAGTGAGGAAGTGCCTGGCTATTCCATTGTAAACATTTTCCATACTTCAATCATTCTTATTTCAATTGGATTAGTTCCGAATGTACCGAATATCACCTTTGGCGTAAACAGTCTTAACTTTGTGAAAAACGCCCACATTAATCCAGAACATATGAATGTCCATTGAAAATCTATTGCACCGTAACTCAGCGTGTGCGCACGACTCCAAATCTCAATCCGCACCGTGGAGACATAGTGAATAGGAAAGCCTAAGTTTTTCTGTAAGGCTGATGGTCCTGTATGATTTTAGGCCTGTTAGACGTTATAAGATTGTTAGCAGGTGGTTTTCATTAAAATACATGTATTAGGACTGATAGTCTTTGTTCCATGTAATACTACGTACTGATGATTAATAATCTCCCATAGGTATATGAAGTACATCTACCCGTACGAATGTGAGAAATATGACTTCTCCAAAGCTAGTGAGCTTCAGGCAGCTATAGATGGTAATAGAAGAGAGGGCAGGAGGCCAGGCTATGGTTATGAAATGTCATCTCCAGTCACACTTCCAAGTTTCTACAATCCGCAAGCATTTCCGGCCGCAAACCCTTTCTTCAATTCTGCCATGATGAACAGTCCTGTTGCCAACCTGCTCTCCAATCAACTAAATGGTTATATGAACGCTCCAGGATTGGGAGGTCCGATGAACCACCCTCGTCTCTCAGCTCCTGTAATGCCCAGTAACACCCATACAGGTTGGTTCATCAGTTAGCTCTGCTCATTGATAAGGCGGCTTCTCATTTAAGGCCGCTATAGCTTAACAACTTTCATTTCTGACTGTGCAGAGTTATTTTTTAATTTTTACTTTTTGAAAAGACTGATAACGAATGAGCGGTTGTACGCGAAGTTTCACCAATAATTTCTAATACTTCAATATTGTTAACAAAATCATTCAACTTCATGGCGAAGGATGAATTGAAGAACATTCTACACACATCACAAATAAAGAGCTAATTAAGAAGGTTCTAAAACACTATCTTTAGGTTGCGTGACCATTGGTGACGAGCGAAGTCAGTGTTTGACAAGTGATAGCATTCGGTGATAAGTAAAGTCAGTGATTGACAAGTAATGGCATTTGGTGACAAGCGAAATTAGTGATTGACAAGTAATGGCATTTGGTGACAAGCGAAATTAGTGATTGACAAGTAATGGCATTTGGTGATAAGCGAAATCAGTGATTGACAAATAATAGCATTCGGTGATAAGTAAAGTCAGTGATTGACAAGTAATGGCATTTGGTGACAAGCAAAATTAGTGATTGACAAGTAATGGCATTTGGTGATAAGCGAAATCAGTGATTGACAAATAATAGCATTCGGTGACAAGTAAAGTCAGTGATTGACAAGTAATGGCATTTGGTGACAAGCGAAGTTAGTGGTTGACAAGTAATGGCATTTGGTGATAAGCAAAATCAGTGGTTGACAAGTAATAGCATTCGGTGATAATTAAAGGCAGTGATTGACAAGTAGGTCTTTGGTTGAAACGTAAAGATATTGGGTGAGAAAAGAACCTGGCTATCAAATAGTGCAATCTTTGGAATGTTGTGGTACTCTATCCTCCGAGAGCATATGACGGTTTTGGGATGTTGTGTTACTCTATACTCTGAGAGCATATGACAGTTTTGGGATGTTGTGGTACTCTATACTCTGAGAGCATATGACGGTTTTGGGATGTTGTGGTACTCTATACTCTGAGAGCATATGACGGTTTTGGGATGTTGTGGTACTCTATCCTCTGAGAGCATATGACAGTTTTGGGATGTTCTGTTACTCTATACTCTGAGAGCATATGACGGTTTTGGGATGTTGTGGTACTCTATCCTCTGAGAGCATATGACGGTTTTGGGATGTTGTGATACTCTATCCTCTGAGAGCATATGACGGTTTTGGCAAACATTTTTTGGTAATATTATTCAAGGTGTATTCAACAATTTATGCTGATTTATGATGTAGAAAATGATGAGAGATGTGAAAGCCCAATAGATGTTTCTAGCCATACTGGAACACCAACCGAAAGCATGCAAGAGCCTCACGCGAGTCCAGCAACTCACATAGATTACAGCACATTGCACTCACCTGCGAAAAAAGCTAGGAGCTCAAGCCCCAAGACAGACAGTAATATTAAAGTGGGCAGGGAGCAGTTCTCCCCTGACAATAGTAACACTAGAGAAAACTCGCTAAAAAGAAGTGTATCGCAGTCAAGTCTATCTATTTCTAAAAGTGATTCAACAATGATCTCTTCTAGCCTGTCTGTCTCCACATCACCTACTCACTCTCAAATGAGCAAAAGAGGTAAAAAACCACTCAACTATTTGATAAACACTTCACCACTATTTTTCAGAATCCTGTACCATCATGAGCACACAAATCTAATTTTGTATTATCTTTGAAAAAATATCAAGCGTATGTAATACTGACAAGTACGCTTTTGTGGACCTTAAATATTTTGCCTCTTTTATGAGCTGAAAAACTATGACCTTGCTTTTTACCTATTTGCAGAGAGACATGAGCCTTCTGTGTCTGTCAGCATGGAAGTGAATGGAGTCATCTATCAAGGAGTTCTCTTCGCTCAAAAATGATGCCTACGCTGAACACACCCATAGACCTACGCATTGACAAACATTGAAAAAACTTTATTACATGTATATTCAATGTCTATTATAAATAAAAATTGTTATTTTATGTCCTGCAATATTAACTACCAGGCAATCCATTTAATAACACATAATTCACAATCTTGTCAACACATTTTTACGCAGACAGAACCACACTATACTGCAAAATAATTTAGTACATCTTTACCTGACATCCTTGTATATACGTTCATGTAACTTCTTAGTATGCCAAGTAGTCCATGATATTGCATTAACCAGTATTTGCACAAGCGTTGCATAGACAAATTAAATTAATCAAAGTAAATAATATTATATTTGATGTAGAAGATTTTTCTATTTTACACTGGTACTTCTGTACAAGTGTATCACACGTATAATATGTTTATTATTTACACTCTTTCTTCAGGAGTTAGTGCCATAAGAACTTTCACTGGTAAAGAATGCAGGTCATAAGACCAGTGTGAGAATATGTATTTTTCTATTATATATTATATATATACCGCGGGAATCTCTGGCATCTTCTAGTCCAACCTCTGCTTGTTTGTTATTTTTAATAAATATATACTACTTTACACTTTTTCTTTAGCTCATACTAAATGTCATACTCTATGGCATACTCTGTCATGCTCTATGGTATATTCTATGTCATACTCTATGGCATACTCTGTCATGCTCTATTATATATAGTACTTTATTGGCAATAATTTCATTTCACAAATAGAAATTTTTTTCAAATTAGGCCATACAACAATAGTAAAACAAAAAAAGGTGGAAAAAAGCAACAGTAAGCCTTTAAAATTGAATAATTAGTCTGACAAATAGTATTTAAATTGCCTTTCTCTGCTAAGAGAACGGATATTTGGTGGAAGATTGTTAAAGCAGCTGGCAATGACATTTCCAAAATGATTGTTAGTGATTGTATGCAATTTGTTCATATCACGTAAGTTGAAATGAGTTGAGAACCTGTAATTGTCATGTAAAAATGAGAACACAAACCAAGAAAAATCTTGAAACATTGAATTGAAGTAAAATAAATATTTAGCATAGGCAGAGTAAGAAGATGCAGAGATTTGGAAAGATCATTCGTTGGAATAATATGTGCAAGAATATGATGTAGATTTGCAATGAGTCGAAATGCTCTTTTTTGCAACAAAAATAAATCCTTAGTGACATATCTTGGAGCTAGATTATAATAACTGTGGATACCATAAATAATATGGCGAAATATAAACTGATAATAAAATGCAATAGCAGATTTTGAGTTCATGTATGGCCTGCAAAACTGGAGCAGAGTCAATGACTTTGTGACCTTACTACAAATAGTGTCGACATGATTATTCAAAGAGAGTCGATCTGTCAAAACAAATCCTAACAATTTTGTCTCATGTCTACAAGTGATGGATTGACTGTTAAACTTAAGAGCAAAGCTGTTTTGAAGGTTTTCATCAGTATAAAGAAGAAGGTGTGATTTTTGTGAATTTATTGTCATATGATTTGATGTACACCAGTTGCTGATAATTTGCATGATGAGATTGCAGTTCGTCTCAACAAGTTGCACACCTTTGTGATAACTTACAAAAACAGTATCATCGGCGTAGGCAAAGCTTTTTGGAATAAGTCTAAGAAGATCATTTATATATATTAAAAATAATACTGGCGCAATAAGTGACCCCTGTGGAACACCAACATCTATTTTTTGCGTCAATGATTCCTTGTCATTCATGACTACTTTTTGGCGCCTTTCGTGAAAATAGGATTGAAGTATTTGCAACGATTTATTTTTAAAACTAGTAAGTTCTAGTTTATGATATAATATTTTGTGATTGACACAGTCAAAAGCTTTGCTGAAATCCAAAAACATCAAGCAAATCTTCTCACCTCTGGTTTTTAAATCCAAACAGTCTGAGATTAGTTTATGAACAGCATCAGGGCATGAATGACTTTCTGAAACCACACTGATAAAGAAGTAAAATATAATTTTTGGACATATGAGAGTAGATGTGAATATTTAAGTGCTTTTTAAAAGCTTTAGATAAAATAGGGATTACTGAAATAGGGCGGAAACTTGATGGGTTGCTATTATCTCCTCCTTTAAACAATGGGGTAACTCCTGCATGTTTCCATGCTGAAGGAAAACAGCCATCAATCAATATTCTGTTAAACATATCAGTGATAATAGGTACAATGAATGGAAGAGTTGCTTTTATCATTTTTACAGAAATATTGTCTATGCCTGAGGCTTTGGAATTAGGTATGTTACTGATATATTTTACAATATCATGAGGAGTAAATTTTGGAAACTCAATAAATGTGGTCTTCAACACAGTGTTTTGACAAGACAAATAAGGATTAGATGACGGTAAAATTGAATTTGAAAGTTTACTTGCAATAGACACAAAATGTGAGTTAAGTTCTGAAGCTGACAAACAAGTGTCACAGCTTTGAGGTTTCTTATTTTTCACATTCAAAGCTTGCCAAAGCTTACGCGTATCACCAAGCTTTGACTGTTTAACAAGTTCGTCAATACATTTTGTTTTTTTTCTTTTAATGAGATTTGTGACAAAGGTACGCTGCTTTTTGTAAGCAGTCTAATCTTTGCAGTTTTTCAGTTTTTCTCTCAACTTTATATTTTGCTGTACTTCTTTGTCAAGCCAGATAGGTAAAGATTCTGACTTGACTTTTCTAGTTTTAAGAGGTGCTAACTCATTGACAACCGTAGAAAACTTTTGATTAAATAAGTTAATCATGTCATTAGTGTTCTTTTTAATCAAAATATCATTCCAATTGATGAAGGAAAACTTATTTGAAATATTGTCAGGAACAAATCTGGAGTAATCTCTAAGGTATATTCTATGTCATACTCTAAAGCATACTCTATGGCATACTCTATGGCATACTCTATGTCATACTCCATGTCATGCTCTATGTCATACTCTATTTCATACTCTATGTCATACTCTATGGCATACTCTATCTCATACTCTATGTCATACTTTATGGCATACTCTATGTCATACTACATGTCATACTCTATGTCATACTCTATATCATATTCTATGACATACTCTATGTCATACTCTATGTCATACTCTATTTCATACTCTATTTCATACTCTATGTCATACTCTATGTCATACTCTATGGCATACTCTATCTCATACTCTATCTCATACTCTATGTCATACTCTATGACATACTCTATGTCCCACTCCATGTCATACTCTATGTCATACTCTATGTCATGCTCTATGTCATACTCTATTTCATACTCTATGTCATACTCTATATCATATTCTATGTCATACTCTATGGCATACTCTATATCATACTCTATGTTATACTCTATGTCATACTCTATATCATATTCTATGACATACTCTATGTCATACTCTATGTCATACTCTATTTCATACTCTATTTCATACTCTATGTCATACTCTATGTCATACTCCATGTCATATTCTATGTCATACTTTATGGCATACTCTATGTCATACTTTATGGCATACTCTATGTCATACTCTATGGCATCTTCTCTGACATACTCTAAGGCATATCATTTCATACTCTATGGGTTATGCTCTGGAATAGTCTATGTAATGCTCTATGTCATAGCCTATGGCATATTCTCTGTCATAACTACCACATTCATGTGCAACCTGTTCTGTTTTCAAACTGTTTTTTTATTTGTGTGATTGAGCAGCACTTTGATCCTTGACACTCCATTCAGGCAGCAGATAATTAACTTACTCTGAGGGGTCTTCTATGGGAGTTTGAGAAAGTGATTGTCTTTTCCTGAAAGCTGCATCATGACTTTTATAAGGGTATGCCATACATATTAAGAGTAGGCCTACATCATGTATATTAAGAGTACATCACTTATATTAATGGTACACCATCTATAATTATTAAAGGTACACTATGTATACTAAAAGTACACCATGTATATTAAGTGTACACCATGTATATTAAGAGTACACCATGTATATTAAGTGTACATCATGTATATTAAGAGTACACTATGTATACTAAGAGTAAACCATGTATATTAAGAGTACACCATGTATATTAAGTGTACACCATCCATGTATATTAAGTGTACAACATGTATATTAAGTGTAAATTATGTATATTAAGAGTACACCAAGTATACTAAGAGTACACCATGTATATTAAGAGTATATCATGCATATTAAGTGTACACCTGGTATATTAAAGGTACAGGGAATGTAATGACTACACTGCTAGTCTGATGTCCTTCATGTGACTTCAGTAGATAAACTAGCAATCAGCATTTGACTCATTGCCATCAATTCAGAGAGTGACAAGTACTTTAAAATTTCTTTTGCTGCCATGACTACAGTTTATTATAAAGTAGCTAGGCTCTTTTTAACGTTAAATTTTAACTGTCGAAAGAGTTAAAATTTGCAACAGCATCAGTTGAATCAGATGTCATTTGTATGTTAGTTTTAGATGGTTATTTGTATGTTAAAGTATTTCTGCAGACACGTTTCATTCAAGCTTCCATAGATCTATAGAATAGAGTCTAGTTATCTAAAGTTTTCTAGTACAGGTATTATGGTTCTATGTAATGGTACCATCTCTTATGGATCTCTTATCACATATATTCCCTCTCTCTGAACTAAGTGAGTTGGTGACAGCACGAAATCTGTCAATTTTAGTTTAAGCCAGCCTTCACTATAACAGTTCGGTTGCCAAGACGCTGATGAAAGGGATTGATGACAGATTGGTTGTTTGAGGAGATGAGCAGTATGATGTACTAAAAATAAATCATTTTCCATCTCTTTAAGGCTTTTTCAAACTGAACAGCCTCAGCTGACGCTTGTTCAGGTTAGGGAGTATCTAAACATCTGAAATAATTTTGTGGTGGCTCTGGCTGATGCGATGGTAGTTATGCATATATGGATAGTTATATATGTTCAAGAACTAACTCAGTTTCATAACATAGTATTGATTATTAACTCCAGAGTTTTGGCAGCGCTCAGCACGCAACGCAAAAATAAAACAGGTGTGTTGTCTCCAGTAATGTCTTCACCTCTCTTATTTGATCCAAAAAAATTCTGGGTTCCATTTTCATCTTGACAGTGTACCTAATCCGTAATTTTGTGACTGTTGAAGAAATGGTTTTTGTAAAAATAAAAAGATGATAACCCTTATTACATAAAGTGATTCATGGTTTTTAAATTTTTTAACAAGCAGAATTCTCATACAATCTTAGTTTAAAAACTGGTATCTCAATAAGAGCATCTTTCTTTTAACATTAATAAAGTATAAAATTATATGATACGTAATGATATTTACAGACGTTCCGCAGCTTTTTCAAAAAATTGTTGAATCGTTATTAAACTTTAACAAAATACACACATTGTTCATGCGCATTAAATAAATTTTTAGCATTGCATATGACATCACTGTTGATACAATATTGTTTATCACCCATGTTGGAAAAGAAAAAAAGGAAAAAGGCCTTGAGAAAAAGACGTGGAACATTGCTATGCCTTGCTATTTGTAGTGATGAAATTATGCATCAAGAGTTGAAACTAGTGTCAGCAACCTTAATGTCCTTTTTGCAGTAATGTCGTTATCTGGTTTACCAGTATTTTAGTTGTCTTATGAAACATACTGATCTTTGGTAAAATCTCCAAAAACCATTTACCAATACAGCAGCAACGGTGGTTTTAATCGAACAAAGTGTGTTACGCAAAACTAAGGCAGCCAACAAAGATTCTGAGTTTAGCTACACGCATCAATAATAAATATTAAGCCATATGCTCGATAATTTAGTCTTATAGAATTGTGATATCTTCAAATACAATTTCTACACTTGCATGCATAGTAAATAAACGAATATATAGCTATACTGCCCTATGTTGACATAACCCTATATCTCTTCAATTTTTCAAAATTGATTTTTTAGTCTCAAACTCATTTTCCTTGCTCAATGTAAACTGGAAAAAAAGATTTCTCAAAAATTTCCACGGGAAAGCCATTTTTTAAACTTCATAAACCCTATATCTCCCACTAATAAAATATAAACTGCGGACATAAACCTATATCAGCTAATACAGGGCTTTGTCTGCATAATATGCTATTCAATTGATGTCCAACCTGCAGACAAAGACAATCAACAACATTATGCCATCAATTGTTTGCAATTCTTCTCGCTAAAAGTTTGCCTTGTTGTTTATGACTAGACTGTGAGGCTTCATGGATAGGATTTGCAGAATGGTAATATATTTTGAGTTCATGGAATCCTATCACGCTGTCTGAAGTTGTGTGATATAAGTTTTGCTGGCAGACTAATTTCACCAGTGAGTGCTAGTCAACCAACAGCAAGAGTTCACAGATATATTCAACTTTACAACTCACAGATATATTCAACTTTACAACTAAGTACTATTTTTAATTTATATTTCCTCATATCCAAATGGATGGAGAAGCCGGACCACTTGATATCGGAGCTCCAGCAGCAGCAGGTATGCCTGTTTCATCATTGCGATCCATCCACCACGAGTAAATTTTGTGCGATAAACTTGTTCCTATATTAATATGATATAACATATTTATCTTGTCATATTTTAGTAAATTTCAGTGACAATAATTAATTTATGGTTTATGTTTCAGGAAACCAAAATGATATTGGCACCACACCAAAGTGTAGGAGGACAGATGAGGCAAAGAGGTAGCATATGATATTGAGGAAGGCTGTAAATGTTTACGACTTTGATGACTTCACAATGTGTGTGGCAGCAGTCTCAGTTAAGGTTACAGTGCCTGAGGTTACTCAGTTTGTTAACTACAAGAGCCACCAATCGCAACCAAAGCTGCAAGCAGCTGGCCGTCCAATGCTCAGTGAAGTTAGTGTGATAAAGTTTGTAAGAGGAAGCAGAAACTTCCCTTACAAACTTAATCAAGAAAATGACACTCCATGGCTGGAGTTCGACTTTCTAAATTCACGGTATAAACCTTCGGCTGACCAAGGACTGATGCAGTCAGCACATCGGGGAGTAAGCAAGCAGAAGAAGCAGGGACTGGTCAAGAACCTGGTTGAGAAACATATGCCACCGAGCCGTCACTGATTTTGGAAAAATTTGGTAGTCAGCAATGCTGTAGACTTGGTCACAGACTTTGAGTAGACCCATATAACTATATGGGTCAAGTGATCCTTTGATTATTATATAGCGTTACCGAGGTTTTATAATTGGTGTGGTATAATGATTATATTTGACTGATCTCTATATGTGTTACACAATGTTTCTCTCTTCTAAACCATATATCAATAATTCAATACATATTTGTTCAAACGTATATGCTAATATGTGGATTATTGCAGGTGATAAATGCAGACAAAGCCCTATATCTCTAGGTAAAGGGTTTTGTCTGCATAATTTTAGTCAAAAAATGACAATATTAGCTCACTAAACCAATTATCCCATTGTTTATCTCATTGTTTAACTCGAATCAAAATTTCAATTGATAATTATATTTGAGATAACCATACAAACATTGTGAAAGAGATTTTTTTTATTATATTCATATGGTAAGGCTAGACAACAAGCGCTCTTAAATCATCTCTGCTGAACAATTTCACATTCCGGAGATATAGGGTTATGTCAGCACAGGGCAGTATACTGAACAATGTTGAACTTGAATGTACAGCAAATAATGTATGGAGTTGTGCACCCTTTTTACCATTTTTCAAAATAATGGTTCTTAGGTTCTTTCTTACCTAGGTTTTTTAGGTTTTAGCTGATCTTATTGTAACCTTTCTTCAAATATAATCTCATTCCGCGTGGGCAAAGCTAGTACAATCGCATTTTTGGAGCTTGTTGAAGTACATATCTGTATGTAGATCTGCAATTACGTATGCTAGTTATCGATAAACTTACATACACCAAGGTTTTGCCGAAGGACGATTTTTTTATATACGTAAAATACTTAAAAATAACGTATTTCGTGATATCCTTACCGTTCTTCAGACCTGTCAGTCTGTACCCACGGAAATCAAGCCAATTGATTAATCGTTTTAACTAATTTAGCTAGCGACAAAATTATGTTGTGAAAATAGTTTCAAATACATTCGTTTGTTGTGATTGTAGAATTGAACCAGAATGAGTTTTGTTTAGTTTTCTTCACTATTTGTCACGTTCCCAGGTATTAACAACAAGAATGAAACATAATGATCTTTCTGCAAAGTATAATAGAAATAAAACGAATTGCAAACGTGCTATCAATAAATAGATGCATGAATGTGATATTATGTTACGTATGCATAAGAAAGACTTTAATTTATTAATTAATAGTGACTGAAACAAACAATTTAGAAGATCTTTGCAAGGTTAGGCTATCTGTTTTAGTAATTTGTTACAATGGAAAACTAGTTGAGAGATGTTATATACATCGTTAGATAATCATTCACTAGGTTTTCACCAGATGAAAAAAGAATGCTTTTCAGTACATACAGTACATATACAAACGGTATACATGCATATACATACAGTATATGTATACTTAGGAGCATCAATAAGCTGAGAAAGCTACATAATCCTATAGGTCTGTTTATGAGATTTCGCCTCCCAAAGCTGATCTAACATCCTTAGCACAAGATCCTAGAACATAGTCAAGCTCGCAAGATATGGCTTATACAGCATGCATAACACTTGAGATAAACAATATGCTGAACTTTGTTGGCTATCATATTTATAAATGTAGGACCTTCGCATAAAAACCAGACCCAAACATGCGAATCTGAGAAGAACATTTCTAGAGCTCATCTAAATTGACTTATACTCCGGGCTCTTTATTCACAGTATCAATACATAGTTTGTTTTATGCAAAAGACTTGTCGTACCTGATAGAAGCCTAACTAATAAAATGGTTTAAGGTAAAAAAGATCATAGTGTATGATATGCTGTCTCCTGTTTCAAAAGAGTGATGATGATAGCCTATGTGTGGTCTCATTTGACTTATCGTAATTTCTGTGAAAATGAATTCTCACCTTTTTGAAAATGGTAGAGCAGTCAACCAGAAATTTTATAAAAGCTTATGTTTGTCTGATAATGTTTCTTGAGAATTCACAATATAGCCCAACCTATGTTCATGATTGGCCAGTCCTAATTAAAACTGAAAGTTGTAAAAGTGTTTCATTCATCACCTGTTTTTTAGTTTCCATTTTTTGCATGTTTCTGACTTGCTATTTTGTTACCACTAGTTCGCTAAAGTTTTCGCTAATCAGAAGTCACTAGCATGATTAAAGGAACACAATTGTAAATTGAACAAGAATCGAAAAACAGTAACAGATAACTATTGATGTTTGGTAGTACAAAAAGTTACAAAAAAATATGGCAACAAATTACTCCAACTCCAGACATCAATAGTTGTGCCGAAATATTTATTGCACTTTACATGTATATGAGTATTGTCTGAATAAATAGTTTCTGGAAATATAAATTTCTGCCAATTGTTAATTAATGGTCACTGCGAAGTTAGTTGTGTTTATATTCAAGTTGTTGGTGTAATACAAGATGTATTCCAATTTAAAAGATTTTGTTTGAGACATTTTCCTATTTCAATGTTTGTGTCATCAGCAATAAGTTCAAATTGTTTTATTCAAAACCAATTTATTTGCGTAGACTAACACATTGAATCCTGTTGCTGAGATAATTCAGGGAAAGGTTTTCCACCGGGTCCTACGCTCGAGGAAACTTGGTTTTGTGGTTTCGCTTTGTTTTTTCCATACTTTCGGTTTACGTAAAATGACCAAATGTTTGGTCGCTTTGTTTGGTATAGGTTCTCAGTAGACTTCCGAAGCTTTAAGTCGATTGGAGTATTAGTTTTTGAGGTATAATCAAAATACCAAGGTAACTTCCAACTGACGATAAATGGAAAATGGCTGCCAACAGTACATTAGTTCATATTGCATTTATGTTTACTCAGAACATAGGATTATGAAATTTTGGTCATTTTGTACAGTATACGTTTTCAGTGTAATTGCCAGGATTCAAGTTGATTGAACTATTAGCTATTGAGATATTGCAAAAATACCGAGGGCACATCTAACAGACCGAAAATTGCAAAATCGTTGCTAACAAAACATTAGTCTGGTTTCACTTCCGTATTTCAGGTTTACGTAGGATTACGAAATGTTGGTTTGTTTGTTTGTTTATTTTCATCTATAATATAACTACAAAAATAATATGAAGAGTGTTTCTTACAGTATAAAAGAACAAGAGAAATAGAAAAAAAATGTCACTCCAGGGAAGGTGATGATGAGGTCCCTGTGCGCAATAGCAAGGCTAATCAAGGCGCCGAACCTGAAAGTAGAGTCAGCAGAAGTCTGTCTAGTTAGTTTAGTCTAATCTAGTTGTCTGAGATAGCGCTTCAGTTCATTTTTGAAAGAGTTAGCATTTACAATTTTACGCAGTATAAGCGGTGGTAGATTCCATAGCAATGACTCCTGATAATCCAAACAACATTGACCAGCTTTTGAGTTAAACAATGGTATTTTTAGGTTTATGTGTGTTTGACGAGTAGTTAAACGTTTTATTGTCTTGTTTGTCCTCTTTGTGCAGTGTTCGTTTCCAGTATAATTCCAAAGTGTCAAGTAGGTTAAACTATTACTTCTTGAGATATGGCCAAAATACTGAGAGCACTTATAATAGACAGAAAAATGAACAATGGCTTCCATCAGAACATTAGTGTCTAATGACATACTCTAGACAAATTCTTAGTAATGTAGATCAAAAGTAGACATAACTAGAAAGCTTTTTCTCCTCAGCAATAGAAGCTTTACGTTAAGACTATTGAACCATTTGTTTTTCTATTCATGAAAAGTTATACACATCCTATCAGGCCCAGTGTACATCAACCATTATGTTTTTCTTGTACCTATAAAACATCACATCTTTAAAAAAGTGTAAAAAAAAGGACCTATTGGTTAGCTTTAGACAAAACTGCAAGTGTGCACCTAAAATTGTAAGCATTCAGTTTTTACCACAAAGGTTTCAGGAGTAATCATATCAAATGCATTAAAAACTGCATAAATATTTTCATGGTTCTATGGTATCAAACCAAGCATTTTCTTTTATATTTTGCCCTGTAATCTCTAAAGCAGGTGTTCCCAACCAGGGCGGGATTCCCCCTCTCCACTAGGGGGGAATTTGGAAAATTCAAGGGGGAACAGAGAGGAGTCTGATTTGTTAAATTTTAAATTATGTCCTGCAGTGCCATTCTAGTTTTCAAACTGCATATCATGAGAAAAATTTTGATGGATAGCTTCTGATGGAACAGTAACCTTTTTTATACATACACGCTTCTATGCAAGAATTGTTATTATTAGTTCAACATATTCAGGATTTTTATTTTGTTTTTTCTGTTTGTATTAATTGTATCATCACCGAATTACCGAATGATCTTTTATTGTATTCGTTGCAAAATTGATTAAATTTAGCTATTAATTGCTGATTATTTCACATTTACATTTAAACACTTTTATAGTTGTTTTTACTTTTTTTAATTTATTTGACCTGCTCAAAACATTTTCCTCATGATATAAGGTTTAAAAGTTACAGTTGTTTGATAAAATCTAAAATCCTTTACAGTTGTTTTTATTTTCTTTCAACTTATTTCAACTACACAAAACACTTTGCTCATGATATGTAGCTTGAAATTTAGAATGGCAAACCTTATTATATGTTAAATACAAATCAATTTTCTGTGCAAAGAAATTTTTAAACCAGTATCATAATTTTTGAAGTTTTGATGGATAGCTTCTGGTGGACCAGTAACCTTTTTTACACACACACTTTTATGCAAGAAGTGTTATTATTAATTCAACATATTCAGGATTTTACCGAATCATATTTTATTGTAGTCGTGGCAAAACAGACTTAGTTTAGCTATTACTTGCTAACTATTTCACATTTACATCTAAACCATTTTATAGTCGGTTTTATTTTTTTAATTTTATTTGACTTGCACAAAACATTTTCCTCATGTTATGAAGTTTGAAAGTTACAGTTGTTTGACAAAGTTTGAAAACCTTCACAACTGTTTTTATTTTTCATCTTAATTTATTTCAACTGCACAAAGCACTACAAAAACAACTACTGCAAATGTAAAAATGAGATATCGTACTGTCTTTATCTGACTAAAAGAAAAGAGAATGTCGAAACTCTTCCTATAAATGCTTGCGTAAGAAGAATTAGCCTTGATCCCATATATAGTAATTGAACCTTACGAAAAAAAATTTCCACAGGTGCATCGTAACATGTGGGCATATTGCTAAAATAATTAGCATGTGGTTGAGATATATCGAATATGATAACGCCTTAGATCGAAATTTCTTAACAGGGGCATCCTAATGTGTGGGCGTAATGCGAAAATAATAGCTGGACAATCAAAACAACAAATACACATACGAAAAACTTTAATAAATATAATGTATATATAGACAAGTATATTATGTGAGCTAATCACTTGACTTATTATATTTACTTTATTGGCATAGAGTGGTTAAAATATTTCTGTCTGCCATTCATACAAACATGTTGTTCTCAGTTGGCTCTATATTTTGGCTTTTTGAAAGTTTACTTAGTTCACATTTTTTATTTTATTCAAGTCCAAGAAACAATCGTTTTGGTCATCGCTATTCGTTTAAGCGTCATATAATGGTGATGTCTTTTTTCAACGGAGTTCTTTATTCCCTGATATATGACTACATAGAAGTACTAACTTTTTTAACTGCCTTGAAGCGCATTTTTGAGTCATTACCCTACCCTGAAATTGCAACATGTGTATTATTTTCTGTTCAAATATTATTATATCATAGTAGTTTAGATAATGTTGGATTATGTTTTAGAGTTGTCTGCTCGTCTTTATTATTATTCAACTTATTTTACCCACAATTCTTTTTCTTCTTTCCTTGCTTGATTGTATCCTGATAATGGTGGCTGTATAATAAAAGAACTCAACTATAAATCTCTTATAATCGCGTATAAAACAATAGGTTATGGGCCCAGGAAGACTCTAATATCAAGCAAGCACCATGGATGATAAACTGTCTGTGGATAAACTTACTACGTCCAACTATTCTACATGGAGATTCAAACTGAAACATTTGCTCATTGCAAAGGAACTTTATGAACATTGTGATGGTAGTATTGCAGAGCCAACGGAAGGTGCAGATGCTAAGAAAGCTTATATAAAACAATCACAGAGAGCTTTTGGTCATATTGTATTGGCGATCAGTGATGAATTCATATATTTGATCACTGAGTGTGAGACACCGAAAGCAGCGTGGGAGAAGCTACAGTCTCACTTCGAAAGAGACACACTAGCAAATCGGATATATCTAAAGAAACAATATTTCAGAGCTATCATGCGTGATGGTACATCTATAGAAAATCATCTAAAATATATGAAGGATATTGTAAACAAGCTCACGGCTATCAAAGCCCCGGTGAGCGAGGAAGATCAGGTAGTAACACTGTTGGGCAGTATGCCGAGTAGCTATGCAACTGTCGTGACAGCCTTAGAAGTGCAAAAGCCTGAAACCCTAACATTAGAATTTGTTCAAAACGCGTTACTCAATGAAGAGCAGAAACATGGCGTAAAAGCTGCCGAAATGGATTCTGGTGAAAGCGGCAAGTATGGAAAAACGACTTCAAATTCTGACACTGCCTTATATACCGTCGGAGATAACACGTATGAGAGAAGATGCTATAACTGCAATTCACCATATCACATGGTCAGAGATTGCACAGCGCTACAGAATAGTCGAGGTAACTACAATCGTGCTAACTACAATCGTGGAAACTATAGTCGCGGAAACTACAGTCGTGATCGTGGTCAGGGCCGTGGTCAGGGCCG
This sequence comes from Watersipora subatra, assembly GCF_963576615.1. Lineage (NCBI taxonomy): Eukaryota > Metazoa > Bryozoa > Gymnolaemata > Cheilostomatida > Watersiporidae > Watersipora > Watersipora subatra. The sequence continues at coordinate 64,853,116 of NC_088711.1, forward strand.
TGGTCAGGCGAATCAGCATGGAGCTAAATTTGTGACTGAATCCCAAGCAACTGAAATTCAAAGTGAGGAGAGTGCTTTTCTAGTAGGAGAAAATATAGCGGCAGCGAAAGAATGGCTCATTGACAGCGGGGCAACTCGTCACATGACTCCTGAAAACGGTGGTTTCAGTACATACACAAAGTTTGACCAGCCTGAGAAAGTTGCTATAGCGGACGGCAGAGTATTGGATGCCATAGGCTCAGGTAACATTATGATATCAGTGTCCGTTAGCCGGAAAGTGAAAAGAAAAGCCACTCTCCACGATGTACTTCATGTACCAGATTTGAAACAAAATCTATTCTCTGTACAGTCAGCCGCTAGCAAGGGTATGATAGTACAATTTGGCCACAGTAGATGTTGGGTTAAGAACAAACTCTACCAAATACATGCTATGGGAACTCTCGTTGGGAAACTTTACTATTTAGATCTGGAGTCGTCTGATCATAAAGCTAATTTAGCGTCGTCGTGTAACGATATATGGCATAAGAGACTCGCTCATATCAATCCTACCAGCATCGGACTTATGAACCGTGAACAGCTTGTTACAGGTGCCGATCTGTCTAACGTAAGTGTAGGTACCATATGTGACCCTTGTGTGAAAGGTAAAATGGCTTGAAAACCGTTTATAGCTAGAGATGGTACTAAATCTACTAGAGTGCTAGAACTAGTTCATAGCGATGTATGTGGTCCAATGCAGAATAAATCAATTGGTGGCAGTAGATATTTTGTGAGTTTTATTGATGATTTTAGTAGATTTTCGTATGTGTATTTTATCAATGAGAAATCGGATGTATTTTCTGTATTTAAAGATTTTGAAGCCTTAGTGACCAACCAAACCGGCCAGCCAATCGGAACCCTTCGAACTGACGTTGGAGTGGAATACGTATCAAGCGAATTTGAAGAATACCTGCGCTCTCAAGGTATTCAGCATCAACTAGCCGTTAGATATTCACAACAGCAAAACGGTGTAGCAGAACGGTATAATCGTACTGTATGTGAATTAGCCCGCGCGTTAGTAATCGACGCCGCATTACCGAAACATTTCTGGGCTGAGGCCATTTCAACAGCTGTTTATGTTAGGAATCGTGCCCCCACTACTGCTCACCATGAGCCCACAACTCCATACCAACAATGGTACAACTGTAAACCAGATATTAGTAATCTAAGGGTGTTTGGTTCTTTAGCCCATGCTCATGTACCAAGTGAGCTCCGTCAGAAACTGGATGATAAAGCAGAGACAATGATGTTTGTTGGCTATAGCCTTAGATCGAAAGGCTATCGTTTATATAATCCTTCTACTAAGAAAGTCGTAGTACGCCGAGATGTCGTGATAGATGAAACTAGGTTAGGGTTACCAGAGTCCGCGACTAACCAATGTGAGGATGAAGACAACTCCGAAAAGCTGACAGTTGAATTACCAGAACCTGAAAATCACTCAGCAGTTACACGAAAATCACAGCGAAACCCCAATCCTATTGTAAGATTCGGGGTTGATGAGTATGTCAATCATGTGGCTTGCCTCACCAGCAATATAACCGAACCGCTAACAATGTCAGAGGCTATGTCTAGTCCCCAATCGAAGCAATGGATGAACGCTGCCTCCGAAGAATACACCGCATTAATCGATAATCAAACCTGGACATTAGTAAAACTACCGGCTGGTCGTAAAGCCATTGGTAGTAAGTGGGTGTTCAAAACCAAGTGCAAACCCGATGGAAGCGTGGACAGATTCAAAGCTAGATTAGTAGCCAAAGGGTATAGTCAAAAACAAGGAATAGATTACGATGAAACATTTGCACCAGTAGTGCATCGGTCATCACTTCGAGCGCTTCTATCATATGGCACGGATAGAGGCATGTTGATACATCAAATGGACGTAGTAACAGCTTTTCTCAATGGTAAAGTTTCTGAGGAATTATTTATGACACAACCTGATGGATTTGTATCACCTGGAAATGAAGAGTTGGTATGCAAATTGAATCGCTCTCTGTATGGCCTAAAGCAATCATCACGATGTTGGAATCTAGTCCTCGATGAGTATCTGCGGCAGCTTGGCTTCTCTCCTTCGAGCGTTGAACAATGTGTCTATGTATGTAACGACCATGGCGATCAAATGATATTAGCGGTCTATGTAGATGATATCGTAATCCTAAGTGACACTGATCAATCGATGAAAATAATCAAAGAATCGTTAAGTTCAAAGTTTCAGATGAAAGACCTAGGGCAACTGCAATTTTGTCTAGGTATAAACGCGGAATTCACAGACACCTCAGTGAAGCTGCACCAGAAACATTATATTCAGCAGATTCTTGAGAAGTATGATATGTCCGACTGCAAAAGTGTAGCAACCCTGTTCGCTACAGATATACAACTAGTGAAGGATGACGGCAGTAAATCTGTGGATCACACTCTATATCAATCGATCGTAGGCAACCTTCTCTACGCATCTACAGCTACACGACCAGACATCGCACATTCTGTGGGAGTGTTGTCGAAATTCAATTCCATGCCGACCCAAACGCACCTCACTGCCGCAAAGCGCGTTCTCAGATACTTAAAAGGCACCATGGACTATGGGATTACATTCAACAAAACTGACACACAACCCGTTGGCTATTCAGATGCTCACTGGGCTGAGAACGACGAATCTAGACACTCGATATCCGGAAATGTTTTTATGTCTAGCAGTGGGCCAATCAGCTGGTTCAGTAAACGCCAATCGACAATCACTCTGTCTTCAACAGAAGCCGAGTATATCGCAGCTTTCGAAGCTGCAAAAGAGGCAGCCTGGCTACGGCAATTATTCGTTGACATTACTCGAGAGACATTACCACCAATAGTACTCCGCATAGACAACCAATCGGCCATCAGCATAGCAAACAACACTAACGTTAGTAAGCGCAGCAAGCATATGGATATAAAATATCATTATATTCGACAAGAAGTCCAAAACCACAATATAGTCACAGAATATTGTCCAACTGATGATATGATAGCCGATATCTTCACCAAACCCCTACCTAAAACTCGTTTCGAGAAACTTCGTGTTATGTTAAATGTGGGATAGACGCCTGGCTGGCCGGTAACTAGGAACATTATTATTACAGGGTGTAAGCTTCGTATTTGCATACATTATTTTGTTGTGAAATTATCAAAACTATGTGGGAGTGTTCAAATATTATTATATCATAGTAGTTTAGATAATGTTGGATTATGTTTTAGAGTTGTCTGCTCGTCTTTATTATTATTCAACTTATATTTTACCCACAATTCTTTTTCTTCTTCCCTTGCTTGATTGTATCCTGATAATGGTGGCTGTATAATAAAAGGACTCAACTATAAATCCCTTATAATCGCGTATAAAACAATATTTTCTACCTGTATACACGTATTGCATGTCTGGAATGTACACAGAAACAGTAAAAGCATACAAGTTTGACTTTTTGCTCATCATTGTTTAGAAAGCAGAAGCAACTCCAACATTTTAAACTGGAGTCTGTGGCTTGACTGAAAATATAAATTATTAGCTGAACACCATCTATTTTTATTAGTAACAGCTGACCAACAATTTATATTTATACATGGACTGACCAATCACTGGTGGCCTTTTAGATTGAACTGATGCCACTCTTTACTCCAAAGTGTACATATATTCATGTTTTGAGGGAGTTTACAACAGGAAGTTACCTTAGCAACCGCTTACCCACTAAACAAGCAACAGCCAAACATGCCTCATTGGAAAAAATGATGGGTAAGTCTAATCTCAATGCAATTTGATACAAATGTGTTAGAATGCACTTGTATTCCGATGCATTTGATGTGAATAAATGCAGTGTATTAATTCATCAAAGGAAAATTGAAGAATGCGCTATCGTCTCCATAGGTCAGCAGGTATCATGAACAACCCTTTACTAGAGTTTCCGCCTGCCTCCTTGCTGATTAGTAGGGAAAACTTTTTATTGACCTCAAAATCAGAAAAATTGGCCTTATTGTTTTGGGAAATCGACTTTATTGACTTAAATTTAAAATGCATAGTTTTCTAATTAACAAATCGAGCTGTCCAAGTGTAGTTTGAAAACAACATTAATACATGTAGCTACATATTGGATGCATTGCATGCTGCTGGTAAGAACTTTTGCGTTGACTGGTTTGGCTGTTCTACTTGTTTCTTGTGCTTGGCAGTTTTCTGATGGCTTTCCACAAAAAATCGTTTAGAAGATTTTATTACACAACTGCAAAGTTTACAATACAGATCATTGCCTGGTGTCTTGGTGAACTTGGTAGGAAACTCTCTTATAATCTGAAGAACCTTCCCATGAGCTGATTGCTTAGCTTTGGCATCTTTGCTAGTGTAAAACTGACTGCATACTAGTCATATAATTGGGCATGCTATAAATATCAACAGTGGCTTGAGCAGATTTCATCATGCCATGCTGACTCATCCTATACATAACGAATAAAGCGAGAGGAAAAAACCCACCAAATTTCCATTAGGAAAGGGAAATACCCAAATACCTTAATAAGGGAAATTCTGAAATCCCAGTATGCATAAAGAGTGAAAATTGACCCAAAAATATAAAAATTGACCTCAAAGATAAAAATTGACCTAAAAGATAAAAATTGACAATTTATTGATCTTATAACTAGGCTAATAATGTACCTAGGGTGCTCATATGTGGTTTTTTTCTATTTTAAAGTGATCCAAACATGTAAAAAAGTTGGCTTTATTGACAACAGTTTGCCCTACTGATTAGTAATTGTCACCTAATATCAATTGTCATATGATTTTGCTTTTGTCTTAAAACGCTTATTAAAAAGAATGCTATACTGTAAAAAATGATTGCTGCTAGCTAAACCTTGAAAGTTGACTTGCAGCAAAATTCACATTACAGCTATTCGGTGTCAAAAAGTTCACCATGTCTTACTCTGCTGTGTTGCAGGTGCAAAATATGTGGAAATGTGATTACAAGCTCTTAAAAGCTCAAAAATGAACAGTTCAAACAGAAATGAATTCGCAGCCATCATGAAAACGCTGTTGTTTGGAATCTCTTTATTTCGATGACGTACTCAAACATTGTGGTTATTGTTTTGACATGTGATGTTATCATGTGAAATTAAAGGCCAATAAAAGGCTCAATATAAAATGTCTTGTAGCACTAGTTTATGACAAACACTTCAGGTTCTACCAGCAACCCTTATCAAATATAGATGCTCACTACTTTACAGTTTCGTTTCAGCCTGGTCTAATCATTTAGTCGTAATCTGATCATGTGACCCATACTTCCTGCCAAATGGCGCCAACAATCTCTGCAGCATTTTTCGACTATCACAGGTGACCAACAGGCTCGTCATGTTTATCAGAGGATGATATGCACTCCTTCGAGTTGAAGTTAAATAATTAAACAAATTTTATGGTAGGCTATAAGATATCAGTGCACAAAATGACAGCATTACAATGATGATGAATTAGGCGCGTAAGGACAATAGACATGGTTTTATTGAATGCTTGAAGTATATTTGTGAAACCATTTTGACGAATGAGATTGCATGAAAGTGTAAACAGAAGCGCATTGTGTTCAACTAGGTCCCATTTGAGCTGTTTTGGAAAGGGATTCCGACCTGCGTCATTTTCGTGATTGCTACGATTAATTGTTCGTTTTTGAGCTTTTAAGAGCTTGTAATCACATTTCCACATATTTTGCACCTTTAAAACAGCAGAGTAAGACATGGTGAATCTTTTGATTTTAAATAAATGTAATGTGAATTTTGTTGCAAGTAAACGTTTAAAGGTTATTTTGGTCCATATTTGAGTGCGACATGTTATGTCAGGTGATTAACGCAAGTTTTATGTAAAATCACTAAAGTTCTGGTCATTCAAAGCACCAGTTGTGAAGTAATTGGTTATTTGCTACGGCTCAAAAAGCAGCTACTCTCTTTGTGCGTCACTTGACGCATAAAAAGAATTGCATGTGAGGACAACTGACCTTGAGGACAATTGATCGTAAGGACAACTTACTGTGAGGACAACTTACCGTGAGGACAACTGACCGGGAAGACAACTGACCTAAGGGCAACTGACCGGGAGGACAACTGACCAGGAGGACAACTGATCATGAGGACAACTGATCACGAGGACAACTGATCACGAGGACAACTTTAGGAGTGAGGACAACTGACCGTGAGGACAACTGACCGTGAGGACAACTGATCGTGAGGACAACTGACTATGAGGACAACTGATCACGAGGACTGTATTAATTGCATTTGAATCTTTTACGTAGAGCGATCATGCAAAAATTGACAGCTAAATTTCTCAGTTATCCTATTGAACGAAGCTAAATCAAAGCCGAGGCAGATAAAGGATTACCTTCACTTGCACCTCCTTTGATCATTCAAAAGGTTTACCACCTTTTTAGATGTAAAATATTGTAGCAAAGTTAAGACAAAGTTGATCATTAAAGGTCAAATCTCGCTCTAATTCCACTCAATGTAATTGTTACCCGCATGAATATTTCACTAAATGTTCTGCAAGGTTATTGAGTGAGATAAATTGAGATAAGTTAAATATTCAGGAACTCAGACTCACGTTTTGTCTAGATTTGATTGGTTGAGGGACTATATAGTTGTTTTTCGAGCAGTGGCCAAATATTCATGTGAAAATGGCCATTTACATAACTAAACCTCCCATCCTTGAAAGACCTCAAAGTTGGCGTTAAAGATAAACTTAGACTTTTTGTAGATTTTATTACACAGTATCAGTATTTTTCTATTATTTGCGATTGTCTTTGATGTTTAAAGTGATCTGACTGCCAGGATGTCTCAAGGTCAAAATCAACAAAACTTTATCACGATTAAAATGATCAGAAGAAAAATGCATGTCCAAATGATGTCACTAGTCGTTGTCGATGCGATAGTTGATATCAGTATTGCATTCAAGTTGAAATACTATGCGTCTCTGTTCGGTTGGTCTCTTTGCAATTACAGATGTCATGATCACACTTTCACTTAATCCAAGTGTTTTAATAGCAATCAAGTTTTATCATTTTTATCTTGAAGCATCCTGGCAATCAGATCAGCTCAAATATCGAAAACAATTGCAAATGATAAAAAAATACTGATACTTTTTGACAACCAAAAATATGTTTAGGTTCATCTTTAGCAGAATAGTTCACTTGAACAACAAAACTTTCAAATATATGAGAAACTAGCATAGAGACAAGTTTACAATCTACTGCAGGGCAGTACTCGGTAAAGCAGAAGATGCTGCAGTGTGCCCTTCCTTACTTAACACAAAGTCTGAAGCTCGTGGAACAAGCTGAAAGGTCAGTGCTGATCCTAAGAGTGAACAACTGCTCTAGAATTGTGGAGAACCTGTGCAAGCAGTATGGAGAAGTGAAGCATACAGAAATTATCTCCTCGGCCCAAAGGCATTCTCAGCAAATGGTTTGAATTTTTACTAATTCTTTGTTATTTTATCTGAGCCTCCAGATAGAATTGTGCACTTTGAGTTGTTCAAACAAAATGGCCTCTACATATACATTAGACGCTCCTACAACATAGATAATCTGTTCCAAGAATGTTTAGGATATTAGGTTATATGAGCAGTAATGAACAGTAAAATACATGTAAATAGCCTAACCCATTCCAAGATTTTCCCAAACTTACCCCTCCGGCCCTTCTGGCTTCAAATATAAAAAACTAATTTTTTTAGATTAAAAACTACAGCAACTGTGGTATTATTTTTTATTTTTATTATCACTTTCACTTGTTTAGTTTTCATGATTATGGTAGCTTTATATTTTATATAGGAAGTGTACGTCTTCAATGTCTATTTAAATTAATTTTTTCCCTTTGTTTTAGACAGCAGTGTCTAAAATGTTGCAAAGAAAAATTATTGTATAAGTCTAAAATACAGTTGAACAAAAATATATATTTACAATAGTAATAGTGGTTTCTGTTTGTTCGTCTCAAGCCTGGGTTAATGGTTCAATGAGACTCCAATTCCTGACATTCAGCTTGATAGATTGACTCTAAGGCCTGCACCAATTGACCGTCTCTAGATATTTCTCAAGAATGATGCAGCTACTTAATCTCTGTCTTTTATCCACATACCTGATGATCTCTCGTTGCAAACTAAATTGTCAGGGTAGCCTATATGTAAAATCTCAAAGTTTGTCCTCGTTCGGTGTCTATCCAGCGATAGCGATGGGAATGGAGCAATGAAAAATCCCTATCGCAGAAGATTTGATCTCGGATCCTCTCATTCAGAAGGTGACAAGCTAACCTATTAGGTTACTCGGGATGCAATGTACTCATTAGGTGATATGAGTCATTATCTGGGTTAAAATACGCATAGCAACTCTGCGTTATGCGCAACGTCACTATGGCTTGCTCTCACAGTTCTTATTAGTAAGTTTAGATATACAGATACTGGCTTACTCAAATTATCCAATGGCAACTACATTACTGCCACTGTTTATAAGCCATTTTTAATACCCATGCAACGCCAGGCATTTTATATAAATCTCAATGTTTGTATGTCATTCGTCTGTCCAGTTACAGCGATGAAGTTTTAGCAACAAAAAATCACCTAACTATTGGATTTAAACTGGCAACATTCAAATTGCAAGTCTACTAACAAGCTCGCATAGTTACAAGGTTAAGCCTTTCTTATCATTCCCATTGCTCTTATTATATACTGTACAGACGGTTCCCTACTTACGAACATTCGAGTTACGAACAACGATACATACGAACGTATGTATGTTGTTCGTAACTCGAATAACTTTCGAGTTATTTGTTTGAACTTTGTTTGAACTTTACATACGTATTGTAAAGGGGTTTGCTGGCCTTGACTTGGTACGATCTCTACTAATAAATAAAGAGAAGAGAGTGCGTGTAGTTTCATTCAGCTTTTAATTAGCGAAGGAAATTTCACTAGCCGAGGAGCGTACGGCTATCTGCTCTGCTCAACTAAATGAGCGCACTCAGTTATATACAATAATATCAACCATTCCGGCAAACAGTAAGAACACCGGCTAACAAGGTGAATAAATAGGACCGCTACTGCGTTGGTATGACAACAATATAAGTGACGATAAGTGATAGTGTTATGACGTTATATCAGATATAACAATAGCATAACGAGTGAAACAACGATATAATAAACGGACAACACATACAAAAAATAAGACATCAACGATAAGTGATAGCATAACGATTAAAACAACAATATAATAGAAAGGACAAGACATACAATAAATAAGAAATGCAGTGTCATGGCCCGGCGTCCACCAAAGTATTATCTCCATTTTATTAAATTTTTTTTCAGTACAAACCAATACAGGTTACTTATACAAACCTTAAACATACTTATATAAACCTTCAATATACTTATATAGGCCTTAAACATAAATTATAATACAAAATATAGCACTGAAGCAACTTGCGAACAAATTCACCTTACGAACAATCACTCGAAACGTAACTCGTTCGTAGGTTGGGAACCGTCTGTACATCCTGTTTGCGATTGCGCACGCCAAATGTGCACTTTTTATTACACTGTGCGCCCTTAGATTACGATGACCATTGCCTTAGGTTTTTGCCTTGCAATGTAGAACACAATGTTTGTTCGCCCTCGCCATATGAGGACAATTTTTTCGACTTTTTTTCAGCCAGATAATAGCAACAAAAATTTTTTTTTGAAATTAAAGTTTGGCAATTGGTGTGCTGATTACATCGAAACAACGCAGATGTCGATGTGCTATTCACCAAAATCTCTCTCACAACTCCTGAAAGAGCTACGATGCGCACTATTTTTCTATCTCAGTTCAGCGTTGTTCATTATATGTTATAGTGAAAACGAAACTGAAAACAGCTAGGTGATAAAATTTTAGCCGATGAAAAAATTGAAGTTCAGTAAAATACATACCAAAACTTAGCTTCAAGTATGTGTTTAGTAAGCTAAATTCAACATTTATGTTATGTGTCTGTCTCGAAGATAAGAACTCCCTACTCTACATATTGTTTGTAGTCCATTGTAATGTTAAATTTTATTGCAGATCATAACCATTAAATACACTAAAGTTACTATATAGTAACCTTTTTTATACACACACTTCTAGGCACTAATTGTTATTATTAATTCAACAAATTCATGGTTTAGATGTTTTTCTCAGTTATTATTAATTGTACCATTACCAAATCATTTTTTATTGTAATCCTAGCAAAACAGATTTTATTTAGCCATTACTTGTTAACTATTTCACAATTTACAGTTAAACACTTTTACAGTTGTTTTATTTTGTTCTCCTAATTTATTTCAACTACACAAAACACTTTTTTCATGATATGAAGTTACGGTAAAAGTTAGAATGGTAACTGTTGTTATATGTTAGATAAAAATAAATTTTCTGTGCAAAGACTTTTTTATAACCTGGACAACACCGGGCATTTAGCTAGTATGTATATATAATAGAGATACCCCTATACATCATATTTTCTTTTAAGTGCAGCAACAGAGTAAACAGTATATAACTATGGGACTCTCGCTACTCAAATCGAGTTTGAGAGCTTGTACAGGCTTGAAGCTTTTTGTTATGTGGAATTTCTTATGTAGTGCAAAGCGAAAACTTTACATAAATTCTCCCTTGGTAAATGGAATCTATATCTGCAGGCACTCCTATAAATATGATATAGGAGCATCTGCTGTACTTTGTACCCCAATAGACGTAAAAGATTTACCCAACTAATTGGTAACCTATTCATGATTTGTCCACATGCGATTGAAAAACATGACAAATAGAGACAAACAGACAAGACAATTGGAGAAAGATATGCCTCGTGGCATTTATAAGCAAGGTTTCTAGGCTTGTGCTGCTGTTACAGGCATTGGTAGAGTTTGCAGAGGAAGAGCATGTGCAAGATATGATTAGAGATTGCGTGTCAAGTGGGGAAAGATGGTGTTTTGAGTCAAGGTTGTCACGTATCATGTCATTCCAACGACCTCGTCACGTCGATTCGCGGCAGACATCTACGAGCGATCGCCAGTCAACTAAAAAAAAATTGAATGCACATTTACGAGGAGGCACGATGGTTAGTTACTTTAGTTAGTTATATGTACATGTATGTGCAATTGTTTACAATCGTGCAAGTCAAACTCTAGTGTCCAATATGATGCATCTAGTAGGCTGTATCCAGGAGTCTGCATCTAGTAAACCGTATCTAGTAGACTGTATCTAGTAGACTGTATCCAGTAGACTGTATCTAGTTGACTGTGTCCAGTAGACTGTATCTAGTAGACTGTATCTAGTGGACTGTATCAAGTAAACTGTATCAAGTACACTGTATCCAGTAGACTGTATCCAGTAGACTGTATCCAGTAGACTGTATCTAGTAGACTGTATCTAGTAGACTGTATCTAGTCGACTGGATCTAGTAGACTGTATCCAGTAGACTGTATCTAGCAGATTGTATCAAGTAGACTGTATCCAGTAGACTGTATCTAGTCGACTGTATCTAGTAGACTGTATCTAATGGACTGTATCTAGTAGACTGTATCTAGTGGACTGTATCAAGTAAACTGTATCAAGTACACTGTATCCAGTAGACTGTATCCAGTAGACTGTATCTAATAGACTGTATCTAGTAGACTGTATCTAGTCGACTGGATCTAGTAGACTGTATCCAGTAGACTGTATCCAGTAGACTGTATCTAGTAGACTGTATCTAGTAGACTGTATCTAGTAGACTGTATCTAGTGGACTGTATCAAGTAAACTGTATCAAGTACACTGTATCCAGTAGACTGTATCTAGTAGACTGTATCCAGTAGACTGTATCTAGTCGACTGTATCTAGTCGACTGTATCTAGTAGACTGTATCTAGTAGATTGTATCTAGTAGACTGTATCAAGTAGACTGTATCCAGTAGACTGTATCTAGTCGACTGTATCTAGTAGACTGTATCTAGTAGACTGTATCTAGTAGACTGTATCCAGTAGACTGTATCTAGTCGACTGTATCTAGTCGACTGTATCTAGTAGACTGTATCTAGTAGACTGTATCCAGTACACTGTATCCAGTACACTGTATCCAGTAGACTGTATCTAGTAGACTGTATCTAGTCGACTGGATCTAGTAGACTGTATCAAGTAGACTGTATCAAGTAGACTGTATCTAGTAGACTGTATCTAATGGACTGTATCTAGTAGATTGTATCTAGTAGACTGTATCAAGTAGACTGTATCCAGTAGACTGTATCTAGTCGACTGTATCAAGTACACTGTATCCAGTACACTGTATCCAGTAGACTGTATCAAGTAGACTGTATCCAGTAGACTTTATCAAGTAGACTGTATCTAGTAGACTGTATCTAGTAGACTGTATCAAGTAGACTGTATCCAGTAGACTGTATCTAGTAGACTGTATCTAGTAGACTGTATCTAGTGGACTGTATCTAGTTGACTGTGTCCAGTAGACTGTATTTAGTAGACTGTATCTAGTGGACTGTATCAAGTAAACTGTATCAAGTACACTGTATCCAGTACACTGTATCCAGTAGACTGTATCTAGTAGACTGTATCTAGTCGACTGGATCTAGTAGACTGTATCAAGTAGACTGTATCAAGTAGACTGTATCTAGTAGACTGTATCTAATGGACTGTATCTAGTAGATTGTATCCAGTACACTGTATCCAGTAGACTATCAAGTAGACTGTATCCAGTAGACTGTATCTAGTCGACTGTATCAAGTACACTGTATCTAGTAGACTGTATCCAGTAGACTGTATCTAGTCGACTGTATCTAGTCGACTGTATCTAGTAGACTGTATCTAGTAGATTGTATCTAGTAGACTGTATCAAGTAGACTGTATCTAGTAGACTGTATCTAGTAGACTGTATCTAATGGACTGTATCTAGTAGACTGTATCTAGTGGACTGTATCAAGTACACTGTATCCAGTAGACTGTATCCAGTAGACTGTATCTAGTAGACTGTATTTAGTAGACTGTATCTAGTCGACTGTATCCAGTAGACTGTATCCAGTAGACTGTGTCCAGTAGACTGTGTCCAGTAGACTGTATCCAGTACACTGTATCCAGTAGACTGTATCAAGTAGACTGTATCCAGTAGACTGTATCTAGTCGACTGTATCTAGTAGACTGTATCTAGTAGACTGTATCTAGTAGACTGTATCCAGTAGACTGTGTCCAGTAGACTGTGTCCAGTAGACTGTATCCAGTACACTGTATCCAGTAGACTGTATCAAGTAGACTGTATCCAGTAGACTGTATCTAGTCGACTGTATCTAGTAGACTGTATCTAGTAGACTGTATCTAGTAGACTGTATCAAGTAGACTGTATCCAGTTGACTGTATCTAGTAGACTGTATCTAGTAGACTGTATCTAGTAGACTTTATCAAGTAGACTGTATCTAGTAGACTTTATCAAGTAGACTGTATCCAGTAGACTGTATCTAGTCGACTGTATCTAGTAGACTGTATCTAGTAGACTGTATCTAGTAGACTGTATCAAGTAGACTGTATCCAGTTGACTGTATCTAGTAGACTGTATCTAGTAGACTTTATCAAGTAGACTGTATCTAGTAGACTTTATCAAGTAGACTGTATCTAGTAGACTTTATCAAGTAGACTGTATCTAGTAGACTGTATCCAGTAGACTGTATCAAGTAGACTGTATCCAGTAGACTGTATCTAGTCGACTGTATCTAGTAGACTGTATCTAGTAGACTGTATCTAGTAGACTGTATCAAGTAGACTGTATCCAGTTGACTGTATCTAGTAGACTGTATCTAGTAGACTGTATCTAGTAGACTTTATCAAGTAGACTGTATCTAGTAGACTTTATCAAGTAGACTGTATCCAGTAGACTGTATCTAGTCGACTGTATCTAGTAGACTGTATCTAGTAGACTGTATCTAGTAGACTGTATCAAGTAGACTGTATCTAGTAGACTTTATCAAGTAGACTGTATCTAGTAGACTTTATCAAGTAGACTGTATCTAGTAGACTGTATCAAGTAGGCTGTATCCAGTAGACTGTATCTAGTCGACTGTATCTAATAGACTGTATCTAATGGACTGTATCTAGTAGACTGTATCTAGCGGACTGTATCAAGTAAACTGTATCAAGTACACTGTATCCAGTAGACTGTATCCAGTAGACTGTATCCAGTAGACTGTATCTAGTAGACTGTATCTAGTAGACTGTATCTAGTCAACTGGATCTAGTAGACTGTATCCAGTAGACTGTATCCAGTAGACTGTGTCCAGTAGACTGTATCCAGTACACTGTATCCAGTAGACTATCAAGTAGACTGTATCCAGTAGACTGTATCTAGTCGACTGTATCTAGTCGACTGTATCAAGTAAACTGTATCAAGTACACTGTATCCAGTAGACTGTATCCAGTAGACTGTATCTAGTAGACTGTATCTAGTCGACTGGATCTAGTAGACTGGATCTAGTAGACTGTATCTAGTAGACTGTATCAAGTAGACTGTATCCAGTTGACTGTATCCAGTACACTGTATCCAGTAGACTATCAAGTAGACTGTATCCAGTAGACTGTATCTAGTCGACTGTATCTAGTCGACTGTATCAAGTAAACTGTATCAAGTACACTGTATCCAGTAGACTGTATCCAGTAGACTGTATCTAGTAGACTGTATCTAGTCGACTGGATCTAGTAGACTGGATCTAGTAGACTGTATCTAGTAGACTGTATCAAGTACACTGTATCCAGTTGACTGTATCTAGTAGACTGTATCTAGTAGACTGGATCTAGTAGACTGTATCTAGTAGACTGTATCTAGTAGACTTTATCAAGTAGACTGTATCTAGTAGACTTTATCAAGTAGACTGTATCCAGTAGACTGTATCTAGTAGACTGTATCTAGTAGACTGTATCTAGTCAACTGGATCTAGTAGACTGTATCCAGTAGACTGTATCCAGTAGACTGTATCCAGTAGACTGTATCTAGTAGACTGTATCTAGTAGACTGTATCTAGTCAACTGGATCTAGTAGACTGTATCCAGTAGACTGTATCCAGTAGACTGTGTCCAGTAGACTGTATCCAGTACACTGTATCCAGTAGACTATCAAGTAGACTGTATCCAGTAGACTGTATCTAGTCGACTGTATCTAGTCGACTGTATCAAGTAAACTGTATCAAGTACACTGTATCCAGTAGACTGTATCAATAGACTGTATCCAGTAGACTGTATCTAGTCGACTGTATCTAGTAGACTGTATCTAGTAGACTGTATCTAGTAGACTGTATCAAGTAGACTGTATCTAGTTGACTGTATCTAGTAGACTGTATCTAGTAGACTGGATCTAGTAGACTGGATCTAGTAGACTGTATCCAGTAGACTGTATCTAGTAGACTGTATCTAGTAGACTTTATCAAGTAGACTGTATCTAGTAGACTTTATCAAGTAGACTGTATCCAGTAGACTGTATCTAGCAGACTGTATCCAGTAGACTGTATCTAGTAGACTGTATCCAGTAGACTGTATCCAGTAGACTGTATCCAGTAGACTGTATCTAGTCGACTGTATCTAGTAGACTGTATCTAGTAGACTGTATCTAGTAGACTGTATCAAGTAGACTGTATCCAGTTGACTGTATCCAGTAGACTGTATCCAGTAGACTGTATCTAGTAGACTGTATCTAGTAGACTGTATCTAGTAGACTTTATCAAGTAGACTGTATCTAGTAGACTTTATCTAGTAGACTGTATCTAGTAGACTGTATCAAGTAGGCTGTATCCAGTAGACTGTATCTAGTCGACTGTATCTAATAGACTGTATCTAATGGACTGTATCTAGTAGACTGTATCTAGCGGACTGTATCAAGTAAACTGTATCAAGTACACTGTATCCAGTAGACTGTATCCAGTAGACTGTATCCAGTAGACTGTATCTAGTAGACTGTATCTAGTAGACTGTATCTAGTCAACTGGATCTAGTAGACTGTATCCAGTAGACTGTATCCAGTAGACTGTGTCCAGTAGACTGTATCCAGTACACTGTATCCAGTAGACTATCAAGTAGACTGTATCCAGTAGACTGTATCTAGTCGACTGTATCTAGTCGACTGTATCAAGTAAACTGTATCAAGTACACTGTATCCAGTAGACTGTATCCAGTAGACTGTATCTAGTAGACTGTATCTAGTCGACTGGATCTAGTAGACTGTATCCAGTAGACTGTATCCAGTAGACTGTATCTAGTAGACTGTATCTAGTAGACTGTATCTAGTCGACTGTATCTAGTAGACTTTATCTAGTCGACTGGATCTAGTAGACTGGATCTAGTAGACTGTATCTAGTAGATTGTATCTAGTAGACTGTATCTAGTAGACTGTATCTAGTAGATTGTATCTAGTAGACTGTATCTAGTCGACTGTATCTAGTAGACTGTATCTAGTCGACTGGATCTAGTAGACTGTATCCAGTAGACTGTATCTAGTAGACTGTATCTAGTCGACTGGATCTAGTAGACTGTATCCAGTAGACTGTATCTAGTAGACTGTATCTAGTCGACTGTATCTAGTAGACTTTATCTAGTCGACTGGATCTAGTAGACTGGATCTAGTAGACTGTATCTAGTAGACTGTATCCAGTAGACTTTATCAAGTAGACTGTATCTAGTAGACTGTATCTAGTAGATTGTATCTAGTAGACTGTATCCAGTAGACTGTATCTAGTAGACTGTATCTAGTCGACTGGATCTAGTAGACTGTATCCAGTAGACTGTATCTAGTAGACTGTATCTAGTCGACTGTATCTAGTAGACTTTATCTAGTCGACTGGATCTAGTAGACTGGATCTAGTAGACTGTATCTAGTAGACTGTATCCAGTAGACTTTATCAAGTAGACTGTATCTAGTAGACTGTATCTAGTAGACTGTATCTAATGGACTGTATCTAGTAGACTGTATCTAGTAGACTTTATCTAGTCGACTGTATCCAGTAGACTGTATCTAGTCGACTGTATCTAGTCGACTGTATCAAGTAAACTGTATCAAGTACACTGTATCTAGTAGACTGTATCCAGTAGACTGTATCTAGTCGACTGTATCTAGTCGACTGTATCTAGTAGACTGTATCTAGTAGATTGTATCTAGTAGACTGTATCAAGTAGACTGTATCTAGTAGACTGTATCTAGTAGACTGTATCTAATGGACTGTATCTAGTAGACTGTATCTAGTGGACTGTATCAAGTACACTGTATCCAGTAGACTGTATCCAGTAGACTGTATCTAGTAGACTGTATTTAGTAGACTGTATCTAGTCGACTGTATCCAGTAGACTGTATCCAGTAGACTGTGTCCAGTAGACTGTGTCCAGTAGACTGTATCCAGTACACTGTATCCAGTAGACTGTATCAAGTAGACTGTATCCAGTAGACTGTATCTAGTCGACTGTATCTAGTAGACTGTATCTAGTAGACTGTATCTAGTAGACTGTATCCAGTAGACTGTGTCCAGTAGACTGTGTCCAGTAGACTGTATCCAGTACACTGTATCCAGTAGACTGTATCAAGTAGACTGTATCCAGTAGACTGTATCTAGTCGACTGTATCTAGTAGACTGTATCTAGTAGACTGTATCTAGTAGACTGTATCAAGTAGACTGTATCCAGTTGACTGTATCTAGTAGACTGTATCTAGTAGACTGGATCTAGTAGACTGTATCTAGTAGACTGTATCTAGTAGACTTTATCAAGTAGACTGTATCTAGTAGACTTTATCAAGTAGACTGTATCCAGTAGACTGTATCTAGTCGACTGTATCTAGTAGACTGTATCTAGTAGACTGTATCTAGTAGACTGTATCAAGTAGACTGTATCCAGTTGACTGTATCCAGTAGACTGTATCCAGTAGACTGTATCTAGTAGACTGTATCTAGTAGACTGTATCTAGTAGACTTTATCAAGTAGACTGTATCTAGTAGACTTTATCAAGTAGACTGTATCTAGTAGACTGTATCTAGTAGACTGTATCTAGTAGACTTTATCAAGTAGACTGTATCCAGTAGACTTTATCTAGTCGACTGTATCTAATAGACTGTATCTAATG
Organism: Watersipora subatra; assembly: GCF_963576615.1. Lineage (NCBI taxonomy): Eukaryota > Metazoa > Bryozoa > Gymnolaemata > Cheilostomatida > Watersiporidae > Watersipora > Watersipora subatra. The sequence continues at coordinate 64,871,261 of NC_088711.1, forward strand.
GACTGTATCTAGTAGACTGTATCTAGCGGACTGTATCAAGTAAACTGTATCAAGTACACTGTATCCAGTAGACTGTATCCAGTAGACTGTATCCAGTAGACTGTATCTAGTAGACTGTATCTAGTAGACTGTATCTAGTCAACTGGATCTAGTAGACTGTATCCAGTAGACTGTATCCAGTAGACTGTGTCCAGTAGACTGTATCCAGTACACTGTATCCAGTAGACTATCAAGTAGACTGTATCCAGTAGACTGTATCTAGTCGACTGTATCTAGTCGACTGTATCAAGTAAACTGTATCAAGTACACTGTATCCAGTAGACTGTATCCAGTAGACTGTATCTAGTAGACTGTATCTAGTCGACTGGATCTAGTAGACTGTATCCAGTAGACTGTATCCAGTAGACTGTATCTAGTAGACTGTATCTAGTAGACTGTATCTAGTCGACTGTATCTAGTAGACTTTATCTAGTCGACTGGATCTAGTAGACTGGATCTAGTAGACTGTATCTAGTAGATTGTATCTAGTAGACTGTATCTAGTAGACTGTATCTAGTAGACTGTATCTAGTCGACTGGATCTAGTAGACTTTATCAAGTAGACTGTATCTAGTAGACTGTATCTAGTAGACTGTATCTAGTAGACTGTATCTAGTAGACTGTATCCAGTAGACTGTATCTAGTCGACTGTATCAAGTAGACTGTATCTAGTAGAGTCGTCCACTGTCAGTCGCAACTGTCAAAATGTTCTTACACGAAGGCCAAATACAAGGGGGTAGCTTGGTCTTGAATGACTTGCTTGCTATTAACATAGCATGGACTGAATAACTGTCTACCTACAAAACTTTCTTCCTCTCATATTTACTGAACATCAGCTAATGGTTAGCTGCTTATTGCTATATCGTAAGCTGATTGGCTCCTGATACATATAGCGCAAGCTGATTGGCTGCCTAGACTCGCAAATAATATTGTGGTTTTGGTTGCAGCAGCTTGGAGACTGCATTCGTGCTGTTAAGGAAACGACAGAGCTTTCCGACACCGCCCTTAGGTGCCACTATTTGCAGTGCAAACTTATCGATGATCTCATGAGCTACCACATGCCAGAAGTTATTACTTTACCACACGGTTCGGTGCTCAGTGGCTTGGCCACCGTGCACAGTGACCTTGACATGGTGCTGCATCCTTTCGGTCTCGCAAACTATAATATGCATCGCAAGGTGAGCTTCATGCAAATTAGATACTTGAGTCAATACAAGTGTTGTGAGTGAGTGTGCCACGGGGCATGTCACGGAGCATGTCACGGGGCAGCGAAGGCATGTCATTGGGATTCTGGTCTTTTTTATGTTATCACCCTCGGCTACTCCACAAAACATTCACACTCGTTTAACCTGTTCCCTTTCTATTGTCCGTGATAGCATTCCACAATTCTCTCTCAATTTAATAAAATTCAATAAACTCTTCTCATTGTTGGCTCACACCTCTGAAACCTGTCACATGGTTGAATATGCATCAAGAATGCTGCTTCGAATACAATAGAGCGAGGTTGTGGCTACCTAGTGAACAGTTTGAGGAAGTGTGATATAGCCAACCCCTTAATATGTGGAGCTATAGACAAGTCTTTTCTCTTATAACCAATGTGTCATAGACTTAGATCTAGAGTTTTAATGGATGATTTAAGTGGATTAAACCAATGTATTCAGCTCTATGCCTTTGTTCATGCCATAACTAATATCAGATACTATAGGCTATTATCGTATTAAAAAGAATATATTATTACTTGTGAGTCATACTGACAGGCTAAATCAGTGTCCATTAGTGCTTCTTACGTTTATAGCTCAAGTTAAACCAAATTTACAATTGGTGTTTCATTGAATAACATTGCTGGCTGTGAACTGAGTATGAACACATTTTACAGCTTGCAATATCACACTAATTAATAACCACCCAAATTATTTCATCAACAAAGTTTTTTTCTTAGTTCGTTATTTTCACCATGTACAAATGTAACAAAATTGAGGCTTGGCTGCATTATGCTAGGTTGCTGTTAGACGAAGCGCTCAATTGATTTTATTTTCACAAAACACATAAAACAGGATATTTCGATGAAAAACATGTTTTAATTTTCTTTATTCACCACCTACGCTCACAAAGTAACAAATATTTATCTAGTGGTTATGATCTGCAAAAACTGATATCGTACTAAGTACTGAACTGTATGGAGTTCTTACCTTCGAGACAGACGTAGCCGCTGGTGTGAGAGATACTTGATGGCAGCACATTCAATACGCTACACTGTTGTGACTGTTGTGACACTCCGTAACATAAACTTTAAACGAATTTGGCAGACACTTCAACATGAGTTTTAATCTTACACTAAACTTAATTCTAGTTTGTCCATCAATTTCATATTTTATCAGCATCTTCCAACTTGGCGTTTTTTACCTCGCTATCACTTTTAGCTGGCCTTTTTAAAACTTTTTCAAACGGATCTGACGTAAATGACTGAGTGATGCTGATTCTCGAAAGCGGTCTGTCACCTGCTTAGCCACCTAGCGGCAACACTGATAACCGGCTCATATGTTCGCATCTCAAATTTGCCTGCATCTCAAGGCAGGACAGCATTATAAGTGGGTACTTAGTATTTCACCTTAAGTTTTAAGATGCCACATTCGAGTAGCAACTTTAAACTTACCCATAAGCAGACGTGCGAACAATGATCGGCTTGCTCTATGACTATTTTCCAAAATTAAAAATTAGTTTGTGGAATCATTATATTTTGCGGAAATCATTTTCTCTTCATATGTAAGCTAAATACAATTGTTTTGTACCAAGTGTTATCCAAAAAAGCAGTGAATGTATATTTTTTAACCATTGGAATTGTATAACAACGAAACAGGCTTTTTAGTAATTTTTTATTTATTAACTTTCAATATTAAATAAGATACCATTTTTTTAGAAAAAAAATGCTCCAAATTTTGGTATTGTAAAAAGGTTGGCTACGATTCGTCTATATTTGAAATCGCTGTTCATTGATAGTATTTTATTGCAAACAGTTTTGAATTAATATATAGTAATGGATTGTTTGTATCTGTTTTTAATTAGATATTCTTTACTGGGTTCAAAGGTTTGTAAATTTGAGTGGTGGATAAAGCATTAATAATAAACCATGTATATTTCTGGCATTTATTTAAGACTGCATGTTTTACAGGTTAATAAACCGACTGGAAAGTTTCAGGCATCATTCAGTTCCGCGAGTCTTGGTGCGAAGGCTGACAGCTTTGATGTGGATATGATAAATTATGTTGCCTTTGCTCTTCGATACTTCGGAAAAACTTTTTGTAGGACCGTAGTCCCACTCCCTCAGGCCAAGCACCCAATTGTACGCTTTGTTAGCGCATTGGGTTTTGGAAATTGTGATCTTACTGCCCATCTTTATAAGTAAGTTTGTACGCTTTTGTAATCCACCATTTTACATTCTCTTGTACATGTAAAGTAATTCAAACTATACATCTCGAAACACCGTGAATACATCGATGAGTTTGGTATTCTTGTGTTTTGAAAATTGCTATTGTGTCTATTGTAACTCATTCATGACAAGCTGCCTCCATATCCGTTTTAGCAAGTGAATTTCACAGCATACTATTAGAATCCATCTTTTTTATTCAGTATAGAAGATGCTATATATAGAACTGCCTGATAGAATTCAGTATAGAAGATGCTATATATAGAACTGCCTGATAGAGATCTTGACAATTGACATGCCGTTTTTCTAGACGCCTCAACTTTTTCTCAATTTTTCAGCCGTTCAATACTACATTTGTAAAATGATGAATTCCTTTTGTTAGCAGTATTGACACAATAACCTGACATACATGTAGATGGTTTATTTTGTTAGCAGTATTGACACAATAACCTGACATACATGTAGATGGTTTATTTTGTTAGCAGTATTGACACAATAACCTGACATGTAGATGGTTTATTTTGTTAGCAGTATTGACACAATAACCTGACATGTAGATGGTTTATTTTGTTAGCAGTATTGACACAATAACCTGACATGTAGATGGTTTATTTTGTTAGCAGTATTGACACAATAACCTGACATGTAGATGGTTTATTTTGTTAGCAGTATTGACACAATAACCTGACATACATGTAGATGGTTTATTTTTGTCATAGTCAAGTTTCAAATAGTATTAAATCAAGAATAATAGTGTTTTATTGCATCAAATAAATAATTCTCTCATGACTTTATTCATGTTGCATAGTATATTATTTATATTATATAGTATATTATTTATATTATATAGTATATTATTTATATTATATAGTATATTATTTATATTATGTAGTATATTATTTATATTATATAGTATATTATTTATATTATGTAGTATATTATTTATATTATATAGTATATTATCTATATTATATAGTATATTATTTATATTATATAGTATATTATTTATATTATATAGTATATTATTTATATTATATAGTATATTATTTATATTATGTAGTATATTATTTATATTATATAGTATATTATTTATATTATATAGTATATTATCTATATTATATAGTATATTATTTATATTATATAGTATATTATCTATATTATATAGTATATTATTTATATTATATAGTATATTATCTATATTATATAGTATATTATCTATATTATATAGTATATTATTTATATTATATAGTATATTATTTATATTATATAGGATATTATTTATGTTATATAGTATACTAACTGAATGCCCAGCGTTGCACGGGTAATAAAATAATTACTCAATAAATTTGAGTAACTCAAGCCAGTAACTTAAGCTAGTCTAAATCTTTACCATAATGAAACAATTGAAGCCAGCTTGACGTTACACGTAATGACGTTACGCGTAACATATTTTCGCAAGCGCTGCATAAGTATGTGAACAATTATTCCTTAGTATGACAACATAGCATAGTGCTTTAGCCTGCCTGTCTAGCCTGTTAGCCTACGAACAGAAACAACGAAAGAATTAATTGTCAATGATATAACCGAGTCATTATTAGTCAAATTTTGTGGACACGTCTGCTGATCACTTGCTATTATGGGTTTGTAAAGATCAAAGAATGTCAAAGTGGTGCTCTAATTTTAACCCTTTTCCCATGGTGGCATTCAATTAGAGGTTTTACGGTGACTTTTGGATGTATCAGTCACATCTACTTGTCTGTAAATTAAAGAATTTAACTAAAAATCGTTTTCAGCTTTTTAAACACTAGTAATAATTAATCTAATTTGAAAACTAATCTGTGGTTTACCTGCATAGTAATTATCTCCTCTGTTTTACCTGCATAGCATATGCAGTCATCCGCTGTATGGTTAGTTCGGTCACATCTGTAGCATAGCTTTCCTTCCTTCTGCTTGTCAGGTGTAGAGTTGTTTTTCTGGAGTGGTTTGTATCTTGATTTCTGTTGAGCAACCTTGTTGACTTTAGACGAGTTTCCATAAACTGTCTCTTTGGCAACTTTAGCTGCTTCTTCTGTTTCCTGTGCTACCTGTATAGCTTTGTTGAAGTTGAGTTCATTGTCCTTGACCTTGAAGAGAGATTTGAGAACTGCTTCATTGTTTACAGAGCATATAAATCTTGTTCTGAGAGCCTCATCTAATGGATCTGTAATGTCTATGAAGGCACATGTAGTTGCATCCTGACGAATTCTGGCAGCTAAGATCTTTCTTAGGAGCTACACAATTCTACAGCAAGTTCATACCCAATCTGTCACAACTCACAGGACCATTGCATAAACTGACACGCAAAGGAGAGACCTGGAAGTGGGGCACTGAACAAGAAAAGAGCTTCAACAAACTGAAAGATATGCTATCAACTGATAGTGTCTTAGCACACTTCAACGCAGATCTTGACATTGGAATCTCATGTGATGCTTCAGAAACTGGACTGGGAGCTGTACTATTTCATCGTTATCCTGATAGAAGTGAGAGACCAATAGCCAATGTTTCAAAAACACTGACCAGCACACAGAGGAAATATGGACAAATACAAAAAGAAGCTAATTGGCGACAAGGATTTCTCTTTTGAACAGTTACAAAGAGTTTTGTTCAGATTTGCATTGCAAAATTGCACCACTACAATGGCAGAAGTAGCAGACCTGATCAAGCTAATGCAGAAGCAGCAGGAGGACCAGAGACAGCAGCAAGAGGAATACAGACGTCAGCAAGAAGAGCATAGACAACAGCAGCATGAGGAGTTCAAGCAGCAACAAGAGGAATACAGACGTCAGCAAGATGAAAGAATGGAGGAGAATAAGAAACTGATGGAGCTACTACTACAAAACCTACAACGGAAACAAGAAACAGCTGCAACCGCTGTTCCAGCCTTCCCAGGTTTTGACCCAACAGCAGAGCTACTAACAGATTACATAGACAGATTCAACACCTTCATTGCAGCAAATTCTATTCATCAAGACAAGATTGCTGGCACTTTTCTCACCAACCAACAGCCTACACTCTACAAGCAGCTTAGTAATATGGCAGCTCAGCTTTCAACACCCAAGCAGATCAACGACCTCAACATGGATGAAATACTGGAATTTCTCAAAGACCAGTATGACCCTAAGCGCTTCATTGTTAGAGAGCGTTACAAGTATTGGAGTGACATGCAGAGGAAACCTGGAGAAACTATTCAAGAGTTAGCTGCCAGAATTCGTCAGGATGCAACTACATGTGCCTTCATAGACATTACAGATCCATTAGATGAGGCTCTCAGAACAAGATTTATATGCTCTGTAAACAATGAAGCAGTTCTCAAATCTCTCTTCAAGGTCAAGGACAATGAACTCAACTTCAACAAAGCTATACAGGTAGCACAGGAAACAGAAGAAGCAGCTAAAGTTGCCAAAGAGACAGTTTATGGAAACTCGTCTAAAGTCAACAAGGTTGCTCAACAGAAATCAAGATACAAACCACTCCAGAAAAACAACTCTACACCTGACAAGCAGAAGGAAGGAAAGCTATGCTACAGATGTGACCGAACTAACCATACAGCGGATGACTGCAGATTCAAAGCAGCCACCTGCAACTTTTGTTCTAAACAAGGTCACATAGAAAGAGCATGCAAGAAAAAGAAATCATCTGCAGCAGGAAAACCAGTAAAGATGATAGAATGCACATCAACCAAGATGGTGAAACTTGCTGAAAACATCAAACTGGAGGGAGACAACTTCACACTTGAACTGGACACTGGAGCTTGTGACAACTTCATCTGTAAATCAATATGGGAGAAGCTAGGAAAGCCAAACCTAAAACCTACTACAGTTAACTACAAATCAGCCTCAGGACATCTCATAGAGACGCTTGGCAGATGTGAGCTAACTGCCCAATTGGATGCACAGAAAGAAGTCAGACTACCATTTGTGATTAGTGCTGTACAAGATCTCAACCTACTAGGAAGAACTGCTATACAGCAACTAGGCATCTCTATTGATGACAAGCTACAACAGAACCTTGTATCAACAATCACAGAGAACCAGCCAGATGGGAGGTTACAAATCAAGAGTAAGGAGATGTGCAAAGAATTTCCAGAAATATTCAAAGACGAGCTAGGATGTCTCAAGAACTTTGAACTAGAGATAAACTTCAAACCTTCAACAAAGCCAGTCTTCTGCCGACCCAGACCAGTTCCTATTGCCTTGACAGAAGAGCTCAACCAAGCATACGAAGCAGGTGTAGCTAAAGGCGTATGGGAACCAACTCAATTCAACCAGTATGGAACACCAGTTGTACCTGTACGCAAATCTACAACAGGTCAAGCTGCAGGGAAGATCAGAGTATGTGGAGACTACTCCAAAACTATCAATAATCAGCTAGAAACACATAGGAAACCTATCCCACTACCAGAAGATCTAATCAGAAAACTAGGTGGAGGCTATTGCTACACAAAGATTGATTTAGCAGATGCCTACAATCAAATATTGTTGGCACCAGAAAGTCAACGACGACTAGCACTATCAACACACCGAGGAGTACTACTACAGAAGAGGTTGCCCTTTGGCATAAGCTCAGCACCAGGGTATTTTCAAGAAATCATGGAGCAACTGACACAAGACCTCCCAGGAGTAGCAGTATACCTAGATGATATACTAGTGAGTGGAGCCAATGCAGAGAGCCATCTACAAAACTTACGTCGACTTCTTCAAAGATTAGAAGAAAGAGGGCTCAGATGTAGAAAAGACAAGTGCTGTTTTGCTCAACCGACAGTAGAGTATCTGGGACACAAACTCACTTCAAAGGGAATCACTAAAGGAAAGAAGGCAGATGCAGTACAACAGATGCCAGTCCCAACAGACATAACTCAGACCAAGATACTCAACAGAAGAAGATCAAGACCCTGGAGATAAACCTGATATAACAGAGGAGACAAAACTGCAACTACCAGCCCCTACAACTGTAACAGAGCAACCTCCGTCTAGAAGAAGACCACGCAACCCTCGTCTACCTGATGGAGATGAGTATAGCAGAGACAAACCCCGAAGGTCTAAGAGAACCAGAAAGAACCTTTAGCTTAGTGAGGAGGTGTCATGCAAGTGCCAAGTATTATTGGTACTTTGCAAACAAACATTATGCTTATTAGCTAAAGCTTTATACAAGCTAAGATTATATAGTACTGTCTCATTATAGCTATTAATAATGCTTGTAGCTTTTTACAAAGCTTTTCTATGACCAAACATATAAATACTTGGGTTTTCTGTTATCAAATCAGTTGTCTCTGGAGAGTGCAATAAACCACATTTCTCTAATTTAATACTCTATTTGATTGCTTCTGTGCAGAAACATAACAGCATAGTATATTATTTATATTATATAGTATATTATTTATATTATATAGTATATTATTTATATTATATAGTATATTATTTATATTATGTAGTATATTATTTATATTATATAGTATATTATTTATATTATGTAGTATATTATTTATATTATATAGTATATTATCTATATTATATAGTATATTATTTATATTATATAGTATATTATTTATATTATATAGTATATTATTTATATTATATAGTATATTATTTATATTATGTAGTATATTATTTATATTATATAGTATATTATTTATATTATATAGTATATTATCTATATTATATAGTATATTATTTATATTATATAGTATATTATCTATATTATATAGTATATTATTTATATTATATAGTATATTATCTATATTATATAGTATATTATCTATATTATATAGTATATTATTTATATTATATAGTATATTATTTATATTATATAGGATATTATTTATGTTATATAGTATACTAACTGAATGCCCAGCGTTGCACGGGTAATAAAATAATTACTCAATAAATTTGAGTAACTCAAGCCAGTAACTTAAGCTAGTCTAAATCTTTACCATAATGAAACAATTGAAGCCAGCTTGACGTTACACGTAATGACGTTACGCGTAACATATTTTCGCAAGCGCTGCATAAGTATGTGAACAATTATTCCTTAGTATGACAACATAGCATAGTGCTTTAGCCTGCCTGTCTAGCCTGTTAGCCTACGAACAGAAACAACGAAAGAATTAATTGTCAATGATATAACCGAGTCATTATTAGTCAAATTTTGTGGACACGTCTGCTGATCACTTGCTATTATGGGTTTGTAAAGATCAAAGAATGTCAAAGTGGTGCTCTAATTTTAACCCTTTTCCCATGGTGGCATTCAATTAGAGGTTTTACGGTGACTTTTGGATGTATCAGTCACATCTACTTGTCTGTAAATTAAAGAATTTAACTAAAAATCGTTTTCAGCTTTTTAAACACTAGTAATAATTAATCTAATTTGAAAACTAATCTGTGGTTTACCTGCATAGTAATTATCTCCTCTGTTTTACCTGCATAGCAAGTATCCCCTCTGTTTTACCTACATAGTAAGTTTCTCTTCTGTTTTACCTGCTTAGTAAGTTTCCCCTCTGTTTTACCTACATACTAAGTTTCCTCTTTGTTTCTCTGATGTCCTTCCAACTCGATATTGAATATTGAAACTTCCACGAGCTGAGGCATTTTATTTGTGGTATTGACATGAGCCCACTAACGTGACATCTGATGTCTCTTTATTTTACTAGAAGGAAACTATAAGACACTGTTATTGCAGACCTAATGAAGGAATTCTCTCCTCATGCATGCTCCAGATGATATGCGACAGTTTTCCTGACTTTCAGTCTCTGTCACATTGTCTCCGATTTTGGGCGAGGGAGCGGGCACTGACAAGTTCCCAACCTGGCAAATTTCTCATCAATTTCACACTCACCCACCTTCTTATATATTACCTACAAGAGATGAAGCTTCTCCCTTCCATACAGGATTTGACTACACCAGGTTTGTCATTATTATTGAGTACAATGGACTCCCTTCCATACAGGATTTGACTACACCAGGTTTGTCATTATTATTGAGTACAATGGACTCCTGCCATACAGGATTTGACTACACCAGGTTTGTAATTATTATTGAGTACAATGGACTCCCTTCCATACAGGATTTGACTACACCAGGTTTGTCATTATTATTGAGTACAATGGACTCTCGCCATACAACATTAATTCGTTCCAGTGTTGGCAGTGAAAATGTCATAAAAAGGGGTATAGAAACCCATAGTAATTATCTAATGCAAACACCCCTTGGTAAAATACATCAAAATTTTATATACGTGCTGTACTTATTAAAAATAATAAAATAGTACAGCGCACCTCGAGATACGATGTTAATTCGTTCCAGGGTTGGCATCGTATGGTGAAAAAAGCGTATATCGGGGTATAGAGACCATTGTAATTACACAATGCAAACACCCCCTGGTAAAAATCGTCAATTTTTTTTTATAAAAATGTGTACATATTGACAATTAGCAACAAAACAGTATATTAACTTTAGTAATTATAGTTACCTACAGTAACTGTATTGTATTTAGTGTATTTTAATGGTTATGATCTGCAATAAAACGCAAAATTATAATGTGTGTACCAAATGTAGTACGTACGGTAAGGAGTTCTTGCCTTCAAAAGGTACGCATAACATAAACTTTGAATTCATTTCAAGTAAGTTTAGCTTGCTAAGCCTACACTTAAAACTAAGTTTTAGTATGTATTTTGAACTATTTTACTGAATTTCAAATTTTTATCATGAAATTTTATCCTTCAGCAGTTCCTATCTTCACTTTCACTATCAACTTTAGCCTATCTGGTTGAAACCTTTTTCAACCTAAATCAATAAGGCCGAGCGATGCAGTTATAGAAAGCGGCCTCTCGCACACTTGACCATTTAATGGCTACCGAAAAGAAAAATAAAATTATATTTTCTATACTGGACGTACATACCTTTGGAGTAACGTGGCTTTAGCTGGTACATGTAGCGGGTAAAGCAGAGAGGAGGCAAAAACGTATCAATGCTAATTATGGTGTTGTACACTTGTAAATAAATTTAAAACGTAATGAATTGGAATTTTTTAGCAGGCTAAAAGAAGTTGTCCATTCCTGTCCAATTTTTCTACTTCTACGAAAAAATTGATGGTGCAATGCAGAAAATTGCTAGCTAGCGCTTGTAAAAGGATCCAGAGAATGTGGTACAGTAGTTTGTCTTGTATGAAATGTGCACAAGAATCAATGTAACCATACATACAAAGTTTGTACGTATTTATAGCCTATGGGGGGACAGGGCTTTAGCAAGTTTCAGAAAGTAATGTGGATGCGTCGACTATCTTGAGTAGCTAGTTATATGCGTTACATACATACATGCGATGAATTGTATTCACGTAGAAGATAACAAGCCCATATGCAAAGACATGGTTAAACAAGAAAATATAACATAAAATCAAAAGGAAACAAATAAAATGAATAAAATATGAAAAACATGCCACACAAGAGATGAATAATATATATTATACATGCATTGTTTTAATGTACCAGTCCACATCAGTAAATTAAACACTTGAAATATTTCTGCGAATGTGGGATTTTCTGTATCTTCTACATCCTCGCCTTTACTAAATGGTTGCTCCTTTTGAATGCTGATCGCGTGCATGACTTAGCTCATTCAAATCTTCAGTCGAAAGCTCTTTCTTGTGCTTGCTTTAATGGAGTTCTTGTTTTAATAATACAGTAATTGCAAATGCTGATTGGTTGCGATCATATTCCTTGACAATGTTAATAATACGGGTCCCTTCTTCTTATTTACGACATCCAACTTTGTTGACATAGAAATAATTTTCCTTCGTTTTGTAACGTTTGTATCGGTCTCATATTCAATAGATAACGAATTAAATGTAAATAGTTGCAGTTATATACGTATGCTGACTTAAAAGTTTATAGTAAAAGCTATAATAACGCTACAAATGAATATTTGCTCTCGCTTGTGTATTTTACACGAAATTTTCCACGCAGACATGAGAGAAGTCGATCATCGTGTCTCTTCTAAACGTTCTAAGAATGTTTTCGGCCAACTATATTTCGGTGTCTTTTTTATTTCGGCGTGTGTTATGAGCACTTCGACGGCCAGATTTTAACTCGGGCGAAACTTTTCTCAAATTCGTATGGTGAAATAAAATTCGTATAGCGAGGTGAAGATATCGAAAAGTTTGACTTCGTAAGGTGAAAAAATCGTATATCAGGGTAATCGTATCTCGAGGGTGCACTGTATATTAATTTGAGTAACTGTAGTTACCTACAGTAACTTTAGTGTATTTTACAGTAACTTTAGTGAAATGTACCATAGTAATGTTACATTTCATTGCAGATCATAACTCTAAAGTTATGATCTGCAATGAAATGTAACATTATTATGTACAGTACGTGCCATATGGAGCTCTTACCTTTGAGACAGTCGTATAACATAAACTCTGAATTTAACTTAAATGAATTTCGTATACTAAAAATTTACTTACAGTAAGTTTTGGTATGTATTTTCTTAACTTGAATTCTGTTGTCTTAATCTTTATCGCCTGTTTCTGGTTTTGTTTTCACCATAATTTATAACAAATAATGCTGAACTGAGAGAGAGAGCATCGTATCTCCTTTAGGCATTTTGCGCAGTTTTTGTTGAAAAGCCTATCAGCATCTTAGTTATTCCGATTTATTCAGCACAGTGAGTGCCCAATTTGAATTTTGAGAGACAATTTTGTTGATGTCGTCCAGCAACAAAATACTGCATGAACAAACATCGTGTTTCACATAAGGTGAAAAAAACCGTAAAAGAGGGACGTTGTGATCCCGGGTGTACTGTATTTGGATACCTGTAAGGTCTGTCAACACCAGTTACTATCAGATAACACGCAGTGTGTCGTTGCTTCATTTCGTGTCAAACTTGTCATATCCGGCACACTTGTGTGAAGTAACTTCAATCTTTCTGTTCATGCACCTGCGTGCTGTGACATGCCTAGTTTTTGTTTTCAATGACTATGTTTGGATCAGGTAGAGCAGATGTACCTACAAACAGACGCATTTTTGCTGGCAACCTTGGGAGTTGTCTTCCTTCTTTGCTGTTTTGGGTTAATAATGGCAAATTTGGTGTTGATTCATGCTGCCATGAGGCATGCTTTGTTTACCTTGTATAATTTATTTATGTAGATGTCAAGGTCGACTCCTTATCTACAGACCCCGATGCTTTAGGTATGTCCTTACGCTTTAGCCATTCTGTTTGAGTTTAGATTTTCATTCTTTGAATATCAAAACCTAAGAATATATTTAAAAGTTTGTGGAGTAATAGTTTGTGGTTTGTGCCTTCCTAATATCATATTAGGAAGGCATATCAACCTGCCATTGATGGTATTTACCATTCGAAGATCACCTCTGATAAGTAATGGAATCCAGTCTCTACTTTAACCCTGAATATCCTGAAAACGTACTTTGAAACAGCAGTTTGTATTTTTTATTAATAATAGTTTCATCATAATCGCTGCAGTAGGATTTCTTGTGGTTTTTGTTCACAAGTTTGCTCAGCTCCGATGTTAAACAGCAATAATGTTGGTAGGATATGAATTACATGCACCTTTTGGACTCGTTGATTACTACATTATTGCAAAACAATTGCATATATGCTTGCAAGACAAATAAGCTGTCATTTACATGTGTCAACAGTTTCAAAGGAAGAAAAGCTACTCCAGTTAATTCCTTTCTTATTAAACACAACAATCCAAAGATGAGGTAAACTGTCAATATTGGTCAGTCTGAACTTTGCTCTGCAGACTCGATTACAGTATATTATAGTAGTGTTACTCTCATCTGTTAAATGCTTTTCCACCTCACCAATCAGGTGTTTCTTTCAGGTGAACTCTACAAAGATTTTTTCCTGTTTTACTCGAAATTTGACTATGATCAGGTCATTGATATCACCACTGGCCAACTCTTATCACGGACGGAACTTACATTTCCACTCGAGTTTCAAGATGCACCAATGGCTATACTGAACACCCTGGACCCAACAAGAAACATAGCATTAAGAATGGGTGAAGAGTACCTGCAGAAGTTTGTCAAATACTCTACTGACACTTATCATTCACTCTCCGGTGGCAAAAGCCAGTTAGCATCTTTTAAGACCTCACACAGAATATAATCATAATTAGCATTTTTTTATTACAATCATAAACTTTTGGTAAGAGTTATCTTTCCTTTGCTCAACTACATACTAACATACTTTGCTCTACAAACAAACCATGTATACCTTCAACCATATAAATGAGATAATTTGTTGTAGCAGAACAGCTATGAATTTATGGTCAATGAGCTTAATATGTATGAGTTAGTGGATACTTATATGATAAAATGATTATAGTAGAGAACTGAAGAAATTTCTGGAATTTGACAAGCTTTGTATTCATTATTGAGCACTCGCGCTACCAGCCATCCACGCCTCGATATCATCAACAGTGCGAGGTACATCTGTGAGCAATTCCACACCATCCTCTGTGATCATCACATCATCCTCGATGCGAACCTAGAAGTACCACTACTAACAGTAAAACAATATCATTAACACTCACTACTAGCGGTAAAACAATATCACTAACACTCACTACTAGCGGTAAAACAATATCACTAACACTCATTACTAGCGGTAATACAATATCACTAACACTCACTACTAGCGGTAAAACAATATCACTAACACTCACTACTAGCAGTAATACAATATCACTAACACTCACTACTAGCGGTAATACACTAACACTCACTACTAGCGGTAAAACAATATCACTAACACTCACTACTAGCGGTAATACAATATCACTAACACTCACTACTAGCGATAATACAATATCACTAACACTCACTACTAGCGATAATACAATATCACTAACACTCACTACTAGCGATAATACAATATCACTAACACTCACTACTAGCGGTAATACAATATCACTAACACTCACTACTAGCGATAATACAATATCACTAAAACTCACTACTAACAGTAAAACAATATCACTAACACTCACTACTAGCGGTAATACAATATCACTAACACTCACTACTAATGGTAAAACAATATCACTAACACTCACTACTAGTGGTAAAACAATATCACTAACACTCACTACTAGCGGTAAAACAATATCACTAACACTCATTACTAGCGGTAATACAATATCACTAACACTCACTACTAGCGGTAAAACAATATCACTAACACTCACTACTAGCAGTAATACAATATCACTAACACTCACTACTAGCGGTAATACACTAACACTCACTACTAGCGGTAAAACAATATCACTAACACTCACTACTAGCGGTAATACAATATCACTAACACTCACTACTAGCGATAATACAATATCACTAACACTCACTACTAGCGATAATACAA
Organism: Watersipora subatra; assembly: GCF_963576615.1. Taxonomy (NCBI): domain Eukaryota; kingdom Metazoa; phylum Bryozoa; class Gymnolaemata; order Cheilostomatida; family Watersiporidae; genus Watersipora; species Watersipora subatra. Next base: position 64,887,142 of record NC_088711.1, read on the forward strand.
TATCACTAACACTCACTACTAGCGATAATACAATATCACTAACACTCACTACTAGCGGTAATACAATATCACTAACACTCACTACTAGCGATAATACAATATCACTAAAACTCACTACTAACAGTAAAACAATATCACTAACACTCACTACTAGCGGTAATACAATATCACTAACACTCACTACTAATGGTAAAACAATATCACTAACACTCACTACTAGTGGTAAAACAATATCACTAACACTCACTACTAGTGGTAAAACAATATCACTAACACTCACTACTAGCGGTAATACAATATCACTAACACTCACTACTAGCAGTAATACAATATCACTAACACTCACTACTAGTGGTAAAACAATATCACTAACACTCACTACTAACGGTAAAACAATATCACTAACACTCACTACTAGCGGTAAAACAATATCACTAACACTCCCTACTGCACATACTACTATTACTACACTACCTACTGATGCCATGAGCACCTTCTCCTAGAAATCAATACAGTGGAAATAATTCGTTTCGTAAGTAGAAAATTTGCTAAATTGAAATTGATTTTACCATTTAAATGTCTTAATCCATTCCGAGACCTCAAAAAACGAATGTGACAGCATAAATTGTAAATACTGTACGTGTGATGGTTAATACCTGTTAGAATTATGTTACTACATACTAAACAGAAAAAGTACACATGGAAAGAAGAGCAATGAAATAATGAATAGAAACTATAAATGCTATGTTTCTTTGATCACCATTGGCCGCCTCGACGAGACCGCGGGAAGTGGGATAGTAGAGCAGGAGGGCATCAAAAAGCTGTCAAAAAAAGTGATTTATTCCTTTTGGAGGTGGGCTATGTGATAAGAGTGGTATCTAGATCAGAATTTTGAGCTGATTTCAAATATCTGGTTTCTACACCTCTTAGATTGTTCATTTTTGAGCAATTTAATTAATATATTATTTTAATTAAATAAATGTCTGTAATGTTTCATGTGCTTCTATCAACAATGTAATAATGAAAATGGCATATAAATACTAAATAACTAGCAATAACCTAAGTTGGAATCAATTCTGATAACATTAAAATATTTATTCTTCAAATATTATAATATTAGAATTGTATTATATAATATTATGTATTCCCAGTTTGGGTGATATTGTGGCAGCTTTACAGTTGGTCCTTGTTATTCCGCAACTCATATATCATTACAGATCTGCAAAACAAAATGAAAAGTATTTTTAAAGACTCAGACCATGTATATATAACATTTTAGTATACATATATTCGTCATTAATGCTTATTATGTTGAACCGTTTACTTTATTATGCAAGTCAAATCGCAATTAGTCAGTCTTTTATACAGTGTGACACATGTATTCTAATCAAAAATAAAGTGCACCTTTGGTTACAATACCACTCGAATACTAACCTTCTAATTCACAGTCATCTGAGTCTTCTGCATCACTACTTTCATCTCCATCCTCTTTATTTCTATTGCTACAGCAGCTGCTTCTGCACATGTTCGTACACTTGAGATCTGTATTGTTGCACTGAAAGCGATGAGACTGGCACCCAGTTTTGCATCGACAAAACATGTCCACGAGCACATCAGGAGGTGCTGGTTGTTGTGTTATCCATCTAGCTTTAAGCTCTCCATCTTCCATAAACCATCCATGTTGCTGGGGGATGGGGCATTGATGATGATTTGCTTGGCTCTTCTCTATATCGCGGCCTGATAGGCAGCCTTAGATATATGGAGATTTAACTCATCTAGTGTGGGTGGTAGGTTTAGTTGCGATGTGCGAGACGGTGACTTCCTCCATGTATCCTTAAAAATTTCACTAGGGCAGTCTTGTTTGAGCCATCTGCTAAAAATTCAGACCTTTTTGGCACTGATTAGTTCGGACTAAACACAGCAACCTTCTGCCTTCCTTTCACACTTCTACGACTTCTCTCACCTCCTTTAATGCTGATATCAGGGTATGTGTCACAAACAAAATCCACACGACATGTGTGATATACGTTTGCAATACTAACTATCCGTTGCAAAAGCTGACTTGCAACCATGCCAGAAGTTGGAGGAGCTTTCAGGGTCTGAATTTCAGCTATAGCATCAACCACAACAGCGTCAAAGACTGGTAGCTGATCCTGGTTAACATAGATTGATGGTTGATCATCAACATCTTCCTCAACAGCAGCCATCAGAGCCGACTTGGCAGTCTTCAATATAGAGCCATCAGAGTTAGCCAGGGACCAGCTGATGTTGCCCAGAGAGAATGATAACACTTTTCTCAAATCCAAGTTACGCTGTTGGCTGATCACTAACAAATTCTCAAACAGTCTGTGCGAACACTCTAGGACTTTTTCTATTGATTTTTTCTTAGCTGATTGTAATGAGGGGAAGGTTTTGAGCTTGTTTGACTTGATGGATGCATTGAAATCAATCTCTTGGGTACTTAACCTCCTCTGGACAAATTCTGAAAGCTGTTTCTCTCCTATCACATTTGCCATTTCAAGATCCTGCTTCACTTCAATGGAGGCTTTTGCACCACTGGTAATATGTACTAGCTTGGTGGTTTGAAACGCAAACAGGTTTATTCTTGCTGTTATGAGTCTTTCATGACTTCCCTCATTTCCTCATCAGCCTTTCATGCCTTTTCACGCATCTCATAACCAGCGGCATCCGAATCACCAGGCACTAGCATCTTCTTCATGTCTGTATGTACAGCTGTTCGTTCTGGGTGAGATAGAGTCCAGCATTGAGAGGCCGATAAATCCTGGTAAACCCTATGATTCCACCGTGAGACTGAGTCTCTTTTAACTGTTCGCTCAATAGATTGATCACAAGCGATAGAGCTGAATGGACCGTGATGTCGTGATTGATAAGTAAAATACCCCTTCTTCATAAGAGCCTCATACACCTTGCTATGCTATACTCTCAGATTAGTCATCTCTGCATAGTACAGCATGCCATATCTAGTGTAGTTTGTGTGGTCATATGCAAAAAACCAAGGAAGGATCATACGTGTAATTTATCTATAAATTTATGTCCAAATTGTAGGCTATAACACGTCATGTAAACTGCAAAGAGTTAGTTTTGCTGCTCACAAAATGTGCAGACAAAAATGAAAATGTTTTCTTTTTCTCCCACCAAAGTACCATCATCTTGGAGTAATCATCATGAATTTGTAAAGTTATAAATATCTTATCTCACCTCTTCTACTGTATCGCATTCTTTCTGTCTCTTCTCATATCTTTTCTCAGCTCTTTCCATAATGAGTTTGTTACAATACTTTTTATAACAGGCAAAATGATAACAAGTCTGAACTCTCATCGAAGTTCTCAATGTTTAGCACTTTTTGAGCAATTTCACATTGAATGTTCTCTTCTTCTAATATCAACCATCTGTTTGAATACTGAATGGCGGCTGTCTCATATTGAAGTTTAGTCACTCTGACTAGGGTTTCATTCACAGACTAATCAAGACAGCGAAACAAGCGGTTTGCTGCATCTTTGGCATGGGTTAAGGAATGCTGAGAATTGACTCACTTAATCTCAAATAAAAGCATTTATTAATTTTTGAGATTATAAAATAGTTTTCTTTGTCTGATATGTAAGGTTTTCCAACCAAACTTGGAGTTGCCCCCTCCCATTTCGAAAGTGCTCCCTAGCTCAGAAATGTGCAAACACATAGATGTAGAAACATTATAATTGAATTCAGCATAAATTTCTGACTATAAAACATCTTAGTTTGAATAGCCCACCTTCCAAAGGAAAAGGCTGAAAGATAAGTTTATGTTCCTGCTCTACTAGGAGGACAGCTGTCAGAAGAGGTGGGAGTTCAACTGTTGTCTCAGTTTTGTTGTTCTCAGAATAGATGTTAGCAAGAATGCAAATAGAAGAATTTAGTTACATCAGCATGACCTGACAAACTTGCATTATAGTGTATAGTATAGTACTGTATGTGATGTACAAATTATATAATGACCAAAAACAATACTCTTGTTGTTTACTGACTTTCACCAGCAAATGAAACTGAGTGAGACGTGTTGTACGACATCCCAGCTGAGAATCAAAACCGCCAAGACATGAAACAAACGAGCCACAACATAAAAGGCCTTTTATATCTAACAATTTTTTGCGAGTCGAACCAAGATTTTTACCAAAGGACATTTCGTAGTTCAAAAATTTCGACAGTAGAGTCTTTCGTAAGTAGAGGTTCCACTGTATTCACTACTACATGTATCTATTGAAGCTACTAGTACCTTCTACTAGCAGCAATACCAACTTCTACCGGCTTCTCACAAGAGGACAGCCGATGAATTTGATCTTACTAGCTACCAGCATGAGTCACTCTTACCAACAGTAAATATCTAGTACAATTAATAACTAAAACGATTTTTGATAAACTCACCCCACCGAAACCTCTGTACTTGGCGAGTTCAGATTCAACAAAAAACTCGGATTGAGCAGGATCCTTGAGAGCGGCCTCTAGAACCTACAAACATGGCTCATCTCATAATTGCTTATCCAATACTCATTAAAAACAAAGACTGTCAAGCATATTATATATATATAATTATATACATAAATATTTATTATATATGCATAAATACATATATATGCACAGAATTGTATATTGACTTACAGTGTCAATAAAATATATACCAGGCTCGACTGTTAAACACATCCTAGCCTTCAAGTCTCGAGCAGTTCTCAAGTTTTTCAATCCAGGCTCCATAATACGTGACACTCCCTGAAATTATGCGAATATATTGAAAAAGAGAGGTCTACATAATTTGAAGCAACAACCAAGAACAGAGACCTCTACAATTAAGTACATTCTGTGTAAGTCTCTTCTAATTGTTGAAGCAATAATAGTGAGACAACTCTAAAGTAACTCCAACGAGGTACCTCTGGGTAGCCGCCAACGTCGTGCGTGTCTATGCCCATCATGTGCCCGAGTCCATGAGGCATGAAAACCGCCCCAAGTCGAACCTTCATCATTTCATCAACATCTCCTTTCAGGATACCGATATTGACAAGTTCGGTCAGATGAATCCTGTCAGCCAGTCTGTGCATGTCGGCGTAGTTGACACCTGACAGTAGATAGAAAGTGACTTACTTTAATTGATCACTTGAAGTAACCATTACGTTATTACAGTAATCAATAGCTATACCTGGTTTGCACGCAGCCAATACAGCTCTACTGGATTTCAGCACAGCGTTGTAGATGAGTTTCTGTTCATGGGTGAACTTGCCATTGGCAGGAAATGAGCAGGTGATGTCACTGGCATAGCAGTAGTACTCCCCTCCCATGTCAAACAGGCTGAAGCAGACTAATATAATGCAGCAGGACACCGCATAAGAAGCCTCGTGTCATGTAATACACAGCATCGCTAGTCGTTTCATAACTTCCTTTCGAAGTATGTCAACATGACTAAAGCGAGTCCATAGAACGGTACATAGATGGAACTGTCAAAAAGGTAGACTAACCAGAGTGCAAATGCATTGTTCAACAGAATATTTCATAATACTACTGACTTGTTAAGCAAAGACTATATTTTGAAAACCTGCTAGACATATCTACATGTGTGATAAATTGTTGCATGGATGCAACATGTAGAAAGTGGCCAAGTGTGATACTGACCACATGTCGCCATCCCTGATGGGTTTGTCATTTGGTGCTCCAGCATGGCCATAGTGAAGGATGGAGCAATTACTTCCGCTGTGTAACAAATCAGATGAGAGAGGATAATCATTCAGTATCTGTAACTTTTAAACCCAAAAAACAATGAAGTAAAAGAGAAAGATATTTATGTTTTGTTAACTAGCAACTGCATCTGAGTTTAAAAGACTCACGAATCACGATTGTGAACTTTCTGATGTGATGAAATCATTAAAATCATGAATTTTCAATTTCATGAAAAATCATGAAACAGATGTGAACCTTGTGTTTTTATAGAGAAGTGCTAGCCACACTAAGAGAATACATCAATATGTCATGTTCTAGCATGGCTTAAGAAGAGCACCTCATAGATTCATAGACTCATCTCATAGATTCCTGCTACCAAATGAATCTATGAGAGTGTGACTAAGTTGTTCACCAATAGACATACATAGACATCAGGAATTGGTTGCAACGCATGAATACTAATAGAGGGAGAGGCTGAGCCCTGTATAGGTTGTTACTCTAAGAGCAATGTTATATCCTAACACCGCAACCAGACCTGTCAACCTGGTGCTATGCAAATGAGGGAGAAATTTTAAATGAGGACCTAGGCGGGTTGACATTTTGTTTCAGCTCTAAAATTATGCTTAAGTGAATTACAGAAATGCAAAAACAAATCACGGGCAACTTTTACGAACTTAATGTTCTACATTTCAGTTCTGCAAAAAAACGTATCATATCCATGGTGATAAGCATAACGTAAACACAAAACTCTCAAAAGTTTACTGTAAATGAATTTGGTAATTTGACAGGGATGCTATATCATTTCTACATTTGAGTCTGCACTAATTTGAGATGAGGTAGCTGCTGATCCTTGATGTTTTAAGTTGTAGGTTTGGTCCCTTCCGGTTTAAACTTTGATGCGTACGTGACCTTTTTTGACATGACTGAATAGTGGATCGTATCTCGCGACTTGAAAACAAGAAATTGTCAAGGCAGTAGGAAACGCCCACCTAAAGGGCTATAGGCCTACATATAAATCTTTGCTTGGACCTAGGTGGCGCGTAAGCCTACGAAAAACAAATGTTCTGAAATGCTCGAGTGCCTAGTTCAAAGGCCATAAAATTACCGAACGATAATTCTATGCACGAAGCCATAAGAATGTGTCTTTGGCGATACAGCGAGTCCTTCGTTATCATTAGATTACGCGCATCGCGTTAACGCCACAGCGACTGATAAATAAATGGCTCGGTATTTTATCCAAGAGGATAAAACATACATCCGGGAGTTTACCGGGAGATTTTATTTTTGCGGGAGGGTAATCTCAATTCAGGGAGGGTCCCGCAAAATCCGGGAGAGTTGACAGCTCTGACCGCAACTAGAGAAACAACTTTGTAAAGTAACTGTTTTTTTTATTTATTTTATTGTTAACTATGGACATGTTTAACTTGCACTGATAGCTGAGGAAATGATTAGCATATCTCTGACATTTTTAGGGCTCACTTATGTAGAGTCAAAGAAGGTATTTGAAACTGATCGTAAATTATATAACGTGTTCCAATTTTAATATAACGTTTTGAGTATTCAAAATTAGCTAGCGGTTTTTATGGAAACTTAAAACTTAAGATCAAATATATTACACAAGGCTAAACAAGTAATGAGATACTAACCTGGCACCAATACATGTGTAGGATACGTGTCTCATGCCCCCATTGTAGTAGCAATAGTGTTGGAATATGCTAAAAAATTAGAATCCATTTTAAAAGAACTCACAGAGTTATCTGACTAAAATAAAAACTTGATTCAAAGCAAGACTATTATAGCGAGTCCATTAGTGTTAGCGAGTCCATTAGTGTTAGATTATAGCGAGTCCATTAGTGTTAGATTATAGCGAGTCCATTAGTGTTAGATTATAGCGAGTCCATTAGTGTTAGATTATAGCGAGTCCATTAGTGTTAGATTATAGCAAGTCCATTAGTGTTAGATTATAGCGAGTCCATTAGTGTTAGCGAGTCCATTAGTGTTAGATTATAGCGAGTCCATTAGTGTTAGCGAGTCCATTTTATACATAAAAGCCTACTACCAAAAATAGAGCGAAATAATAGAAACAAAAAAATAGGAAAAATAGAAACAAATCATTACTATAGCTATGAATGTACATCTAGGTAAGGACCATAATAGTGTACATCTAGGTAAGGAACAGTGTAGCATGCCATATTGCTACAGCTAAGAATGTGATAGTGTACATTTAGGTAAGGAACAGTGTAGCATGCCGCTATGAATGTGATAGTGTACATCTAGGTAAGGACCAGTGTGGCATGCCATATTGCTACAGCTAAGAATGTGATAGTGTACATTTAGGTAAGGACCAGTGTAGCATGCCATATTGCTACAGCTATGAATGTGATAGTGTACATCTAGGTAAGGACCATAATAGTGTACATCTAGGTAAGGAACATGATAGTGTACATCTAGGTAAGGACCAGTGTAGCATGCCATAAAATATTTTACTACCTTTCGCACTGGTATTCATACATTCCAGGTTTTATCTGTCTCATGAGCTCCTTGTGCGCCTCACTGCTGATCTTGTTTGTGTACCTCAACATCTCGATCTCTAGGTCAGATTTCAACACTCGACTACAATTACCTATATTTAATATATGTACCTGCTTAAAAATGTCGTTCAATACAAACACCTGCTCAGTGTCATCACATGTCGCAGACAAGAAAAACACCTGTTCAGTGTCATCACATGTTGCAGACTTATGCAATTACATGATTTTTAACCTACTTTGTGTTCCATCTAGTACAGCGGTTTCCAACGGGTGCTCCATGGACCCCTAGGGGTCCACAGGAGGTTTTGAGGGGTCCACAGGCTGGTGCCAGTATTGGTCTTTCTAGCTAGTTATTTACAGCTATTTCTGTTTTGTAGTGATTGAATCAATGATATAAAACCCTAAAAGGATAGGCGACGGCTATCATATAGGCGGGTTTAATGATTGAGCTCTGTTGGGATTGTGCTAGCCTTGGTTTCGGGGCTAATGCAATTCCCGCGGGGTGGTTGCATTGTCTTGTTAGGTTTTTGGATCCAGACTTTTATCACCTATGTGCATCAATCGCTGGAGAGTACCCGATTTCTGGTTAGTAGTGTAAAACAACAAAACCTCTAACCAGCAAACACGTAATTCTCTCTCTCCCTCTTCAATTTCAGCGATATACTAAGATCCATGGAACATAAAACATTTTAATTTACAATGCATTGTTATAAACACCATATATTATGATGTTTATAAAGGGGTCCATGACTTTTAGATAAGGAGCTCAGGGGGTCCATGGCTCCAAGGTAGTTGAGAACCACTGATCTAGTACCTTTGAAGTGTCACTAGACATAACAGACATGTTGACTGTTGCTATTATACACTACTAAATATGATAAACATAATACATGAACCATTCAGAATGTTATGTAATTATGTGAATACAGCGTACTCACCACTCACAGATGGCTGGATGAAGAATCTTGTTGTCTGTTTTATATCTACAAACGCGCAGAAAGCAGTGACAGACATGAGTAAGTAAATAAAGACCGGAAGAAAGCTATCAAGAGTACATAAATCCGAATACTCACTCACTTATACCATCAAAGGCAGCCTCCTTAGCATAGTTTCCGCTGTCAGTGTTTAGGCCATGCTGTTAATATATAGGAGAGTCATAGATAGTTAGTGCATAGAGCAAAGTTAGGGTGTTGAGAGCAGATGAATCTTAGGCTTTGAATAAATGTAGAGGTAGATGAGATGATAAACTGCTTAATAAACTTAATAAGTTCACTAGTAAAAAATGTTTTAAGTTTCTCCTACATAAAATTAAAAATTTCTATCTTACACCTTATATAGGCTGTACATGTAAAGTACAGCCTATATAAGGTGTACCATGGTACACCTTATATAGGCTGTACATGTAAAGTACAGCCTATATAAGGTGTACCATGGTACATGTACAGCCTATATAGGCTGTACATGTAAAGTACAGCCTAGTACAGGCTGTACATGTACATGGTACATG